>NC_080178.1:27644629-27965198 GCF_950295315.1 Erinaceus europaeus
TACACCATCCAGCCCAGAGTGACAAGTTGGGAGCAATAATGGCCTCCCACAAACAGAGACTGGGGCTTGCTTCAGCCCTGGTGTCTCTCAGCTCCACTCAGAATGCATCTCATGCAGCTTCAGGGCCACCCTGAGAAGTAGGACTTGCCCTAGCTCACAGGTGAAAAGGGAGTGTCTAAGGGTTTGATTTCTTTGTTTTATATTCCATATGTTGGTATGCTTCTAATTCTGCTTCTAAGACCCCTTCTGTTTTGATCATCACGTTAGGTTTGCTTGCATTGCTTAACACTGTGGTCTATTTACATAATTACTGCTTTACCTGAGAACCGCCCTGCCTACAGGGCATTGGTTTAATCCCCACTGGTTAGATGCAAACTTGATACACACACACGCTTTTTCCTTCTCCCCACCCCCTATCCTACATATTTCCTCTTCTGACCTGACACTTTCACCTCAGGAGACATAAAGGACAGAATTTCTAATGAATAGAGATTAGATTGATTGATTGCACTGCATCCCCACTCATCAATAAAGACCGAACTGCGTTCCCAGCTCAGCCATGAGTCCCTGGTCATCTCTCTCCCGCCCGCGAAGCTAGCCCGGCACCATATATGGATGAAATCATATTTCCTTCTCTCTCTCTTTCTCTCTCTTTCTCTCTCTCCCTGACTTATTTTCTCTTTTCTTTTTTTAATTTAATTTAATTTTTCCCTTTAGTTGTTCTTGTTGTTTATTGTCATTGTCATTGTTATTATTATTGTTATTGCTATTGTTGTTGGATAGGACAGAGAGAAATTGAGAGAGGAGGGGAAGACAGAGAGGGGAGAGAAAGATAGACACCTGCAGACCTGCTTCACTGCCTGTGAAGGGAGTCAGCCCCCTGCAGGTGGGGAGCCAGGGGCTTGAACCGGGCTCTTTACACCAGTCCTTGAGCTTCACACCATGTGTGCTTAACCCACTGTACCACCGCCTGGCTCCCCTGACTTATTTTCTGTAGCATAACCCCCTCAGGTTCACAAATTGTTGGGAAACATTCATGTCAGATATCCATAACTTCAGGCTTACTCAGTGCCTGAAAGACTGTTTCCAGTCAGCTATCCTGCATATTCCTCAGACTTAGCTGGGTTATTGGTTAAAAGCCCACAGGCAGCAACAGGTTAAAGTCATGACCTTGCATGTGGATGAGTAGTGTCAGTCTACTGATAAGGAGCTATCATTCCTGTGATGAGCTCAAATCTACTCTTTCACCTCAGTTACCACACCCCACACTTCAAGCCTTTTAATCATTTACCCCACTGTTCCGCTGCCTGCCTGCACCTAACCCCTTTATATTCCTGGAATTCATGGACATGAAGGAAAGGCTTTTGCTGGGTGATGCACACTTTCTTTTTTAAAATTTTCTTTATTGGGGGATTAATGTTTTACAGTCGGCAGTAAATACAATAGTTTGTACATGCTTAACATTTCTCAGTTTTCCACATAACAATACAACCCCCACTGGGTCCTCTGCCATCGTGATTCAGGACTCCCCCCCCCCACCCCATGCACATTTTCATATTGGTGTATGTTCATGGGGAAGCCCCTCCTCCAGGCTCTCGACCATATACAGAACTCTTTGAGCAATCTTTTAGGCACCCTGCATTTCCAGCCCCAACAACACAACGAATGGCCACTATTAGCTGAATGGTGTGCCACTGAGCACGCCATGTCTTTGTCACCTCAGCCGTCACTCGTCCCCAGAGTATGTCCATCTCACATTGGCCCTTTCTGTACCTGGGCTATTAGGACACATGCTGCACTAAGCAGAGGGATGTATATATCTCTTCAAAGTCATGCTTTCAGGTCTCTCAGACAAATACCAGAAGGGAAATTGCTGGATCATATTTCTAGTTCTGTTTCATAGTTCCGTGTTTAAGTTTCTTGAGTATCTGCCATACTATTTTCCATAGTGGGAGAGGCAGGGCTGGCAGGCAGTGAGGGGACTAGATGGGGCTGGGTAAAGGGGATTAATTGCATTAATTGGTGGTGGATGGTAATTAGACCTTTGTTTGCAGGTGTGAAAGAGACAGGTGTGAAGCTGTCCACCTGAAACTTATACAAGGTTGTAAACCAGTGTTACCTTAATTAAAGAAGACAGGCTCAGGAGTGTTTGTCGGTGGTGATGAGACACAGCTGCTAATGGCAAACCCTTCAGAGCCTGGGTCTGTTTGCTTTGTATCCCAAATACAAAGTGATCGTTCTTCTGCAAGAGAGGGAGCAGGAGCCCCGATTCCACAAGCTGGCAAAGCCCTTCTTTCACTTAAGGCCCTTGGGGGTCTACATATGGCCTGGGCCAGGAATTCCTTAGCCAGGAGGAGGTTTCTGTGCACTGGGAAAGGTTGAGGTGTCCTACCCCCATGGCTTATAGACTGAGGGTTTCCGGTGGTCATCCTCTGTGGCCTTTCTCTGAGTGTGTGCAAGTGGTGCTGCCTCCTGCTCTCTCCTTCTCCCTTTCCTTGATTCTCTCCCTCTCCTGCCCCCAGGCCCTTCATGCTGTTGCCGCCGCTGATGGAGTGGATGCGTGTGGCCATCACCTATGCGGAACACCGCCGCAGTCTCACCGTGGACAGTGGTGACATCCGGCAGGCTGCCCGGCTTCTGCTGCCCGGCCTGGACTGTGAGCCCCGGCAGCTCAAGTACGGAACCAGACCGGGATGAAGTACAAAGGGGGGGGGGATCCCACATTCATGACTAGCCCCCATCAAGTCCCGTTCTTTCCCTCCTTCCCCCAGAGATTAAGTGGGGGGTCAGCAAGTTAATACTGCTATCAGGGCAAGCTCTGTATATACCCAACCCCTTAGAACCATCCAATCATTCCAGACCTTGGTGCTGTCCTTGTACCTTCTGTGTCAGAGATCTGTGCACAGAGCAGACACACAGTGGGATTTGGGCAGCACAGCCCGCACAGTCTGACTCTGGAATATCGGAGGAGTGTGTAGCAGAAAGGGTTCACTCTTCCTTTCTCCCTGTAGTTGAATACTTCCTAGATGCACCAGCACTGTGATTGAACCACGCCTGCCTTTTTAAGTGCATTATCTTGGCCCCTGTGACAGCTTTTAAGAGGAAGGAGCTAGAATGCCCATATTAAAGATGGGAAAGATGAGGTTTAGGGAGGTACAATAACTTGCCCATAGATGCTTTATTGGTGGAACAACCAGAATCTAGGCTCTTAATTTCCTTCCCACCACACTTCTCTTACACTGGACTGTTCTCTTGCTTAAACCCCACTAATGACCTCCTCTGTCCCTATAGAAGTGGATTTTCATTCTTGAATATCAGTTTTCTTACTTTGACCCAACCAAGGTTCCTGTCTGCAGCCACCCACTGGAAGGCTGTGCTGTGCCCACTAGTTTTATCTGTGGCTGTGCCTGATGATGGCTTGTTAGCAGTAGGACTCTGGGCCATTCTAAGCCATCTCTTCAGAACTTCTGAGCCTCAACAGGAAGCCTTGAATATGGAGAGGGAGAGTGAAGAACTGGAACTTGGCCACAGTGGTTGTCCTGCAGATCGGGCCTTCTCTATGTAAAACACAAACACCGTATGGTCCAAGCTCAGGTCAGAGCCTCCCCTCACTCCTAAGGAATCCCCTGGTGGTTCATTTGAGATGGGCTTTTTTTTCTGACAGTTGACAACTCCCAAGAACTCAGAGCACATCTCAAACATGTTTGTAAAACAGTCAAGTAAGAATTCTTTGTATCAGAACATGACAAGGCCAGTCACTGCTGATGGGATAGGGTTCCTGATCCTTCCTTTCTTCTCTGTTCCCATGCCACCCATCACTTAGCACAGGCATCTCACTTAGAGGTGGGGCCCTAGCAGGAGGGGTCCATACAGTCACACACACACCCCGTCCCCTTCTGTGCAGGCCTGAATGCTGTTTTAGTTCCTTTCGGAGGCTGGATGCCCGAGCAGCGACTGAGAAATTCAACCAGGACGTGGGCTTCCGCATGCTCAACTGTGGGAGGACAGACCTCATCAACCAGGCCATTGAGGCCCTGGGCCCCGATGGGGTGAACACCATGGACGACCAGGTGCGTTCTGAGAGCTCTTCCGGTGACCAGAGTTGGTAGCACCATGCTTCCTGTCCCCAACCTGAGGGCCACTTAGCTCTGGGTTCCCAGAAGGTGGCCTGCCTGTTGCAGGTAGGTGTCCTAGGGACTTGCCAGCACCTTTTGGCAAGCCTTCCTAATGTGGACACTGCCTGCACTGCCCCCTGGGGTGCACGGCTGGGAACAGTCCAGAGTCAGCTTGCTGTCCACCAAGGCTTGTATCAGAGCATCTGATGTGTCTTCTCCAGGCCAGGTCCCTAGAAATCCTGGCCTCCTTAGGGTTCTCATTCTAGTGGTGAAAGGTAGATGCTAAGAAACACCACACACAACATCTAAAGTGTGTTTGTGAGACATGCTCGGGAGAGAAATGAATGCAGTAAAAGGGCTGGGGAGGGGATAGACTGTTCCCATGTAAATAAAAGGGGGGAGAGTGTGGGGTGGCTGGAGAGTGTTGGGGTTTTACAAGTTTCTGATAGCATTTAACTTGAGATTTTTGCTGCCTTTGTATTTGTTATGACTGGCTAATGTTTGTATCAGACCGTTCCAGGCACTGACATAAGCACCTTTCCGCAGCCTAACTCATCTAATCTTGACAACAGCCCTGCTATATAGTTTCTGTTGTCATTCCCATTTTATAGCAGAGCAGGGTGAGGTCAAGAGTTGACCTGCCTAACACCACAACCAGCAAAGAGCAGAGCCTGGAGCACAAGGCTCTGGGCATCCTGTTTGTTTCTTTGAGGCAGGGTTGGGGGGATGCATGAAGAAGCAGAGGTGGTAACAGACTGGGTGTCAGAACTCTCAGGGACTTTTTTGGAGCTGTGAGCCTGGGGCAGGGTATGGAGCGCAGTGCTGAAGCCTGTGGTCTTTGGTTCCAGACAGACCTGGCTTTCTCCTCAAAGCTGTGGTATCGACTCCTGAGGGCCCCAGTCACCTCTCTCACTCCCAGTGGGGCACAGTAGTCCCCACCCCAGAGGTTACCATGAGATGTTTGCACCTGGCACATAGTAAATGCTCAATGAATGTTCATTCTGGGTTTTGCTTATGTGGTGCTTAGTCTCCCCCAAACCTGCTAATTAGCCCCCTTGACTGAGCCTCTTTATGTACCAGGAGTAGAGACAGGCTCAACACACAAAAATGTCACTTTCTCTACTCACTCCTCAGAGTCCCATTTTAAACTTGTGTACAAATGTGTGTGTGTGGGGGGGGGAGTCATGCATGAGCAGAGGGGATAAAACAAAGCCAGATGTTCATGCTGGCTGTTGGAGTTTCTCTTAAGTGCTCAGGCCTGCGTGTTCCCAGCCTCAGGATTTGCAGAGTGATCTGTGGGTAAACAGTCCTCCCTGATGATTAATCTTGGGCCATTTCTTTATCTCTGGGCACTTGGCATGGATTTATGAGGCAAAGAGGTCTTGTCTGCACACAAATAACCTAATAAGTAACGTGGCAGGGCTGCAGACAAATGCTTGCCAGGATCCAGCTGTGGAGTAACACTTTCCACTGCTGCCTTTGCTGTTACTGGCCATGGAGAGAGATTCTAGCTAGGGAGGTAGCTTTGCTCACCACCCACCTCATTTAGGGATTAGGCCTCAGCTTTCAGAAAAGCTCTAAAGGGGCCAGGTGGCGGTGCACCTGGTTGAGCGCATATGTTACGATGTGCAAGGACCCGGGTTCGAGTCCCCCAGTCCCCACTTGCAGGGGGAAAGCTTTGCGAATGGTGTAGCAGTGCTGCAGGTGTCTCTCTGCCTCTCTCCTTCTATCGCCCCTCCCCTCTTGATTTCCAGATGTTTCTATGCAATAAAGATTACATACATAAAGATTAAGAAAAAAAAAAAAAAACCCAGAAAAACTTAAAAGCTCTGAATAGCTAGCAAATGGTAGCTGGCAAAGCCAAACCCCTTTCCACCCTCCATGGCAGTCCTCAAAGTATACCTGCTTGTGGGTGGGAGTTTTTCCTCCTGCCAACTGTGTGGCTTTGGGGTGTCCTGGGGCACAGCAGGGGTAACGGAACCTCCTAGTAGGGTTGCTGTGGTGAGTAAATTAGATCACGCATAAACTCGGACCTGGCGGCCTCACATGGCAACTGTGTAATGGTGTCAATGTGTCCTTTCAACTAGCTCAGTCAGCCGTGGCTGGCTTTGCACCCAACACTTTCCACATAGGAACATAGGAACTCATACATTTGTCAAGGACTCCATGAGGCAGATACTGCTGGTGTTGCCATTTTTAAATTTTTTTTTTTTGCCTCCAGGATTATTGCTGGGGCTCAGTGCCTGTACCACGAATCCACTGCTCCTGGGGGCTATTTTTTCCCTTTTGTTGCCCTTGTTGTTTTATCATTGTTATTGCTGTCGTTGTTGTTGGATAGGACAGAGAGAAATGGAGAGAGGAGGGAAAGACAGAGAGGGGGAGAGAAAGATAGACACCTGCAGACCTGCTTCACCGCTTGTGAAGCGACTCCCCTGCAGGTGGGGAGCTGGGGGTTTGAACCGGGATCCTTGCGCTGGTTGTTGCGCTTCACAGCATGTGCGTTTAGCACACTGCTGTCGCCCGGCCCCCGATATTGCCGTTTTTTTGAGATGTGTTTATCACACATGCAAGAGTGACTTTCACATGAGGCAGAGAGAAACATACCAGAGCACCGCTCTGGTGCATGTGGTGCCAGAGATCAAACCAGGAGCTTCAAGCATTCGAGTCCTTTGCTCTACCAGCTGAGCTATTTCCCTGACAGCCACTATGGACTTTTTAAAGATGGAGACACAGTGAGGTATAAGCACCTCATGCCGAACTTCCAGGTCTCCCAGGCAGAGGTGCTGGTGCTTCTCACCCCTCATGGAAGTGTCTCCTACTCCACCTTCTGGTGTTGGCTGCCAAGTGAGCTTTGGAGGGACAGGCTGGCCCAGGACTTAGGACAAATTGACCAGGAGCCCCAGATTTGGGGCAGAGGCCCATGAGATCTGTCACTGTTGTCTGCCTGCAGAAGTTCAGCATTTACCTTTGGCTCACACAGGGTATGACACCACTGATGTATGCCTGTGCCGCTGGGGACGAAGCCATGGTCCAGATGCTGATTGATGCTGGAGCGAACTTGGACATCCAGGTGGGTGAACCCCAAAGAACACCTGAGCCCCTTGGGGCAAGGCAGTGGCACACCTGGTTAATCATTCATATTATAGTGCAAGGACACAGGTTCAAGCCCCCGGTCCCCACCTGTAAAGGAAAAGCTTCATGAGTGGTGAAGCAGGACAGCAGGTGTCTCTCTTTCTTTCCTTCTGTCTCTATCCAATAATAAACAAATAAATAAATGAACACCTGAGTCCCTAATCCGGCAGGAGAACATCCTAAGATTTCTATTGACCACTCTGGGTACAATGTGTTGCAAAGCTGGGTGAACTGACTCAGAAGACTGGAAGCAGAAGATGCACAGAGATGGTGCTTAGCAAAGAGGGCCTTTCCTCTGGGTTTGGACTTTCTGAGAGGGGGTGCACTAAGGGGTTCATTGAGTGGAGAAGACCACAATTCTATTGTTAAAGCTCCTTTCCTCTTCACCAAGCTAATCCTCAGCCTTATCCATCGTCACCAAGCTTGTGTCTCTACCTTCCCCTGCCACCTTCTGCTCAGAACAGGCATCACTAACTGAACATTAGTTGAACCTGAGGCAGACATGGCCCATCAACTTTGAAAGCATTTGTGTTGATTCCTCACCCCCACCCCAGCTCAGCTGTCTGTGTCACCTGCCCTGGAATATCACTGTCCCAGGAAGAACTGATCACCTGCAATATTTTCCAGGTTCCAAGTAACAGTCCCAGGCACCCCTCCATCCATCCCGACAGCCGGCATTGGACATCGTTGACATTTGCTGTGCTACATGGACACATCTCTGTGGTCCAGGTAAGGCCCCCAGGTGTGCAGTGTGGTCCCAGATTCATGTGGAACTCTGGGGGGATCCTTATGGGTGCCCATAAGGTCAGTTCACCTGATGAGCAGGGCAGAGACCTACTCAGTTTGGCTCAAGGAGAGGGAGTTGTCATCAGAATGTGTGGAATTTTAGGGAAGGAGATGCAAGGCCCACCTGACATAAGCTGGAATCTGTGTGTTTGGTTTTCTCTGTTCCTGGAGCTTTCCCCGCTGTCCCATGAAACTCCTCCACAGAGCCAGTTCTGTCCCACAGTGAATGCCCCAGGAGACAGGCTCAGGCTCTCAGCAGCCCAGTTCCTAAGAAAAGACTCCTTGGCCCAGGGAGCTGTGGTTGGCTTGTGTAGGGTTCAACAGCAGCTATGGGCAGGAGTATCTAACACCAGCTGGAGCTCCAGCCACAGTGCCACTCATCCCCTAAACTCCAGTGCTCCTGAGGGTCACCTGCTGCTAACTCATTGTCAGCAGAGCCCTGACCAGCAGGAGGGACTCCGTGAACAGTGGTGACAGGCTAGGGGAGGGAGGGTAAGGAAGACTGTACCCGGCCTGCTTTTGGTTACTGTCCTCCAAGAGTGGAGGGTCTGTGCAGGGGTGTGCCCTGGGCCTGTCTGGACTGAGCCTCACTGGAGAGAACCCTATAGACCAGCTGTTGGGCTCCTGTGGACACTGAGCCACTTCACTGAATCTCCAAAATACTGTGAGGAAGAGGAGGAGGACCTCCTTCTCATTTTCCAGATGAAGAAGACCGTGGCTCAAAGGGCTGAGGGGCCTGGCCAGGCCACTCCTGACTGGGGGCTAGCACTGGTCCCCAGTCTGACACCTATGTCCTCTCCACTCCCGTGTGCTGAAGGTATGTCAGCACACCTCCCAGAACCTGTTTACCTCAGCATCTTGGGAATGACAATCTCGAAACTAGGAGCCCAGCAGGATAACTGGGAATTCTAGATTCTGGCTCCTCAGTGGCCAGGGTGAGCAGGGTACTGGTGAGTGAGAAAGAGAACAAAAGGCATGTTTCACAGCACCCCGTGCCACACTGAAGTGCCTCTCTTACACCCCCACAGTTGCTGCTGGATGCAGGTGCCCATGTGGAGGGCTCAGCAGTGAGTGGCAGTGAGGACAGCTATGCAGAGACGCCCTTGCAGCTAGCCTCGGCAGCTGGTACGTCCCCTGCAGCCCTACCCAGGGAGCATCTCAACTGCCCTTCCTTGAGGTGATAGCCAGCCTATAGCTGGACATCCAACCACATATGCAGACCTCTGCAGCCCCTCCTTCAGAGTCCCTGACGAGGGTGTCCCTTTTCTCTCAACCATCAATGCTTCTGCTGAGTTGGACACCCAGGCCACTGTAGCTGCTGGCATCAGCATACTCAGCCCCCCTTATCTTTCAGGGAACTATGAGCTGGTCAGCCTGCTTCTCAGCCGAGGCGCCGACCCTCTCCTCAGCATGCTTGAAGCCAACGGCATGGCCTCCTCTCTCCACGAGGACATGAACTGCTTCAGCCACTCAGCTGCCCACGGTCACAGGTACCCGTTTGTGTGATGTGGGAAGGGTCGTTCGACAGGCTTCTGGCAGTTGGTTGCCCACAGCAGGAAAAAAGTTCAGGTCTTCAGGCAGCACAGGACCCAGATGTTAGAGGCCTGGGGACTGAGCTGTGGGCTACTTAGGCCCTGAGACCTGGATGTCCTAGCATCCATTTCCCAAGAGTCCACACTGCAACCCCTTGAGGCCACCTCGGTACCATAGCCTTTCTGCTCACAGCCAGGGCTGGTTCTATGATGCTGGCATCAGTTCCCCAAGGGGCTCCACCTAGCATATGGCTCTTAGCAGCACTGTGGGAAAGCACTGCCCACTCTAAGAGCCAGATGGTGGAGCTGCTCAGTGGGGGCCAGCCTGCCCGGGGCTGAGACAGAGCAGCAGCAGGCTGATCCCAGAGCCAGTGGGCCACTGGGAGTGGGGGTGAGGGGGCAGAGGGAGAGAGAAGGGCAGAAGCACTATGGTCTCACCACCTTCATCCCCTGGCCCCCAGGAATGTCCTGAGGAAGCTCCTGACACAGCCCCAGCAAGCCAAGGCAGATGTGCTGTCCCTGGAGGAGATCCTGGCTGAGGGCGTGGAAGAAAGTGACACATCAAGCCAGGGCAGTGGCATCGAAGGGCCTGTGCGCCTGAGCCGGACCCGCACAAAAGCCCTGCAGGAGGCCATGTACTACAGTGCAGAGCATGGCTACGTGGACATCACCATGGAGCTGAGGACACTGGGTGAGGCCCCGTGGGCATGTATGCACAGGCGGTAACATACTGGCTGGGACACACCTGCAGTTCAGCCAAGACAAGAGCTGCCCAGAGCCTCAGGCCATGGACCCAGCCCTCCGCTTCCCACCCCCGTCCTGGTCCTGACAGGGTATGTGGCAGCAAGAGCATCTCTAGCAAATGAATCAAGACTCTGGTCAGCTGCACACTCTGCCAGCCCCTTTCATTCCAGGGTGGTAAGACCCCAGCCACGCCACACTTAGATGGCTGTGTCATGTCTGAGTGTGAAGTCACGTGAGCCAAGGTGACTTCACCAACACACATAGCCTTCTCCCACGAAGTCAGCCTCAGTGTGTCCCGTCCCGTGTGTCCCCCCCCCCCCCGTTAAAGCCACCTAGGCCTGCATCTCCCTGGGGAATGTAGTGTGACTGGGGGGAGGGGATAAATCTCTCTCTAATTACCAGGAACAGTCCTAGTGTTTGCCAAGACCTTTGCAGAATAGTTTGAAATGATTCTGTGGCCCCCAAGGACACAGTCCAGAGAGCTGGTAAACAGTAATTTACCTGCCACTGGGTGTGCACTCACTCACTCACCGGTGCGCTGGTGCTGGTGAAGCCCTCCAGATAGAAAGGGCTGGCCGTGGCCTGGAGCTCCCACATGCCTTCTGGGCATCCCTGATAATTGTCGGGTCCTCCCAGTGAGTAATGTAGGAGCCAGTGTAGTGTCTGCGGTGTCCCCAGGCTCTGCTATGGTCCCTTCCTGGAACCCTCCACGAAGCCTGTCAGGACAGAAGAAGGGCCAGTCATCCAGCATGTAGGCAGGGAGGGCGCCTCACACAACAGCCTGCCCACGGGGGGTCAGTGTAGGTGGGCTCGGTGGCCCAGGTGAGATGCTGTGCCAGGCCGTGACTGCCCACCCTGCCCAGGTGTCCCGTGGAAGCTGCATGTGTGGATCGAGTCTCTGAGGACGTCCTTCTCCCAGTCTCGGTACTCCATGCTGCAGAGCCTCCTGCGGGACTTCAGCTCCATCAGAGAAGAGGAGTACAGCGAGGAGCTGGTCACAGAGGGCCTGCAGCTCATGTTCGACATCCTCAAGACCAGTAAAGTAAGTGTCAGAGCCAGGGCCCTGCCCTGACCACAGGACACACATACACACAGACAGACTGACTGACGAGCAGGCCCCCCACAGGTGGACGTTACCCCACACTCAGACCTGTGCTGCCTGGTTGTGGAGGGCAGAACAGAGGCTGTGGCTTTCTCTGGGCTGGAGCTGGGCCAGAAAAGCAATTTGTGGACTCACTGATGAACAGGCAGCTCTTGCCAAGCCAGATCCTGGAAGAACAAAAGGCAGCGGCTGTGCTAGTGCTGGCCTGGACTTTAAAAACTAGCCTCGATGTGTCTGTCACTGTAAGCAGCCCACAGTGGGCACTGGGTGGGCTGACTGTGCTCTCGCTGCCTCTCCCCCCACAGAACGACTCCGTCATCCAGCAGCTGGCCACCATCTTCACACACTGCTACGGCAGCAGCCCCATCCCCAGCATTCCAGAGATCCGGAAGACGCTGCCAGCCAGACTAGGTGAGGGCCTGTCCCATGTCTCCCTCCCCAGGTCTCTGGATACTCGCCTCAGTTTCTTCTGTAGCCCACTACCCCTGAGACCCCTCTGTTCCCTTTTGACACAGATCCTCACTTTTTGAACAACAAGGAGATGTCAGACGTGACCTTCCTCGTGGAAGGAAAGCTCTTCTATGCACACAAAGTCCTGCTGGTGACAGCTTCTAACAGGTGGGTGGATGGAGCAGGGGGCAGCACCCCCAGCCTGCCCCACAGAGAAACAGTGGGCAGTAAGGGTGGACCCAGAGTTTGCCTAGAAGGGTGTGGAAGGTGTATTCATTCCAGTCAGGCTACTGCTTGGGTTCTTAGAAAAACAGGGGAATGCTCTGGGATCAAGACAGTTGTCATGCCCATGACTGCAGCTGTCACACTCATATATGGTTGGGGACAGGATGGGGCTGGTGAGCTGTCAGCCAGGACGCTATATAGCATCACTCATCAGGGATTATTTAGTGAGCAGTTTTTACAATACCCCATTCCCAGGTGGGGTATTGTACAGCAAACAGTCCGGTCATCCACACAGTGTTGCTGTAAAAGGCACACTCAAGTCCTACCTCGTTTCCTCTCCTTTGCTCCAGGTTCAAGACACTGATGACCAACAAATCCGAACAAGACGGTGACAGTAGCAAGACCATCGAGATCAGTGACATTAAGTACCACATTTTTCAGGTGTGTGGATCTCAAGGCTACCCCCCTCGCTGGGAAAGCCCTGCCTCGGGGACAGCTAGCCTGGGATGGAGGGAGACAGACGGAGTCAGCTGTGACCTTTTGCCCCATCCCTAAAGCCTTCAGGAACTTGTGAATCCAGCAGTCAAGTTGGAGTGTCAAGGCGGCTTGTGGTTTCAGAGCTTCTCTCTCAGGTCCTGAGCTCTCAGCGCTGGGTGGCGCTCAGAGTGAGCACCTGTTGGAAATGCAAAGCCCCAGGCCCCTCTGCAGATCCCCTGAGGAGCTGGGGTGTACCTCCCAAACAAGCAGGAAGGCCAGATGAGCCCATGTTGATGGTGAAGGTCAAGGCCAGGTCTGGAGGTCTCTGAGCTTTGAAGCATGTCAGAGGTGGCGTGATGGAGCTACACAGGCTAGGGGCTCAGCCGAGAGCTCCTCCTTTCTGGAAAGTGGCAACTTTCCAGGCTGTGGGGGTGACCCTGAGGGACTGAGACTGCACCAAGAGGTATCTGGCTTGAGGGTCCTGGCCTGAGCGGGATGGTTTGCGACCTAACAGTCAGAGGATCTCAGAGACGAACAAAGAGCCCCCATCTGGCGTGGCGTGGCCCCTGCCTCCTGGTCCTTTTAGCATATTCTGGCAGCTAGCAGGGACAGGATTAGGAAAGGTACATTTGGATCAGCTGCACAATGTGAAAGGGCCACAGAAGCTCCAGCAAGAGGCCTGGGCTGCAGCACCCCCCCTGCTCCCGTCTCCTCAGTTGGCCTTGGGCCTGGACCAGGTTGGCTGAATCATGGCCCCATATCCTCCCTGCTGCAGTTGGGCGCTTTCTCCTAGACCCTCTGGTGCCTCTTCCAGCCTGGCGCCTGGTCCTAACAGAGCCTGACTGTGTCAGCCAGGGATGTGTTCGCTTACGCATTTGCCAGCAACTTTGCTGGGGGCCAACCAGTGGGAATCGCTTTCCAGCTAGGAACCTCCCCAGGCTCCAGCATGAAGGCAGCGCTTGTAACCTAGACTCAGAACTAAATGTTGAACCCCCTTCCTGTGCCATCTTATTGAACACCTCAGAGCCCCAGACTGGCCAGAGCCTGGTCCCAGCTCACTCTGTGCTCTCTCCAAGGTAGTAAGTAAATCCCCAGATTGACTGGGCTTTGCTCTCCCCTCCAGAGAGTTGCCTGGAGTCCTGGTGCAGACAAGTGTTACTAGGCTGTTTCTGGGGTTCGTCTCTCTCCCAGCCCCACATCTAGGAGTTAGCTCAAAGGAGAAATGAGCAACGTGGTGTCTGGGCTGCTGGAAGTACTCTGGGGTAGAGTCGGTGGGCCCGAGTGACTTAAGCCATGCCAAGCTTACCTTCCTGAGCCTCAATTTCCCCAGCTGTGAATAGTCCTCTTCCATCCTGGGCTCACAAGACTGTCACAAAGATCAAAGCAAAAGCACTCTTCCCAGTGGAAAGGAGCTAGTTAGTCCTATGTGCAGGAATTCAGGAGAAAGAATCTTAAGAGATCAAATTCAAGGGGAAACATACATTTCAGTCTCGGCTTAAGTGAGAACTGGGGTGTCTGCAGACATCAGAACACCCAGACTGGGGGGGGGGAACACTTTGGTGAGCACCCGGGTCTCTTCCCGCTGCAGATGATGATGCAGTATCTGTACTACGGAGGCACGGAATCCTTGGACATTCCCACCGCTGACATCCTGGAGGTGAGTCTGGGCTTCCTTACCACTGGGGGCCCCAGGGAGGAGGAAGAATCCCCCTTGTGGGGTCCCTTCTACTCACATCTCTCTAGCCTGAGACATCCACTCTAAGAAGCACAGCAGAGAGAGAGAAAGAGAGAGAGAGAGAAAGTAGCCTCCTTGGAAGTCCTGGCTCTTTCTCTTTATGTGACAAGAGGGGCCACGCCAAGAGGCTGGGAATTATGTGCCCAAGGAGTCTGGGCCCATGGCTAGAAAGGGACAACCAGTGAGGCGAGAAAGGCTCAGAAGGCAGCCAGGCCCCCTGACTGTGTAGATGGTGTGCTGAGCTGAAGACCTCCAGAAATGTCACAGCAGACACCTACATGGCCCAGAGCATTGAACCAAAGTCATCAGACTTGACCAGCTGGTGGGTGGGGCCCGTGGTGCACACATTCTCAAGATCACCTCTGTCTGCCCACCAGCTGCTGTCAGCTGCCAGCCTGTTCCAGCTAGATGCCCTGCAGAGGCACTGCGAGATCCTATGTTCCCAGACCCTCAGTGTGGAGAGCGCCGTGAACACCTACAAGTATGCCAAGGTGAGCTGTCCACAGTACCCAGGCCTGGGCCACCTCTCAGCGGCCTGGGTAGGAAATGCAGGGGCTGGACAGGGAGGTGTAAGGAGTGCAGTAGTGGTGCCGGCTGGAGCCTGGGGTTGAGCGGGCTGGGCCTGTGTCAGATCCGCCCACTGGGTCTGACTTGCTTCTCCTCGGTGTCTCCCTCCTCAGTCTTGCCCATCTCAGCAAGTGACATAGTCATCTGCTCTGGCTCAAAACTACAGAGCTTTACCTGGGCCTGTGGGTAACCTCTGGGGGTGAGAGTGGGAGCAGTTTCACACGAGTCTCAAGCCCACCACACTCCCACAGATCCACAATGCCCCAGAGCTGGCCCTGTTCTGTGAGGGTTTCTTCCTGAAGCACATGAAGGCCTTGCTGGAGCAAGACTCCTTCCGGCAGCTCATCTACAGCCGCAGCAGCAAGGTGCAGGGCCTGGACCCGCTGCAGGACCTACAGAGCACGCTGGCCGAGCGCGTGCACTCCGTCTACATCACGTCCCGGGTCTGAGGTGCCCCTGACTCAAGGCATCCCAGCGAGTAGGAGAGGCTGGATGGAGATGTGCTTGGGGGTGTCGGGCAGAAGCCCTCTTGGAGCCGGACTCACGGGATTCCGTCTCCCCTAGTTCCCTAGCTGCCTTCGTTCATGTCCATCAGCCTGTCCCTGGGTGGACAGATGTGCCATGAGCCCCTCTGCCGAGTCAGTGAGGAGCAATGGGCAGCTGTGGGTAGAAGGCGGCCCCGCTCCCTATTTGTGCACTCACCGTGTGTGTGGCGCAACGGAGCCTGGTGGCCTCAGCTTTGGTTGCTGCTGCTGTTTGGGGGGCCAGAGAAGTCAACTCTGAAACTCTAGACCTAAAATTAGGATGGGCTCAGGAAGGGGAGGGCCCTTGGCCTATGCCACCCTCTCTGCCTCCTCCCTCTCTCTCTTGAGAGAGTCCTTAAAGTGGACTAGGAAGGGCTGGAGGAAGAGGGCCTCTTGCTCCCTGTTCCCCTACCTGCATCCTGTGGGTGCTGGTGGGCTGCGGCGTCAGGCCTAGCCCTTGTCATATTTATGGAGCAGACACTGGGGAGCATTCTTGATGGACAGCTCGCTGTGGGTGTAGTCTTCTTCAGCTGTCTGGCTGCACCTTAGAAACTATTTATTCACCAAAAGCCCCTAGGGAGGTGTCACTTCTGTCACCTGGAAAAGACCTGGGGGGGGGATGCAAACCTGGAAAATATTTTTGACTAGCTGCTTGAGCTGGATGTACAAAGAAATAGGCATTATTTTATTGCTGTAATATTGTATGATACTGTAACTATACATTAATGTTGTCACTTACTGTAAATGTACTATGGTTTTATTAACAATAAACACTTATTAACAACTACCTTGTTGCCTCCTTTCTGGAAGTGGGTTAGAGTTCAGAGCTGGGAGGAGCCCGTTTAGGACCAGGAAAAGAGCCCAGAGTAGGTGACTCTGGGAAAGGGGAAGGAACCCATCCCACACACCCCCCCAAGAAAACCTGTGAGTGAGATAAGCCAAAATGAGAAGGGTGGCTATCAAATGATCTCACTTATTAGCAGGACTTAGTAAAGTTGGGATAGGGAGGGAGTGCAGAGTGAGACATGGACTGGACATGGTGCACTGCACCCGAGGACTTGGGATGGGAGGAGAGGAAGTGAACTCTGAGGGTCTGGTACATAATGAAGCTGTATGCATATGTCAGTGACTGCACTATAAAGCATCAACCCCTCAATAAATAAAATAAAAATTTAAAAAGCTCTACGGTGGGCTACAGAGACTGTAACAGTCATGCAAATGGCCTGAAGCTCTGAGCTCCCAGCATGAGCACAAGTGAGTAGTGCTCTGAGAAGAAAGAAAATGGACAGAAGCTGTATTGGGGGGAGTTACCATCACCCCTACTCCCGTCTCTCAGGACCCAAGTCTGGATCTGAACCTGGGTGGAAGGGAACAAGTACTCCCCCTCACTGGCCCGAGTTGTCCTGAGGAAGAGGAAGGATCTGGTAAAAAGGTGTTTTCCCGAGTTGGACAGAAAAGTGGCGTTGGAGCTTTTCTCCTCTTCCCTGAGTCCAGGTCCCCCCCCCCCCCAACACACACACGTGGCATTGGGGTGTTTGTAAACCCAGATACTGTGGCCCAGAGGGGCCTGGATGGCTGATCCTTCAGAGGCTGCGGCCACCATATATAAAGGACAGTAATTCAGGCTTGAGTTTCCCAGAACCTGGTTAGTTTAAATACCAAATCTATAGACAGAATTTTTTTTATTATCTTTGCCTCAGACAAGAGGAGAAAAGTTCCTTAGTTCCACAGAACACTGACCCAATGTCCCTGCGGTTCAGTGACTGACAGGCTGGGACTCAGGAGTTGAATACACAAAGACCTCAAGGGTGGGCATCAGGAAAGGCCCTGTGCAGGCTTTGCTAGGTGGAGCTCCAGAAGCCGCAGTGTGAGATCCGGCCCACAGCCCCGAGACAGAGGGCTCCTCTGTGGACCTAGGGCGACCTCTGGGGGCCGCAAGGAAGTGGTGCAGCCCTCCGGGCTCTTCCCGTTCAGAGTGGCTTAGCCTTCCGTTCTCCCCGCCCAGTAGGGCGTGTCCATAAAGCAAGATCGATAGGCGGGATTAGCCAGGGTTTTTTGTTTGGTTTTTTTCTTGTGAGGGAGGCTGTGCTATGGATTAAGCTGTGCAACATTCATTCTATCACTGAGCCTCAGCAGCAGCAGTGAGCCGTCTGAAGGAGGGGAAGAACTCCTCAGCAAGAGGTCGAGTAACCAGAGGCTGCAAATATTAGTCCCATGGTGGAGTGATTTCATTGTATGGCAGCAGCGATCTCAGTTTGATTCAGGCCTCCGCTCCCAAGGCAACAGACCTCCAGGTGGGAGGGTCCCAGGACAGCCAGGCCACTAAGGCTGAGACACTGCTTTCCAGCCAACAACCCTTGTCCTTCCTTCTCCTGATGTGTGCTTTTCCTTTATGCTGTCTCGCTGCTTACCTGGCACAAGCCATAGCTGGGATAGGACTTATCTATAGCAGGAACACTCCAAACAACTAATCAAAAAAAAAAAAAGAACAAACCAGGGGTCTACGAGGACCAGAACGGAGACGGGGGGGGGGGGGGGGTAGAGTCTGGTCACCTTACCTTCTCCACCATCTGGAGCATCGCATCACAGAAGCAGCCTCAGGCCTGCCTTTTCCTGCTTCCCCTTTGCAGAATTCACATATTTCCACTCTGACCAACAACTTACAAAATCAGGCGCCCCCTTCTTCCCCTTCAAAGTCTAAAGAGCCTGATCAGGAGCAAGTGGAGGCCACCCCACCCCCTCTTCCAGGCCTGCAGACTGACCGTGTAATGGCCTCGGATAATGAGTCTACATTTTTCCAAGGTGACAGTCACTTCCTCCCCTCCCCCCCCAGTCGCCTTGGCAGCCCCCTTTGTATCTGTCTCCTGGTCACTTGAGTCCATTGGGGACTGCCCGGGCCAGACAAGGAATGGATGCAGACACAGGACAGCATTAACCCCTCCCACCCAGGAGGAATGGAGACCACTTAGAGAAGTCTTTGTTCAGGCTTCGGCAGCCCCTTCCCCATCCAGGTGACAACATTCATAGCCAGCCTTTCTGAATTCATTTCACAAGTGAGATTTCCTGAGACAGCCGAGCTTTACAGATGTCACTGTCTGGGGGCCAGATGGCGAGGTCTGGGGGCGCCGTTGCTTTTTCAAGGTTTGGAGGAGAAACCAAGATCACAAGCACAAAGTCTCACTCAGGGACATACCCTTTGCAAACACAAACAAGGACCAGGGCTGCACACAGTAGGCAAAGCATCTGCTTCCCTTCTGTACACAGGGGAAGGCTGTGCAGAGAACCTGGTTGGGCTGAGCCGTTAGTGCTCTTTCTGACAGAGCCCGCAAGTTCTCCCTGCAAAGTATATGCCCACATGGAGTGCTTCTAGCTCGAGAGAGTGGTTTTGGAACAAAGTCAGTCCTAAGCACCAGCTCTCAAGGAAGCCACGAAGGCCCCTGGCTCCACCAATGGTGCCCCAGCCGACTGAGCATCTGCTGTGCCAGGCAGTTTCTCAGATCCTCACACTGGCCATACGCATTTTTCAAAAAATATTTTTTTAATATTTATTTATTTCCTATTGTTGCCCTTGTTTTATTGTTGTAGCTATTACTGTTGTTGTTATTGATGTCGTTGATGTGATAGGACAGAGAGAAATGGAGAGAGGAGAGGAAGACAGACAGGGGAAGAGAAAGACAGACACCTGCAGACCTGCTTCACCGCCTGTGAAGCGACTCCCCTGCAGGTGGGGAGCCGGGGGCTTGAACCTTACGCCGGGCCATATGCGTTTGTGTCTAACCAGAGCACTGCTCACCTCTGGCTTATGGGGGTTGAAACTAAGACCTCAGGTGCCCTCAGGCATAAAAGGCTTTGTTTATAACCACTACAGCCTGGCCAATTGCATCTTTACTGAGGACTGGAACACAGTGTCCAGGTCACAGGATGGGTCAAGGCAGAGCCACTAGGCAACCTGGAGCACAGCAGAGCAGAGCAGAGGCCCAGAGCGGGGACTGTAGACACAGAGCAAAGGCCTGCCATCTGGACCCTTCTGCAACGTGGCCGGTGTGGCTAGGTAGCCTGAAGCTAACCACCCAGCTCTGAACATAGGAGGTTTTCACTTTGCCTTCTTAGCCACTCTAAGGAAATCCTCTCTGAAAGGTGGGCTCAGACAATCATCTGAGAAACATGGATTAAGAAAGCCTTAAAATAAATAAAGAACCCTTTTTCATCTCCCAACAAACTCCTGCTGAGGGGGTCTGTGGGCAGGGAGCTGCAGAAGGAGGTGACGAGGTGCAGCACCGAGGCTCAGTCTGCCCTCCTCCCGGCATGAGTGCATTTTGAATCTCTTCAGTCCAAAAGCCTTACCCCCTCCTTTCTCGTCCAGTAGACTCCTAGGAATTCAGATTACACGTCAGCAAAGAGAAAAGATCCTTTTTAGACTTCACCACCAGACTTTAAGCCTGTGGAAAGCCAAGGAAGATCAGTGACCAAGGCAACCACTTGAGCTCTGCAAACAAAAGTCAGAACTAGAGTAGAAGCTATGATGCAGCCAGGATTGACATGGACTTGCAGTGTGGCAGGGAGAAAGGCAGGTCAAAGCAAGAGCGTGACAGTGAGTTCTTGTACTCAGGGCCTCAGGCAGTAAAAACCCTGTAGAAGCCGACAGAGGGCCTTCAGGGACAAGCTTTCAACAACAACATCAGACCTGGGGCTGGAAAGTAGATACTATCAAACTCAGCAAAGGGTTTGTGAAGCCAAGTTCAGTCCCCAGCAAGCAGAAGACGGGACCAGTGACCTGGCAGGAGCTAAGGAGAAACAGAGGCACAGAGGCTGGTTTCCAGCCGATACAGCAAACCATCAGAAGTAAGACCAGTCAGCCATTCCTGAGGCTTCTGGGCCAATGGGCTGCGTTCACGCTGCCAACACTCGGCCTTGATTCCAGAACCCTCCAAAAGCCTACCTGGCAGTCGCGACCTCTAAGAACAGACAGGGCGGGGTGCAGCTTCCACCTAAGTAGAGTCAATGAGCACCCCACAGATAGCTGGTCTTCCAGGAGGTCATTTATTAAAATAGATTGGCTGTCCCTCCTTTAATCCTGCTAACGAAAAGACCTTACCCAATGTTTGTTTGTTTGTTTGTTTTTAAATGGGTGGAACAATTATGTTGTGGGGACTCAGATGTCAGTATGGTTCCCTAATTAAGAGCCCGGCTGGTTCTGGGACCTGGGAGCAGCGGCCTCCACAAGGAGCCAGGAGTGGAATAGTAGCAGCACCGCCAATCTGTGTTGAACTGCAGGCCCTGCTGCTCCAGGCCTCAGAGCTTTGGTCAAGTCTACTGCCAGAGGCCCAGTTATCGCCAGCAGCCTCCTCAGTAGTACACCAAGAAGTGGGGTGCCGAGGACCTAAGAAGGAAGGAGGGTCACACTGACTTCAGCACTGAGCCCAAAGCAAAATAGGGAGTCACAGGGAAGGAAGGGAAGGACTGGGGGAGGAGAGACAGCCCTTGGCAGTAGCTGAGGCCTGCCCAGCCATCGAGTTCTAAGCCAACCCAATCGAAAGAACTGCCTTCAGCCAAATTAGGCTCAGAGACCGACTTCCCAGTCGGCTCCTGGGTTTGCTGAGGGTTCATGTTGCTTCTGAAGAGCCCAGGTCACCAGACATAGTTCAGAAAGCCGGCACTTCCTCAGTCAGCTGTCGCTGTCCAAGCTTCACTATTTCTTCCGCTTCAGTTTTGAGTCTTTCTTGCTCTTCGTATCTCTGTTTTTCTTCAACTTTTTGTTCTGTTTGGATTCGTTTTTGGTTCCCAACTTCCTTTTCTTGTCACTAGAGGACAAAACAGGGGTAAGAAGAGAAAGAAAAATATGCAGCTCTCTAACATCTTTCAGACTGCTTTGTCTGGAAAAGCATTTCTGTAGTCTGAAACTTAACGTAACAATGGCCAGCCAGCCAGTTTCTGCAAGAGTATTACCACGCCCAGCACTGTGCTACAGCTGGGAGCATACCACACAGATCCTGTTCCTGTCCTGAACTTAGTCTGTGAAGGAACAAAACTGCATTTTAACAACTGAAATCGAAATAAATTCTCTCCAGAATCTGACATTCCCCTCTAAGTCCTCAATGGAAAAAAAAAGGTGCCAGGAGGAAGATTCCTCCCACCTTTCTCACCTGGAAACCAGACATGCTACCACATGGCTTCCATGAAACGTAAGACTCCAATACTTACATTGTAGAATGTCAGAAAATACTGTATTTGTCCAATTTTCTCCAAGTAAGAAAACCCAGGAGTCAGGCAGTAGCGCAGCAGGTTAAGTGCACATGGCGCCAAGTGCAAGGACCGGAATAAGGATTCCGGTTCGAGCCCCCGGCCCCCCACCTGCAGGGGAGTCACTTCACAAGCAGTGAAGCAGGTCTGCAGGTGTCTATCTTTCTCTCCCCCTCTCTGTCTTCCTCTCCTCTCTCCATTTATCTCTGTCCTATCCAACAACGACAACAACAACAACAATAGCTACAACAATAAAAGAATAAGGGCAACAAAAGGTAATAAATAAATAAATATTTAAAAAGAAAGAAATAAAGAAGAAAACCCAAGGAAGGACTGGGTGGTGACTGTACATGTTACAATGCGCAAGGACCCAGGTTCCAGCACTGCCCCCCCCCCCCGTCCCTAACTGCGGGGGGAAATCTTTGCAAGTGGTGAAGCAGGGCTGCAGGGGTCTCTGTCTCTCTTCCTCTCTATCTCCCCTTCCCTCTTGACTTCTGTCTGTATTCAATAAAGAATACATGCTATACGCATAATGGATATACACATTCACAAATATCTATTCGAAAAAGAAAAAGAAGGAAGGAAGGCGAGACCCAGTATCTCAAGTCTCCACATCATCTGGCCAGTGGATTTTTCACTGAGAGATCAGCACAGGAATCAACCGGCAAACAACCAACACCATCTTTTACCCGTAACAAGGTCGTGGTCTCTGCAGTGGCATTTGGCACTTTACCCTGCAAAGAGCTACTGATGAGGAGAAACTGAAAGATCAGTCATGATTACCTAAATGAAGTGACCTGTAGGAAAGAAATGGCGGGGGTCAGGCTATAGCACAGCAGGTTAAGCGCACATGGCGCGAAACTCGAGGACTGGCATAAGGATCCTGGTTCGAGCCCCCGGTTCCGCACCTGTCACACTTCACAAGCAGTGAAGCAGGTCTGCAGGTGTCTGTCTTTCTCTCCCCATCTCTGTCTTCCCCTCCTCTCTCCATTTCTCTCTGTCCTATCTGGCAACATCAATAACCACAACAATGATAAAAACAAGGGCAACAAAAAAGGAAAATAAATAAATAACTTAAAGAAAGAGAGAGAGAAATGGCCTCAAAGAATAGCTCATGATAGATAATCAGTGCTTTTATCCTCAGACCTACAAACTTCCACATTTACTCAGAGGCTCCAACACGAGCTGCCACACAAGAGGATTATAACCATTAATTCTGGAGGCTCAGCACCAGTATTTACAGTTAAGCCAACAACAGGTGAGTCCACGCTCTGACGAGTGGGCCAAGGCCGTCTTTCACACCACACATGTCCCCAAGTCTTCTGTTCTAGTCAAAGCACACCATGCGCAAAGTCATAGCCACCGTGGGCCCCGTGCCATGTCTGCCGCACTGCCCAAACCAGAAATGAGGATGCCGTGACAGGGAGCTTTATGCCTCAGCAGAGGGCAACTGAGGACCTCAGTGACACAGACTACAGAAGGCATCAGACTTGAGGAATCTATTTTGGGACCGTCTACAGTTTCCAGAGACACAAGATTCCCTTTTCCCATGAGTTTCCAAAATAACCTCTGCAGGAGACCCTATTAGTACCTGGGAATGCCAAGAATTCATGCTGTCGCCCACCACCTAGAGGACCAGGGCAGGGCAGGTCACATTCTCTCAAGGAAAACTCAGATGCCAAGTTCTTGTCCAAGGAAGCACTGTAATCTACAGATACCACTTCTCTGCAGAGAAGCAGTTTTAGAGCAAAGGTTTTTTTTCAGAGATTGGTCAAAGAATCTCTTTCCGGGGGGCCCTTAAGACTCTCCCACTTAGTATCCAAGGTCAAAACAATTCCCCTAGCAATGCTAATACATTATGTGTCCTTTTCACTTTTGTTCTTCCACAAACATTCAGTTTGCCAGAGGCCACAAGATGTGCGATAGCACAACAGATGCATGCAGGAGCAGACATGAGAACCAGCTGCTTTCTACTGAGCCAGATACTAGAGACCTGAAAAATGTAAATACAAACCAATGGCATTCTTCCCACTGACATTGTTTCTTTCTTTTCTTTTGTTTGTTTCTTCCACTGACATTTTTATGGTAGGAAAAAAATGGGGAGGGAGGGGCCCTGGGTGGTAGTGCAGCGGGGTGAGCACACATGGCGTGAAGTGCAAGGATGGGCACAAGGATCCCGGTTCAAGCCCCTGGCTCCCCACCTGCGGGTGGGGGGTCGCTTCACAAATGGTGAAGCAGGTCTGCAGGTGTCTATCTTTCTCTCCCTTCTCTGTCTTCCTCTCCTCTCTCGCTTTCTGTCCTCTCCAACAGCAACAATAGCAATGGCAATAATAACAATAACAACAAGGGCAACGAAGTGGGGAAAAAATAGCCTCCAAGAGCAGTGGATTCGTAGTGCAGGTACCAGCCCCAGCGACAACCCTGGAGACAAAAAAAAAAAAAAAAAAAAAAATGGGCGAAGGAGGTTTTATAAGGGGCTTCTGGGGGTGACTTTCAGAAACGGAGAGCTACTCCATGGTCCCCCCATCTGCTATAGTAATGCCACACGCTATGCTGGTGGCCCGGATCTGAGCCACATACATGTTGGAAAAGCAGACACTCTCTGAGGCTGGTTATCTCAGTGACCTCAAAAGCATAATCCTGTTTGTTTTGGGTTATCACCAGGGCTTTACTGTTCTAGTCTGACTATTTTCTTTCTTTCTTTTTAAGATAGAGAAGCAGAGATCAACAGGAATAACAGAACCAAAGTCTTCCTTTGATGTGGTGGTGGCTGGACTTGAACCTAGGTCACACATGGCAAAACAGTACACTAGCACTATTCAACTGAGCTATTTTGCCCATCTCAAAAAGGTATTTCTTAAAACCACCAAAAACTGTACTGAGTCCAGTCCCTAAGTGTTAATTTGGGATGGTTATATTAATTTCTCAGCTTTCCCTTTCTAATGAGAAATGTCAATAAATACAACTCATATAATCGAAAGCCCTTGGACTTCAATTATCTTGTTTTCAAATTTTTTTTATTGTGCTCCGGGAGGTGGCGCAGTGATAAGGCTTTGGACTCTCAAGCATGAGGTCCTGAGTTTGATCCCCGGCAGCACATGTGCCAGAGTGATGTCTGGTTCTTTCTCTCTTCTCCTATCTTTCTCATTAATAAATAAATAAAATCTTTAATAAAATAAAATAAATTACCTCTTCAAATATTTATTTAAAAAAAATTTTTTTTATTAACTTCATTTATTTATTGGTTAGAGACAGCCAGAAATTGAGAGGGAAGGGGGAAATAGAGACGAGAGGCAAAGAGACACCTGCAGCACTGCTTCATCACTTGCAAAGCTTTCTCCCTGCAGGTGGGGACCAGGGGCTCGAACCCACATTGTAACACGTGCATTCAACCAGGTGCGCCACCACCCAGCCCAGACTTCAATTATCTTTATGATCTAAAGGCAGACCTCACGTCTGGGGAATACAAGGAGTCCAGAGATTCTTTTCTATTTCTCATTTACTATTACTATTTTTATTGTCACCAGGGTTATAACTGGGGCTTGATGCAGACACTATGAATCCACCATTCCCAGTGATAATTCTCCCCCACCCCCACCTTTTTTTTTTAATTGGATAGGACAGAAATTGAGAGGGGGAGGCGGTGAGGGAGATAGAGAGGGAGAAAAAGGCACCTACAGACCTGATTCACCACTTGAGAAGCATTTTCCCTGAATGTGGGGAGTGAGAGGTTGAGCTTAGTTCTTTGAGTATAGTAATGTGTGCGTTTAACTGGGTGCACCACTGCCAGGCCCCTGGAAACCAGAGACTCTAAGTGACAGCCCTACCTGGCTGGAAGAGAGGTTGCAAAAGCACAGGTTCTCAAAAGCAAGGAGTTTCTGCTCTAACCTCCCATTTCCCAGTGGAGATAACCAAAGAGGCAGAGGCCAGTGCCCCCAGTTCAGTGTCTGCGAGGTTCTCACCTTTTAAGGCTGACAACTGAGGCATTTTGTCCAGCTTTGTTCAAAACTTCATTCCATTCTTCATCATCCCCACGAATTATGTATCTTAAAAAAAAAAAAACAACCACACACACACACAAAGTAAATACCAAAGTCTGATTGAAAGAAGGAACCTCCTCAAAGAAAGTAAGTTTATGGCAGCATCCTCATCATACATCCTGACACAAAATCCAGGCCAGGCTGTGCCAGTGCTTGAATAGCACAGAGAAAGGGAACAGTCTTCCATGAGTCAGGCCTGCTGGTGGGCTCAGTGACTGGACAGTTCTGCACCTGTCTGCCTTCTCCCTTCAGACTCATTAACTGCCCCAAAAAGCCTCCTGCTGCCTCCACCATCTTGCCAGCTCCTGTCCACAGGCATGACTCCCTGCCCACCTTGTCCCGCCTCTCTGAGATCTAGCAGCCCTGGCACATCTCAAGGGTTTGAGAGGGGAACTTGACTGTCTGCTCAGGGTCACCTCTACCTCACTACATAGGCCACCATCACTAATGACCAGCCAACAGGACTACAGGTCAAAGGCTCAGTTCTGGTGTTACTGTTCTCATTAGCCCACCAGAACAGGGGCGACAGCATGAGAGTCAGGCTCAAAACTAAGATGCCTAGCACATAGAGGGTTCTCCAGCAGAGGGCTTGCTGATTTCTTTGTGGCAACAGAATCTCCAAGCACAGCCACATGTGAAAAGTCAAGTCTAGTGAAGTGGCCTTTAAAAGGGAGCTCATCAAGCAGCCCGCCTCTGCCTCCGCCTCCGCCTCCGCCTCCACCTCTGCCAAGGGGCCTGAGCGAGACTTGGAACTAGGGGGTCTCAGGAGAGTAGAAGAGTTGATCTGGGGAAGGCTGTTAATGCTTCTATCAATAATCCCAAGCTGCCCACTTCCAAGATGAGAAGAAGCCTGCAGATTCTGAGGCCTCCGAACCAGAAGCAGACTTCTGTTTCCCATGGGGTGGGGGGTAGGGGGGCTTACTCCGAGAGATCCATGTTCTTCAGTTTCCCCACTTCTATCTTGTGTTTTTCCTGGAACTCCTTGGCTGCCTCATCCTGCAGAGAGAGGAGGTCAGGGGGGGAAACAGTAAAAAAAATAGCTGAGTATCTTGAGAACAGATAATCCCCCTTCTCCTTAGCTGTTCTCACACCATCAGTGGTAGCTTTTACTAAAATAAAGGAATATAAAATGCTCATTTTGGAAAGAAAAAAAAAATTTTAACCGCCTGCAGCCCCCCACCCCATGTGTCTAGGACCGTGGGCTCGAGCACAGCTGGAGCAGGGAGAGTGGGAGCCTGAGAACTCCGCCAAGGGGGGGAGGGGCAGTGCAGGGCTTGTGCTTTCCGGGGAGGGGCTCACCAGATCATCACTCAAGGTCTTCATCGTGGGCTCCATCACCACATCCTTCACCGCCACCATCTGCTCTTCAATGGCCTTTTCCTGCACTTCATCAAACAGCTACAAAAGACAATGGCCGAGAAGCATGAGTGGAGCAGCCGCAAGGATCCTGTTAACAAGCTGTGTAGCACACACTCCAAGCGGGTTAGGGGCGCAAACATTCACAGGAAGAGTAGATAGATAAAACCAGACTAACTCCTCTCGGGGAGAGGACAGGGATCGTTACTGAGACAGGCGAAGCTGTCTGAGTTCATGCAATCTGCAGCAATTATGACCAAATGTTAACTGTTATCTTGGGTGGGGAGATAGGGTCAGCCGCTCAAGGGGAATCAAAATCCCTGCCCTCGGCTGAGTTTACCTTCACAACTTTGCGGA
The DNA here is from genome assembly GCF_950295315.1 of Erinaceus europaeus. Classification (NCBI taxonomy): domain Eukaryota; kingdom Metazoa; phylum Chordata; class Mammalia; order Eulipotyphla; family Erinaceidae; genus Erinaceus; species Erinaceus europaeus. The sequence goes on from NC_080178.1 coordinate 27,672,012, forward strand.
TGACCCGGTTGAAAAGTCCCATCAGCTGGCCCGATGGCAAGTCAATCTCCTTTTCCAGTTGGTCCACGGATTTATGCTGTAGGCCAATCCCCAAGAGAAGAGCCTACGGCACAGAAGACCCTGTTCAAATGGTCCCAGAGCAGGTCCTCTCTCCAGTAAAGTAGCACCGAGTGCCAGCTACTTGGCTGGTAGAAATGATGGGCGGGCAGTGTCTAATTTGGAATTAGTTTCATTCTGTTATGGAAATCACCAACAAAGATCCCTTTTTTCTGACACCCCCAAATTAACTCTTTATCTAACAACACCTGCTTCGTGGCTACTTTAAAGTATCGGGCACTCCTAGACTGCAGTTACGAATCAAGGGAAGGGGTGGGGGTAGCACAGTGGTTATACAAAATGTCTTTCATGCCTGAGATACCCAATGCCACAGGTTCAATCGACAGCACCACCATAAGCCAGAGCTGAGCAGTATTTCAGTTAAAAAAAAAAAAAATGGAGGTGGGGGGATTGGACGAGACAAAATGTTGGTTCAAACTGAAGCTCTTCCTTGCACTAAACTAAAGGGCTGGCACATGACTCAACTCAGAGCCCAGGTGTAAAACGAGAAGACCATTAACCATCTGTCAGAACCTCAAGATGTAAAATACATCAGAGTACCCAACCCAATGCAAGCACAGAAGTCAGTCCACAAGCCAGCTCCTCTGCCAGCACAGGCACGGTGGGCTGCTGCGTACCGACTGAGCGGCGGACAGGGCCAGGTCTCCCAGCTGGTTCAGGAAGTACATGCGGGAGATGGTGGGGATCATGTCCATGATGAGGTGGTAGTCGACCATGTTCCGTGAATACATCTCCAGCCTCTTCAGGTCATAGGGGAGGAAGAGTGCTTCCAGGTCCTCTCGACATAGCACTGCGCATACAACAGCCAGATGTGTCGGGGCAGGGCAGCACCCACCCGCAGGAGGTCTACAGGGGGGTCCCCTGGAGCACACACAACAGTCCCCAGATAGCACCCAGGAGCTGCCTCCTGCATAGGGTGTCAGCCATAGCAGAGCCCGGAAGGAGCCTCCTGAGATGCCTGTCCACTCACACAACATGCCACCCCAAGCGGACCCACCCACCCCTTCTCCTAGAATGGGAGATAGCTTCCTGCCATCAGGGCTGGGGGGCGGAGGGGGGGGGGGAGTGTGGGGGTGACATTTGCTCAGCATTCCCACACCAACACATCAGCAACAAGGAAAGCTCCCCAGAAGTTCTCAGGACCCAGCTTCATAAGAGTGTGTGTGGTGTGTTTGCTCTGCCTGGCTCGAGGAATATGGATTTTTTCCACCAAAGTATAGTGGGAGGAGAGGGAATATGCCTATTCAATTAGCAATAGAAAAAATCCCACAGCTGTTAATATTAATGATCCCTTGTGCTTTTTTTTTTTATATTTTAAATATTCAAACAGAACTTATATGCCCACGGCACTTCCATATATTAAGACACAGAAGGTCAGCAACATGTTTTTATTAACAACCTTACTAATGAGGAAACAGAGCCTCAGAGATCCAGCCAGCTCCTCTGGCTCCCAGGATTGAAGTCAGTTCCATAATTAACTGTATGACCTTGTTTGACTTCTCCAAAGTCTAGCCACACTCCCAAAGTCCTGATATAAAGATAAGGAGGTGCTACATGTGGTAGCACCCCCAAGGCTGAGCAGGGCATGTCAGGGGAAGACACAGGCCTCGCACAGGTCCCTCAGTTCTAGTCCCAGTCCTCCTGCTGACCCACGCCACCCACCTCCTACGTCCACCTGACCAAGCCACTTCCAGCCCTCCCCGCCCAGCTTACCTGGCTGTGCTGGCTTCCGGATGTTTCGGTTCTGAATGATGTTCAAGGCCAGGGGAGGAGAGAAAGTGCTGAACTGGTAGGACAGCAAGGCCAAAAACCGCCTCCGGAAATCTGAGTGGAACAACCAAAGCGTCAAGGTCCGAAGGCCCCCTTGCCCACCACCTCACTGCACTCCTGTCACTCCTGTTCACCTTTCCAAAAGGCTGAGAGCCAGGCCCCCTGGTCCGCCTCGTCCTCGTCCGCCAGCATTTTCAGCATGATGCACGAGTGTTCCCCCGTCAGGTCATTCTGGGAAGCATAAGAGGTCTTTTTATAAAAATATTTATTTCACAAAGACAGAAAGGTCAGAGCTCTCCCAGTGGAAGTGAACTCGAAACCTCACACCTGTAAGTCCAGTGCTCGAACGCCGCGCTACATCCAGGCCACACATTCCCTATCCCACCCAGAACCCTCCTCACTGGATGTTCCATCTCTGCTACAGAGCGAGTCTTCAGAGACAAAAGGCTCAAAGCTTCCATAGGGTAGGTGGGGGGGGGGGGAGGGGGGGCTTCCCTTCTTTCCTACTCGGGAGAGTCACCCTCGCCTTCACATTCTCTATGGCTCCTACAGCTCAACGCTGAAAGATCATTTTGTCCTGAATTTCCCTGCAGATGCCACAGAAATGGCACATGGTCAATCAGGTCTTCCAAACACAGCTTCAGCTCTGGACCCACGGAAGTGAGCTAGTTGCTCCTGTCAGGGTGATTTTGGACTCCAAGTCATCACAGCCTGAACTCCACACAACACAGTCAACATAGTCAGGTGCCCTACAGCAAAAAGCTCCACAATGTTCAAAACCTAGAACCCACGCAGCAGCCAGTGTGCAACGTGCTGGCCTCGTAGGTACTGAATCACCAGAGGCTTTAAATCTTTAACTGCACGACCACCACAAAAATCATCTAATGGCTTTCAACCAGAGAGCATTTGCGGCACAAAACACCAGCACGAGTCATGATGAGAACACAGCAGCGGGACCTCACTGTAGGCTGCTAAAGAAACATTTCAATGGACGTGCGCGCGGTCAACACCTCTCTTGTCTTTCAGAGTGACCGCTGTGTAGGTATCACCCACCTGTTCACACCCCTCATTCAGGCGCCAGCAGAAAGAGTATCTGCACTCCTCTCCTAAAGCCACGTTGCCTGTCTTTTTAAGATTGCATTTACTTTCTATAAGACAGAGTTTCACACCAGTACACATAGCCCCAGGGACTGAAGGGGGAGCCCTAAGGCATGAGAGTCCTACGCTCTACCAGCAGAGCTATATTCCTCAATGTTTAAAACTATTTCAAGGAAGGGCCAGGAGTCAGTGCACTCAGTTGAGCCTCCTGATCCCCACCTGCAGGGGGGAAGCTGCACCAACAGTGCAGGAGGTCTGCAGGTGTCTCTCTCCCTCTTTATCTCCCCCTCCCCTCTCAAGTACAATAGAGGAGAAAAAAAAAAAAAAGGGAAGAAACTGGCTGCTGGTAGCAGTGGATTCACAGTGCTGGCACCGAGACCCAACAATAATCCTGGTGGCAATAGAATAAAACAACATATAACAGAAAATACATTCAAGGAGGCCGCGGGGCTGCAGGACTCCAGACTTGTGATGGCACAACCTCTCAGAGAAGGCAACTGTTTCCAAGTCCATCAGAATAAACCTCCGTAGAGGCACAGAAGTATGTGCTCAGGGCACAGCAGCTCCCTGTGCAAGGGTAGACCTGTCACCAACCCCAACTCACACCCACTCCTTGGCCAGAGACTCACTCACCGGGGTCTGTCTCAGATAAACAGGAACAAACCCAGCTCGTTTCCAGAACCTGCAAAGAAGCAGAGCCAGTCAGTGACCTTACACACATTAGGGGGTGGAGGAGGGGGAGTGGCTGATGGTTATAAAGAAGCGTCAGAAGGAGCAGACAGAAGACACTGGCAGGAGAGACAGACTCTCGGGACACCAAGGTCAAGCGGGTGCGAAGGAAAGAAAAAACAGGCAAACTCTTACTTGAGGAGCCTGGGAGTCAAGCCATAGGACACACCCAGGTAATCGAGCTGCTCAGCAGGCCTCTCGTTCAGCTTGAGGAGTAAGGGAGGCAGGTCTTTTCGGGGAGTGACAACCTCTTCCAGCAAGCTGACAGCCTGGAGGGAAGTCAGGAGGAGATCACAGTCTACCCAGCAGGAAAAAAAGGCCAGTGCTCCCCCCCCCCCCCACCAGGATCTGGTCTGAACATGAGAAAAACTGGAAGCAGTTTCTTACTTTGTTCCCTCCTACCACCACCACCACCACCACCCATCATTGCCAGGCCAATAAGATAGAAAAAGAGCAGCCCAGGACAGGAGGTGGTACAGTAGCTAGATCTAAGTGGCACAATCATTAAGACAATGGCATCCCAAGTTTGTGCCCTGGCATCAAATATGTCAGAGTGGCATTCTGGTTCTCTCTCATTAATAAAGCTTTAGGGCCAGGGAGAGAACATTAGTGGCTATGCAAAAAAAAAAAAAAAAAAAAGCCTTTCATGCCTGAGGTTCCCAGGTTCAAAACCCAGCAACATCATAAGCCAGAAATGAACAGTGCTCTGGTGGTAAAAAAAAATAAAAAATAAATAAAAGTGTGTGTGTGTGGGGGGGGGGGGGTGGTGTTGAAATGGTTATGCAAAGAGATTTTCATGCTTGAGGTTCCGAAGTCTCAAGTTCAATCTCCACACCACTGTAAGCCAGAGCTGAGCACTGCTCTAGGAGAGAGAGAGGGAGAGAGGGAGGGAGAGGGAGAGGGAAGGAGGGAGGAAGGAAAAGAAAAAAGAAAAGGAGGGCAGAAGGGAGCAATGGAATGAAGCCTTCTCCAAGTGGCATAAGGTCAGAGGCTTAAACCCAGGTCGCTGTGTAAGAAAGCAGGTGCCTTCCTAAACAAACACAACTCACTGCTCAGAACAAAGTGGATGAAAACAGCCACATAATTCGCCCAAGAACTACAAAGAACCAAGGTAGGCTTCAGTGGCTGAAGCTGAAGATGCAGGTCTGTCGGCGAGCGACTGATTTAGGAAGTGCAAACCTCTTGATCCTGACAGAACACAGTAAGACCTGTCCCCTCTCCCCAACAGGACTACTGTGAAATTCACATGAGTATGTGCAATAAGCCTTCTGACCACGAAAGACAGAACCTCACCTCATCAGTGTTAGTATTAAGAGGAGGAGGTGACAGAGCAGTGGTTACGACGTAACACACACCAGGACCTTGTGAAGACATTACTGGGCTGTACCCAGAGCCTCTGATTCACTAGGTCCTGACCAGGGCTCAGAATAGGCAATCTAACAAGTTTCCAGGTGATGCTGATGGAGAAAGAAGTTGCTTCTCCAAAATGGGTGAGGAAATCCTGTCAGACAGTGCAGAGCATCAGACAGTTCGCGGGAGGAAACCAGGGAAGATTGTCCCTGGAACCAGAAGACTGGCCGACCGATGCTTACCTCACTGCTGACAGTGTGAATTTCTTGTGGTGGCTCAAGGACCTTTTCCTCCAGGCAAGGGAATCTGCCCTCATAGTACATTTGCAGCAGCTGCAGAGCCCGGCTGCCATACCCCATCTGTGAGCAAACAGGAAGGAAGCAGAAGAGAAGAGACATGTTCTCACCTGTCTGACCATTTCTATGTCCCGGTGTTGCTCCTCTTACGCTCGGAACAAATTGTTATTGGCAGAGAAAGAACCAATGGAAGCTCTCAGTAAGGTCAAAAAGGAGGCTTAGGACTGAGCACAGGATGCTCTTGGTCCAAGTACTGCCTAGCTATCAAGGACGGCCCACTTTGCATGAAAATGGTGGTTGTGCTCTCTGGCCCACCTTGCTACCATTTATAGCCCACTCCTCAGTACTGATATCCAAGAGACAGAAGATGATTATGGGAACCAGCTCAAGTCTCCATCCTCAAAAAGAATGAGCAGCTACAACCACCCTGCCTACCACCGGCCCAGCAAAGAAGAGCCTGGAACTTCTTGCTCCTTGACTGGCTTCTCAAACAATCCAGGATAGCTGCCCTACCAAGCAGCAGGCAAGTCAGCACACAAGGTTGGAGAGGCATGGTGGCAACTTACCCCTTGATAATCTGGGTGAACAGCAATGCGGACCACCCTTCCACCTGAAAGGCCACCAAAGTCAGGATCTTGGAACTGTGTGAGAGACACAAGACAGTAACTGAGCAACAGAAAGTATATCAGAATACAACCAGCAGGCAGAAGGTAGACAGCATAATGGGTATGCAAATGGACCTTCATGCCTGAGGTTCCAAAGTCCCCTACACCATTATAAGCTGGAGCGGAACAGTGCTCTGGTAAAAAAAAAAAAAAAAAAAAAAAAATTATAACCAGCTTCACTCACTAGGACATACCAGGGAAAGTGCTCACCTGTTCTGACACTGTCCATGGAATCAGGTCCCCAGAAGCCTTCTTGCCTCGAGACAGGCTGTTCAAGATGGACTGGCGAGATATCTCACCCTCAAGGCATACCTGTGGACATGATAGGAACGTGGACTGGGACCCAGCAGACAGAAAGGTCAATCCCAAATAGAGCCTAGCCACAAAATAACAAGGTTCTACTAGCCTTTTGCCTTCCAGTTCAAGCTTAACTCTGTAACTGACTCATCCATTTCCAATGGAAGCTTTATTACTCTGCCCCGTGGGCATATGACTTCTTCATGGCCCACAGAGTAAAAATCATATGTGTGTGTGTGTGTGTGTGTGTGTGTGTGTGTGTTCAAAATGCTTAAGTATCTAACAAGGTAACAGGCACAATATGGTCCATGCATATAATGAAATACCAAGCAGCCTTAAATTATGTAAATTCTGAGTATTTTACACACTCCAGAACAGAGAAACAAAGACTATGCCTGCGTGTTTATGGAAAGGAAAAATGATACTACAATGCAAAAAACACATGCTAGGTATTAAAAACTCCCTTTGTGTTATAATTTTACCCAGAGTGTAATAATTTTAAAAACTGCTGTATTTTTATAATGAAGAAAACAAACTGCAATGTTCTGTTTCAGGAGAGGCTTTGTGTCAAAATAAGAGTGTCTGGCTCGGGCTCTGGGTATCTGTTGGTGATGATTTCCTTTCATGCCCCCTCATCTCTTATCTGACGCACCCAGTCACTTGGCTCCAGACCGGGAACCAGCAGCTTCCCCTCACTGCTGTTACCAAGTCATTAACCCTTGAGGCCTAAGCAGTTCCCCAAAATCAATGTCTCGAGGACACTTCTGTCTTTGTACCTGGATGACAGCAAGCACTTCAGGAAGGGCATTCTGGGTCGGGGGCACAGGAGGCAGAAGGCAGAAGAGATGGTGAGCAGGCGCATCCGAGAGCATCTGGAGATCATTGGGAGAGTTCTAGGGGGGCACAAACACTGGTCAGTAAGAGCCATTCTTCCTCATCCTTCTATCAAGAGGCTGCTCTAGAAACACCAGAAGCCAGTGAAGTACTAGTTTCCCCGAAAAACAAATGATGAGCCAGCCAAGAACTTTCCTGGTATCTTGGTCAGGCAGTCCCAGACTCTTTGTAGTGGCCTAAGTGGAACTTAGCCTCCAGTGTTCATGTCCCTGTCACCACAAGTGCTGAGGCTGCAGAGCAGAGGTGAGTATTGCTTCGTTAGCATTGTTTATTTCACAGCTGGCAAGTGAGGGCCTTCCTGATAAAAGGCTCTATTTCGAGAAACTTGACAGATTCTTCCACCTTCCATTAAAGGGTGTTCTGAAAGCCTAGACATTCAAAACAGTGCCCTTTCCAATATGCCCTTTCGTTTTCTAAGACTTTCAGATGTTCTCAACTGCTCCTTAAATACAGCTGGTTGGTCTCAGGTTCAAAATTACCGCCAGCAGCTACTGCTAGCCCACCAGGTTAGGAGTGAGGTAAGAAATTTTAAGTACTCTTTCATGTGGGGCAATGCTTTCCACCCTCTCCAGCTACATCTCATGAAGCTACAAGCAGGAATTCTACACTCTGTATGCAAAGCTAGAAATCCAAGGCAAGCCTGGACGACAATGGGAAATGCAACCCCTCTGGCAAGTCCGGACACTGAAATGGTCCCACTGGAATGGTCACTTGCGGTCATAAAAGATGTGAAAACCAAATCGAAGGGAATTCTGAAGCACTGACATTCACTGTGCAAGTTCATGTGAGGACTAGTCACAATTACCTTGTAATGCGAGGCCACATACAAGGCCATAAGCCGTTGGAGGAAAACTTCAGAGGCCTTGTGGTAGCAGAAGAGGGTATCTCTATTAACATAGTAGCTGGGCTGGAGTTAAGCAACCAAACGATCCAGAGAACCCAAAACAGGACATACTTCCAGCAGAGACCTGCATGTGTGGATCTCCCTCACACTGAGGAGTCACTATTTCGAGCAGAGACATATCAAAGAGGGAAGAAAGAAGAAAGCTATAATGTCCAGCTTCCCCTTCCCCTTAGGGAGCCCACCCTTGAGACAAAGGGCCAGATCGTTCCCTTCCGTTCCATGTTTATATCCCCCTGTTCCCTTCCACAGAAGGATACAGTTCGCAGGCTTCAGGCAAGGGGCATCCCGACACTATCCGAGTGATGTTGAGGCAATCCAGGCACAGCAAGTCATTGAGCCACTTCTCCACTGGGTCCCCGGGGGCGTATCGGATAGACTCCTGCAGGGAAACCTCATGCAGCGTCCGTGCTGTTCCCCACGACACACACAGAGGATCAAAACAAGGATCAAACACGCGTCTAGAAGAGCAAGGTAGATCTTCCACTTTCTTTGTCATATGCCATGCCCGTGAAAGTATACATGAATTTAAATAGAGTGGTTTGAAACTGTTCTGGTTAATGCCTAACGTGTTGGAACACCAGTCCCAAAGGGAGACCACCCTGTCGATGCAACCATCCTCTGAGACACTGACCAACAAGGATCTGGTCACTGACTTTCCATTCCTCAGGGAAAGATGACTTCACCTCTCAGGGATTCAACTTTCTGCCTAATGATGGGACAGTCCGGTACCACTCAGAGGAGGGGGAAGAATCTAACAAGAGTCAGAGAAAACTTGCTGTGCACTGTGAGGCCCACTAAGAGCTCAGGCTACCTGAGGCCAATCTGGCTGTTGTTGTGGTCTTGTTCTCAGCCGTGGTGCTGATCTGGCTCTGGGCACTCTGCTGGCGGAGCTGCTGGATCAGCTTGAGGGACAAAGAGCGGCCAGTGCCCTCGTAGCTAGGAAGCAACAGCAAAGACAATCAGGCGCAAGGTTCCAAACTCACTCTGTAGGATGGAGCAGAGAACTACTTTCTTCCCCGACTGAAACATCAGTGTCCTACATCCTGAGGACAGCCCTGATCATTCCCGAGCTTCCCAGTGTGTGCAAGCCCAAGGCAGGCAGCTGGCAGTGACTCGGCCTGGAGTCATCAGGTCTGGGCTCAAGTCCTCATTCTAATTAGCACCTCTTGGCCAGGAACTCAAGTTCCTTAACTTCATCCTCAACAGAACATTAGCCTACGCATCTACAGGATTGTGCTATAAACCAAAACTTTAAAAAAAAAAAACTTTATATTTATTTAGTTAGTTTTCCTTTTGTTGCCCTTGTTTAATGTTGTTGCTATTGATGTTGTTGTTGGATAGGACAGAAAGAAATGGAGAGGAGGGGAAGACAGAGAGGGGGAGAGAAAGACAGACACCTACAGGCCTGCTTCATCACTTGTGAAGTGACTCCCCTGCAGGTGGGGAGCCGGGGGCTTGAACCAGGATCCTTATGCTGGTCCTTGTGCTCTGCGCCATGTGCGCTTAACCCGCTGCACCACCGCCCGACTCCCTATAAACTAAAAATTATCAAGAACGTAAAAGTAGGGTTCTGAACTCAGAAGCATGAAGTCCTGAATCTGATTCCTGACATCTCATGTGTCAGACTGATGTTCTCATTGTCTCTCTCTCTCTCCCTGTCTGCAGAGACTCTCATGTCTGAGAGGCTCCAACATCTCAGGTTCAATCACCCACACCACCATAAACCAGAGTTAAGCAGTACACTGGTAAAATAAAAAGTAACAAACAAAAGAGATTGTACACTTCAAAAGTTGTCTGGTATGCAAACTATATCTCAATAAGCTTCTACCAAAAAATGTCGATCCATTTATTTCAGTATTTTCAGTTCTTCTTCTAGCGTTCAATATTTTCAGTATTAAGTAGTCACAATAATAGATCTGTAATATAGAATTATCACTTCAAGAAGGGATTTCTATATGGATAATAAGCAAACAATGTTCATGCTCATATTCAAAATGGAAAAGTAAAATAAATACAAAGAATGCATACCAAAATTCTAAGAGAAGTTAGCTCTATGTGGTCAGATTACCAGATTTTTCTTTGGTTTCTAATTTTGTCAACACCAAAAACAAATAACTATTTCAAGTTCTAAAAGTCTGTTGAACTATGACAAGCTGTCTTATGCTACTTACACAGTAACTTTTACACTATTTCCACGTCGCTCTAAGATATCAGACACTGGTATTGCCATCTATGTATTTTCTCTTTTTAAATACATTTTATTTGATTTCTTTTAATTGGAGAGATACAGAGAGAAAGATACAGTGCACAAGGTCAGAGCACTGCTTAGCTCTCGTTTATGTGGTGCTGAGGATAGAACCAGGGACTTGGGAGCCCCAGGCATTAGTCGTTTTGTATAACCACTACACTATTTGCTCAACTCTATTTATCTTATCTACTCTTTTAAAAAAAAAATTTTTTTTTGATCAGGCTAGCAAGCAGGAGATACTCATCACCTGGACTATAAATGCCTTTGTGACTGGTCCAAGAGGTGACGCAGTGGATAAAATGTTAGACTCTCAGGCATGAGGTCCAGAGTTCAAACACTGGCAGCACACTAAGAGTGATGTCTGGGGTTTTTTTCTCTCTCTCTCCTATCTTTCAAATAAATAAATAAATAAATAAACTTCTTCATTAAATGTCAGACCAGAGGTGAGTGAGCATCAGATAACTATGAGGGCAGCTCCCATTTGCAGAAGCCCTGGGGGGGGGGGGGGGTGGAAAAATGGCCATAAGACTCAGCTTTGGGAATGAGGTCTGCCATCCAGGGAGAGTCACACTCACTCTTTTTATTTATTTATTTATTTATTTATTTATTTATTCATGAGAAAGATAGGATGAGAGAAAGAATCAGACATCACTCTGGCACATGTGCTGCCAGGGATCGAACTCAGGACCTCATGCTTAAGAGTCCAATGCTTTATCCACTGCGCCACCTCCCAGACCACATAGTAATATATATATATATATATGATTTTATTTGTTTATGAGAAAGATAGGAGGAAAGAAAAAGAACCAGACATCACTCTGGCACATGTGCTGCTGGGGATCAAACTTGGGACCTCATGTTTGAGAGTCCAAAGCTTTACCACTGCGCCACCTCCCAGACCACGTCACACTCATCACACTCATTCTATGTTACCTAACTACAACTTCCAACAGAGCAAGGACCCCCCCCCCCCCCCAAGGTATCTTACCCATTGATGGTGGATGCCATGAAAACAAGGTAAGGCCCCAGGAGGCTTTTCACCAGGGGCAAGGGGATGGCAGCAGCTTCATCAATCACAACAAGCTCGGCCTGGCCCAGCTTCACAGCATCGGCAGGATGTATATACTGTGGGCAAGAAATTTTTATATCATTAGCTTGGTTATCCTTTTTTTTTTAATTTTTTTTTTTTACATATATTTGTTTATTTTCCCTTTTGTTGCCCTTGTTGTTTTTCATGGTTGTTGTAGCTGTTATTAATGTCGTCCTTGTTGGACAGGACAGAGAGAAATGGAGAGAAGAGGGGAAGACAAAGAGAAGAGGGAAAGACAGACAAAGAGAAGAGGGAAAGACTTGCTTCACCACTGGTGAAGCGACTCCCCTGCAGGTGGGGAGCTGGGGGCTCGAACTGGGATCCTTACGCCGGTCCTTGCACTTTACACCATGTGCGCTTAACCCCTGCGCTACGGCCCGACTCCCATTAGCTTGGTTATCTAAAAGAACTGGAATGGACCCAGAGTCAGATATCAGAGTTCAAACAGTTCAAACAAGGTTGTTGTTGTGCGGTAGACATGATAGGCCTCCTATTCTCACAGGCTGTGGCTTTATCTCTGATAAAACAGAGCAAGTGCCCACTGATGACTGACTGAGCAGTAACAAGTAATCTAGGCAAGAGACTTTCATACCTGAGATTCGATCCCCCATAATACCATAAACCAAAACTGAGCAGTGCTGTGGTAAAAATTAAAATAATAATAATAATAATCTTTTTTTTTCCTTTTTCTTTTATTTGCCTCCAGGGTTATCGCTGGGGCTCGGTGCTTGCACTATGAATCCACTACTCCTGGCGGCCATCTTTTTTCCATTGTTGTTACTGTTGTTGCTGTTGACGCTGTCATTGTCAGATAGGACAAAAAGAAATCGAGAGATGGGGAACACAGGGAGGGAGAGAGAAAGATGGACAACTGCAGACCTGCTTCACTGCTTGCAAAGCGACCCCCTGCAGGTGGGATGCTGGGGGCTGGAACCGGGATCCTTGCACTTCACATTATGTGCACTTAACCCGGTTCCCATGTCAACTTTTCTTAAGCTGAACTCTGGGCTTGTGAGTGCTGCATTTGCCTGCCTTTTTCTGTACATTTGAAGTTCTGCATCACAACTCCAGATGATGGCGGCCAGGAAGACAGCCACCACAAACTCCTAACAGCAGTAGGCACATCTTCAACAGGGGCCCATTACTTGGATTCTTTTTGGTCTCTTCACTAGAGCACTGAATAGGGTGGTACCAGGGATTAAACCTGGGATCCCCCAACATCAGCTTGAAAGTATTGTGTATACCACTGCACTATCTCCCTAGTACCCAGCCCTTGAATTCCTTATTTATTGGACAGAAACAGAGAGAATTGAGAGGGAAGGTGAAGATGGGGGGTGGGGAGATGAGAGACCTGTAGCATTACTTCACTACTTGTGAAGCTTTACTGCTGCAAATGGGGTTGGGGCTTGAACCCAAGGCCTTGCACATGGTAACATGTGAGCTCAACCAGGTGCACCACCAGAACCTCGGATTTGTTTTGAATATTTACTTTATTACTTTAACAAGAGACAGAGACACCAGAACACTGCTCAACTCTGGGTTATGGTGGTGCTAGGGATTGAACCTGGAACCTCAGAGCCCCAGATATGCAAGTCTTTCTACAATGCAACTAGTACTACCTCAGCATGCTTCATTTTGGACTGTGTCCAGAGACTTCAGGCATGGAATGTCAACCCTTCAGCTTCATTACTCTAGTGAGACCTTTCCTAGCTCATAGGACTCCTAAATTCCATGCCGGGTGGTTCACTTCTTAACAAAACCTAGATATATATCAGGGCCCATGAGATAGGGCATATGTACATGTATCCATAAGTTAGAGGGAAATATATACCTTAAAGCAAAAGTGCAATGAAACTGAACTACCATATTTCACCAAACACAAAAGTAAATTTCAAGTGGATCAAGGACTTCAATGTTAGACCACAAACTATCAGATACTTAGAGGGAAATATTGGCAAAACTCTTTTCTGCATAAATTTTAAAGACATCTTCAATGAAACAAATCCAATTACAAAGAAGACTAAGGCAAGCATAAACCTATGGGACTACATCAAATTAAAAAGCTTCTTCACAGCTAAAGAAACTACTACCCAAACAAAGAGACCCCTCACAGAATGGGAGATCTTTACATGCCATACATCAGACAAGAGGCTAAAAACCAGAATATATAAAGAACTTGCAAATCTCAACAAGACAACAAATAACCCCATCCAAAAACGAGGGGAGGACATGGACAGAATATTCACCATAGAAGAGATCCAAAAGGCTGAAAAACACATGAAAAAATGTTCCAAGTCTCTGACTATCAGAGAAATGCAAATAAAGACAACAACGAGATACCACTTCACTCCTGTGAGAATGTCATACATCAGAAAAGGTAACAGCAGCAAATGCTGGAGAGGCTGTGGGGTCAAAGGAACCCTCCTGCACTGCTGGTGGGAATGTCAACTGGTCCAACCTCTATAGAGAACAGTCTGGAGAACTCTTGGAAGGCTAGAAATGGACCTACCCTATGATCCTGCAATTCCTCTCCTGGGGATAGATCCTAAGGAACCCAACACATCCATCCAAAAAGATCTGTGTACACATATGTTCTTGGCAGCACAATTTGTAATAGCCAAAACCTGGAAGCAACCCAGGTGTCCAACAACAGATGAGTGGCTGAGCAAGTTGTGGTACATATACACAATGGAATACTACTCAGCTGTGAAAAATGGTGACTTCACTGTTTTCAGCCGATCTTGGATGGGCCTTGAAAAATTCATGTTAAGTGAAATAAGTCAGAAACAGAAGGATGAATATGGGATGATCTCACTCTCAGACAGAAGTTGAAAAACAAGATCAGAAAAGAAAATACAAGTAGAACCTGAACTGGAATTGGTGTACAGATCCAAGAAGGATAACAGAGGACCTACTGGGGTTTGCACTATTATATGGAAAACTGGGAAATGTTATGCATGTACAAACTATTGTATTTACTGTTGAATGTAAAACATTAATTCCCCAATAAAGAAATGTAAAAATAAAGAAAAAAAAAAAGCAGAAGTGCACAGTAATATTCACTGAGTCAATAAATGAAGCAAGCAAGTAGAAAGACCTGAAAAGATACCTTAAAGTAACTAATGAAACAGTTTCTACTTAGACCTCACCTACCTCCTATTACACTTCCCTCACTCACTCTAAAGCTAACCTTGTCATACAAAGTAAGGACTACAAAAGCTGAATAAGCGCCAGAGACTGGCATACTTTAATGATGACTCTTTAGTCACTACCAAGCCATCCCATCACCTGGGGCCCTAGTCAGGGAGTCCTGGGATTCCCACAGACATGATGGGCCTAGATCTCTAACAGACCCCTCTCTCCACCATCACTGGTCATCTCTAACAGGAACAACATAATGGGCCCCTCTGTGGGCCTCTCTAGGACCTTGCCCTCAATGTGGATCAATAATAGTAGGGAATGTTCTATTCTCCAAAGGGAGGTTGGACAACATACTCTACCTACTACCTGTGAAAGATGGGTCCTGAAATTAGTGCAGCCTGGAATGTTCCCAGCTGTGACCACAGAATGTGAGCTCAGACCTAGAGATACAGAGGTTACATAGACGCCTGTGCTGAATATGGGCCCCAGATCAAATTGATGGGGTTTACTGTTAACAATATTTACATACTTTTCCCATATTTGGGAGCTGCTCCCTTCCCTGATCCAGTTTTCTATACCTTTTCCCAACCATGACACCATCTCCCCAGACAGTAACCTGGGTCCACCTGGGTAGATGTCAGGTGCAGGCAAAAGTTAGTAAAGTCACGGGCCCTTTGGAATATACCTAAAATAGACCTACTAGCTTTTTCCAAAATGGAGACCCCCACATCTTCATCTGCAATATTCTTGCCTTTAGGTTCATGATTAGTCAACAATGTGTTCTGCTTTATATCTAAACTCTTTTTCAGCTACCAGATTCAGCTACCATGACACCAATAAGACTTCCCTAGGCAGACGACCCCACCATGTGTCTTGGAGCCCCGCCTTCCCACAGCCCTGCCCCACTAGGGAAAGAGAGAGAGGCTAGGAATATGGATCGACCTATCAACGTCCATGTTCAGTGGGGAAGCAATTCCAGAAGCCAGAGCTTCCACCTTCTGCACCCCACAATGATCCTGGGTCCATACTCCCAGATGGGTAAAGAATAGGAAAGCTATCAAAAGTGGGGACTGGATATGGAGCTCTGGGGGTGGGCACTGTGTGGAAATGTATACCCCTTATCCTATGCTCTTGCCAATATTTCCATTTTATAAATAAAAATTTAAAAATAGAAAAAAGAAAAGAAAGTGATTCTAGCAAACCATTATGCTATTTCCCCAGGCCTCTTAAACTCTTAAGGGGGAAAAATTAAGCAAGTGCTTCATAAAAGCAGCAGAAAGTGGCCCTCTAAGGGAGGCACAGCTGACTTTCATCTAATATTCTCCTCAACTTTCAGCAAGAAAGAGGACACCTCTAAAGGACACAAATGAAACACCATAAATTCAGGTTGCTGTGCTTACACTCTAGCCTGTATATAAAAGGGCCTTAGTAATTCAAGAGGGACTCTGATTACAAATCCAAGGAACAGGGGTTGAGCCAGGGAATTTCAGCCAGGCAAAGCTTTTGCTTCTTTGGCTTGGGTCCTTTTCTTCAGTTTTAACAAGTCTTTGTATTATTACTGTCTGCAGTCTGTCCCCCTTCCCATTAAACCTATCATCAGTCTTTCCTCTTCTTATTTAAGGAAATCAGGCAAAAGTGGGAAGAGATGTACAGAATAAAAAGGTTCTTTTTCTTTCTTTCTTTCTTTCTTTCTTTCTTTCTTTCTTTCTTTTTTTTTTTATTTCCAGAATGAAAAGATCCTAAAAGAAACCCAAATGAAAGAAGCAAGATCTTTGAGGTAAAAGGCATAAGTACTTAGCACTATTTATAATCTGTAACTCTTACAAAAAAAAAAAGTATACCTTCCAGAGAGGCACAAACTGCCAATTTTACCTGGCTCACTTCCCACCCCTTACCAACTCCCAAAATAATCAATGGATGCATTCCAAAACTACAACTTTCCAATCTGGTTGCATACATTTGTTAGTCTGCTTTAATATTTTCCTTTAAAGAGCAAGAAAATCTGGACCAAGTTAGTCACAACCAACAACAGTATCTGAAAAACATGAAGCTACCCAGAATACAGAATGATTATAGAAGAAAGCATCATAGGGCTGTTTAAATGCAGCAGGACACCCCTTCTATTGAGTATGGCTTTAGAACGAACCTCACCTGAATGGTCTGTCTGTGTTCTCGGAATACATTCACTCTAATCACGGCTTTGTTAAATTCAGGATTTAGAGACTGGATAATCTCATAATCCAGGTGCTCCTGATGGGAAAAGGATCAATGATAAACTTTAGAAACAGGCATTTCAATCCTGAGTTAGTAAGCAGGTTTCCTAAAGACTTTTTTTTTTTTTTTTTCCAATTTAGACCCAGCACTCAACTCTTATCTCAAGTCTTACCTGATACTGCAGTGCATCAAATCCTTTAAAGACAAATTCAAACAGAGTGTGGAGGTTATCAGGGCTTGGGGAGGTAACAAAGATATTGGAGTATCTGTTGAATCAAAGACAAAGATCCAAATAATTAAGACATCCAAGAAATGGTTAAGGAACTGAAGGAGACTACCTTTTTTTGTTTGCCTGTTATGTGGGTAGTAACCAGAGATAATGCTAGGAGAAAAAAAAAAAAAATAGGACTTTAAAACTCCAGATCTGGTTTTACTTTGCTTCCCAAACTAATAAAAACACACAATCTGAGGGTTACACGCCCCAGCAACTAGCTATTGCCATCTGCAAATGCTGCTGTCAAGAGGCACTGTGGGGACAAGCCCCTCAGTGGGCAGAACTGCACGAGCTGCTCCCATCCTAGTCCTGGGATGAAGGGGCAGCTTCACATTCGTCACTAGCTGTACTGAGAGAGAACTATGAAGTCAGAGAGACTGACTGGGACCAAGGCCATAGCTAATCCCGAAGGGATCCTTGTTGAGTATAAAGGATGCTAATGGCTAAGGGGCTAGGTGGCACTATTGAGACAGAGTGAGACTTGGCTGAACTCAGCCTCAGCTCTAGTGGCACTGACTTGCTGAGCGATCTTGGGTATGTCACTAAAACTGAGCCTAGGGTCAAAGGATAGCTCCCTGGGACCCTCCTGCACTGCTGGTAGGAATGTAAATTGATCCAACCTCTGTGGAGAGCAGTGTAAAGAACTCTCAGAAGGCTAGAAATGGATCTTCCCTATGACCTTGCAATTCCTCTCCCAGGGATATATCCTAAGGAACCAAACACATGCATCCAAAAAGATTTGTGTACACCAATGTTCACAGCAGCACAATTTGTAATAGCCAAAACCTGGAAGCAACCCAGGTGTCCAACAGATGAGTGGTTGAGAACGTCGTGGTCTAGATATACAATGGAATACTACTCCGCTATTAAAAATGGCGATTTCATTTTCTTCACCTCATCTTGGATGGAGTTTGAAAGAATCATGTTAAGTGAGTTAAGTCAGAAAGAGAAGAATGATCTCACTCATAGATAGAAGCTGAAAAATACCACCATGACGCCAACCTGACTTCCCTGGGCAGACTTCACCAGTGTGTCTTGGAACCTCACCTTCCCAGAGCCCTGCCCCACTAGGGAAACGTAGAGACAGTCTGGGGGTATGGATTGACCTGTCAATTCCAATGTCCAGTGTAAAAGCAATTACAGAAGTCAGACCTCCCATCTTCTGTACCCCAAAGAGTACTTTGCTCCATATACTTCCAAAGGGATAAAGAATGGAGAAGCTTCCTGTGGAGGGGATAGGATATGGCATGCTGGTGGTGGGAGCTGTGTGAATTTTTCCCCTCTTATCCCACAATCTTGTCTATCAGTGTCAACTAACTAATAATAATGATGAAATAAAAGAGAAGCTGAAACATAAGATAACACAAAGTAGAATCTGGACTGGGTTTGGTGTATTGCACTAAAGTATAAGCCTCTGGGGTGGTGGGCAGAGTTCAGGCCCTGGAACATGATGGCAGAGGAAGACCTAGAGGAGGCTGAACTGTTACATGGAAAAATGAGAAGTGTTACACATGTACAAACTACTGTATTTTACTGTTGACTGTAAACCATTAATCCCCAATAAAGAAAAAAAAAAAAAAAGATAGCTCCTTGGGGTGTAGCTTAAGTTCAAACCCAGGCACCACAGGGGAGATGTTCTGACACTGGAGGGAGTTTGAGTGCTCTCTCTGCCTCTCCAGAGGAATGAAAAAGTGGCCCAGAGCCACGAGATCACACCTGTGTGAGGCCTCCTTCACTCTGCAAAACTAAACCTTATTTATTTACCGAGATCAGCCTTTTCCATCTACTAGATGCACATGGAAGAATTATGAGCACCAAGGGTAACAGTGTGCCTAGATCTACCCTTCATGCCTGCTAAGTTGAAAGCTCACACTCTACTGTAGTCAAATGCCCAGGGCAACAGAACAGAAGCCACCATCACACTCAGTGGCAGTGCCTCAGGAACAAACAAAAGTGTCTACTGATCAAAGCCATTCAAAAAGCAAATCTGTACTTTGCTTAAATCAGTAAAGCTGGTCAAACAAGTTCTCATCTCCCGAGAGTCTTATGCCATCCCTTCGCTTTTGTGTGTTTTACCTTTAACTGTGATCACACAAGCCCTAGCATGTGTCTATGCCCACCCCCACAACACACACACACACCTCTCTCAGGGTATAGGGAAACCTGTCTCTAGGCATAAAGCTTAGGAGCAAAAGAAATCTGAGGCAGCCAGCACAGATCCAGGAACATTCTCCTGGTTTCCTGGCCCCTAATGCTGCACGCTGTCCCCTCAGAGCCCTGAAGTCCTAAAGATGGGCCAGCAGTCTCCCTTACCCAAAAGCCACTGCCCCAGCAATAGCTAAGCCCAAGGCAGCAGATTTTCCCCGTCCTCGGGCAGCTGTGAGCGCAACAGTACTCCTCAGGGTCTTTTCGGAGATCCCCTCGATGAATTTCAAGACAGCCTTGGCCTGTGAAAAGAGAAGCAAACTATGTTAAGTGAGCTCTGAGCAAGGACCATCTGGGGAGAAGTCATGGTGATGCCAAGGCTCAAAAGGGGGATGAAATGGCCACTCAACATTTGGTATTAAAAACAGCAATTCGTTCATCAGGGCAAGAGAGACAGCATAATGGTTATGCAAACAGACTCGCTTGCCTGAGGCTCCCAGGTCCCAGGTTCAATCCCCCATACCACTGGATTTCTACTCCTTTAGTCATGTCTTTCCATCACACTCAAAAGTGGTGTGTCTCACAGGAAACTTTAAATACCCAGCTTTAAATATCAACCAGATGCAGGTAACCCCCAATTCACATCTCCAGTCTGCACCTCCTGGCCACACACCATTCTGACCCACACAACTACTCCACACGTCTCCACTTGTACTTGTAGACATCTCAAGCTTAAAACTGAGTGGCTGTCCTTTTAACATTCCCCCACCCCCACCCTGCAACCTCTGCACTCTCTCCAGTTACCACCTCCCCATCTCAATTAGCTGTATAATTGTTTATGTCAAAGATTTTTCTCCATCCCCCCCATACAAATCCTGTCAGTGTCACTTTCAAATTATAGAAAAACCCTACCACAACTCACTCTTGTCCTCCTCTGCTGAAGCCACCACTATTACAAAGGCCTCCTAGTTAACCCTGCTCCCTACACTCAGGCTCAACACAGCAGAGAGGGCCTGCTCATGTTAAGCTATACTGAGAAGACTATAAACTGAAAGCCCTCCGCTGGCACCATCTCTCAACAAAAGAAGTGTCAAAGCCCAGCCAGGGCTCCAGTGGACCTGTACTATCCGGTCTCTGTCATCACCTCCTCTGGAAACTCCTTGCTAGTCCTCAAACATACCAGGTAGCCTTCTTACCATATGCCTCTGCCTGCACTCTTCTGCCATTCCCTCAGCTCCAAGTCTACTTAGCATCACCTTCAGAGCAAGAATTCTTTGACCACTCTATCCAGAACCACAGCACCCCGCCCCCCTACCCCCCGCCATGCCCTATCCCACCATGCTTGCTGCTCTCTCTATTTCTCTGTTGCACACAGCACCTTCTGCTATACAATCTGCTATTTCTGTGATTCACTGTCTGATGCCTACTACTAGGAGAGTTATATATATATATACTCTGATAACACACAGTTGGAAGAAAATCCACTGACACGACAGGTAAGAAATCTGGACTGGGGGCTGGGTGGTGATGTACCTGATTGAGCACAGGTTACAATGCGCAAGGACCCAAGTTCAAGCCCCTAGTCCCGACCTCCAGGAGGAAAGCCTCAGGCATGAAAGGCTCTTTATATAAACATTGTGCTGCCACCCCAACCCGAGGAGGAAAGCTTCAGGAGTGGTGAAGCAATGCTGCAGGTCTATCTATCCCCCTTCCTCTCGATTTCTGGCTGTCTCTATCAATAAATAAAGATAATTAAAAAAAAATTTTTTTTTAAAGAATGAACTGAAAATGCATCTGAATATATGTTCCAAGAATGGAAAAAAAGAAAACTTTGACCCAAAATAAATCCAAGCAGAAAAACAACTAATGGTCCTGTGAAAATGGTGCCTGCGTCTCTTATAATTAAAGGTATGTACACAAAGGAAAACAATGATGTTATGTTCCCAATCAGATCAGTAAAGACTAACAAGTGTTGGCAGGGCTATAGGAAAAAAAAAAGGACTTTCATACACTGTTGGTGTTTCCATAAACTGAAAGCCAAAATGCCTTATAATGTGTACAGTCTGTGCCAGCAATTCTACTCTGAGAAACCTATTCATAGAGAGTAAACTTATCTGAGAATCTACTTCCAGAATGAAAAAGGAAAACCCCTTTTGAGACGATGTCCTGGCAGGAAGCGTTACTATAGCTCTTTGATCATGAAGACAGGGCTGTATGAAAAGGCCAGTGCTGTATGTCTTGTTCAGGCTGGTCCAGGCCCCTGAACATGCTAGACAGCTTGAAGGCCACTGGATCATGCCCTGTCGACTCCAGCACCACCAGGAAGCAGAGTTCACTAGCCCTGGCCATCACCTTCAGGAGACAGAATGGCAAGCTGGTAACTCCCCACCAGACACTGTGTCTATGCCTAGAGACCAAGTCTTTGTGATGAGGGCAAAGGGCCCTCAGCACAATGGAATCGCGCCAAGTACCAAGGGCTTCAAGCTCTGCTCTCATTTCTGTACGAGGCAATAAATGAACAAAAACTGTTATCATGTGTCTTTGGAAAAAGAAAAAGAAAAAAAAAAAAAACAGTTCAGGGAGATAGCTGAGTCTATTAGAGGCCCCAGGAATCACAGGTTCAATCCCTGGTACCACCTTTCATTCCTTTCTTTCTCTTTTCTCTTTCATTCATCCCGTCTCATAATAAATAAACAAACAAACAAATCTTTTTTTTAAAATACACGTGTGTTACCCTCTCTTGGCAAAAAAAAAGAGGTTCCTCTTTAAAAATTAACCCACATCCCCTCCTTAGCCTCCAACTCCCAGAGTTTGGAACAGAAGGGGAAGTAGTCATGGGCTTCTGTCGTGAACCCAGATGGCACAGACAGTAAGTAGTGTTGTTGAGTGTGTTCCAGAGAAAAGGTCCCTTTCCAGGCAGGAGTCAAATCTTGACTTGCCCTAAGTTGGCTTTGGTTGCTTCCTGCTGGTCCTATCTTATCTCTGAGTTGTTTTCACTGGGTGGGAAAGTTCCATGGGACTCACTCACCTGGTCAAGGGTTTTGCAGCAGTCCACCAACACGCCCACAGGCTGGGTGTCCTGCAAGTTCTCCTTCAACTCCTTTAGTTCCAGATCAGAAGGACTGAGATTTTCATCCTACCAGAGATGAGAGGAGGGGAGCTGTCACTGCTATGGGAGACCAACACAGTAAAAACAGAAGGGAAAAAGAAAAAATATTCCCCCCAAATTCCTGGAGCCCTGGCAGACTCACCGGGGCCTGGGGAGGCAGGGCCTCAATGCTGGCAGCATGGGTGGAGATTGGTAGGATGTTGAGCTGGTCATCAATGACGAGACACTTCTTACAGGAGGCCAGAGACAGAATGAATCTGAGAGGCAAAACCGCCATAATGAAGTGTGTGTGTGTGGGGGGGGGGGGGGGAGGTATGGCCTGACTTTATTTTTAATATTTTATTTATTTATTTTTACAGAGACAGAGACATATTGAGAAGGGATGGGGAGATAGAGGGAAAGAAGAGACCTTCTGCACTGTTTCACCACTCATGAAGCTTCAGATGGGGAACAGAGGCTTGACCCGGGTCCTAGTACATAGTAATATATGCGATCACTCAGGTGCACCACCACCCAGCCCCAGGCACCTGACTTTTCTTCAGGAAATTCCTTTGGCCCCAGAGGAGCGAGTTCTCTACCAGAGCCAAAGGAAGCCAAAACCAAGAAGCATGACAGAGGACCTAGTGGGGGTTGTATTGTTATATGGAAAACTGGGAAATGTTATGCATGTACGAACTATTGTATTTACTGTCGCATGTAGAACATTAATTCCCCAATAAAGAAATAAAAAAAAAAAAAAGAGAGAGAGAGAGAAAGCCAAAACCCAGTTGGAGAAGCAATGAGAGATGACTGTTGAGTCTTCTTGGCAAGAAAACTGAGAACAGTCTTCCCAGACTGATGACAAGCACTCCTGCTAGGCACTTATCACTGTCTCCTAAGTCACTGTCTCAGGTCACCCAAAGCCACCCCACACGCAATCACCAGGAAAACAAGCTCAAGTGGGTTTACCTTCTGACCCCAAAAAATACAAGACAGAAAAAGAGGAAAGCTCCTTTAAGAAGTGTAAGCATGGGAGTCGGGCTGTAGTGCAGCGGGTTAAGCGCAGGTGGCGCAAAGCACAAGGACCGGCATAAGGATCCCGGTTCGAACCCCAGCTCCCCCACCTGCAGGAGAGTCGCTTCACAGGCGGTGAAGCAGGTCTACAGGTGTCTGTCTTTCTCTCCCCCCTCTGTCTTCCCCTCCTCTCTCCATTTCTCTCTGTCCTATCCAACAACGACAACAACAATAATAACTACAACAATAAAACAATAAGGGCAACAAAAGGGAATAAATAAATAAATAAAATAAATAAAAAAAAAAAGAAGTGTAAGCATTCCTGGAGTCAAGCGGTAGCACAGCGGGTTAAGCGCAGGTGGCACAAAGCACAGGACAAGAGGAAGGATCCCTCTTCGAGCCCCCAGCTCCCCACCTGCAGGAGGTCACTTCACAGTGGTGAAGCAGGTCTACAGGTGTCTCTCTTTCTCTCCCGCTTCGGTCTCCCCTCCTCTCTCCATTTCTCTGTCCTATCCAACAACAATGACATCAATAACAACAATAATAACTACAACAATAAAACAACAAGGGCAACAAAAGGAAATATATATACTTTTTTAAAAAAGAAGTATAAGCACTCCTGGATATAGAAAAAGCTCCCCAGTAGATGTCAGTAGACCCCTCTAGCTCCCACCCCCAGTGGTATCTCAGACATTATCAAATGTCTCCAGGAATAAAATCATTCTGGTTGAGGACCTCAGTTTCTGTCTTTCTTTTTAAAAAAATATTTATTTATTTCCTTTTGTTGCCCTGGTTGTTTTATTGTTGTAGTTATTATTGATGTCATTGTTGTTAGATAGGACAGAGAGAAATGGAGAAAGGAGGAGAAGACAGAGAGGAGGAGAGAAAGATAGACACCTGCAGACCTGCTTCACCATTTGTGAAGCAACTCCCGTTCAGGTGGGGAGCCGGAGGCTCCAACTGGGATCCTTGCACTTTCTACCATCTGCGCTTAACCCGCTGCGCTACCGCCTCACTCCCAGAGGACCCGAGTTTCTTAAGTTGTTGCACAGTGCCCCCCTAGAAATGGCCTCCTGGGCTCCGTGGTCAAATCAGGCAAACAATCAGTTTTTGCAGGCTCTTGCTTCTGCAAATATGCTGTTTGTTTATTTGTTTACTGCAACCAGGGTTATCACTGGAGCTCTGTGCCTGTACAATAATTCCACTGCTCCCAGCAGCCTTTTTTTTTTTTTTTCTTTTACCTTGATAGAGACAGACAGCAATTGAGTGCTAACACATTTGGAGAAATTGATTTGGATTTCCTCTCCAACAGGTGAGTAAGCTAAGAGCCAGAGAGAGAGGTGGCTAGAGGAGAATTAAGATAGAATCCAGGCCACCTAGCCTTAACTTTCCAGTCACTTCCATGTGCTTCGCATCTACTGCTGCCCTCAGGAACCGCACCATTTGAGACCCCCGCAGTACATTCCCTCAGAAAGAATCACAGATTTCCATTGGGCCCTCTTCCCACTGTGGCTCCCCAGAACAAAGTGACAGAGACAAGTGCTATAGACCCACCTCTCGTTAAATCTTCCCACCACATCCTGATGGGCCTCAGTCCTGTATCTTGAGTGCACGTCCTGAAACAGACAACATCCATTAACAGAGGTGCCCAAAGAAGCTGGGACTCAAGGTCCAGATGTGATGGAGTTGTATTACACAGCCCTGGGCAGGGAGTACCCACTCCTACCCCAGTTAGCCTGGCCAAATGCTAACTGCTGGGCCTTGGCTCTGACACCAAATACGATGCTTCTTAACTCAGCCTACTACCCCTCAACTTTGACTTTCCCCACATGTGAACCAGTCTCATACAATGTATTTACTCAATAACATGTGCATGCCAATGCCCACCACACTGGGTACACACCGGTGTTTACGAATGCATGAGCTCTATTCTCAGGAATTTGTCAGCTATGTTGGAGGGAGACAAATGAGTAAGGAAATTCGAATTCTGAGGGTCGGGCGGTAAGCGCAGCAGGTTAAACGCAAGTGGCATAAAGCGCAAGGACTAGCAGAAGGATCCCAGTTCCAGCCCTTGGCTC
The DNA here is from genome assembly GCF_950295315.1 of Erinaceus europaeus. Lineage (NCBI taxonomy): Eukaryota > Metazoa > Chordata > Mammalia > Eulipotyphla > Erinaceidae > Erinaceus > Erinaceus europaeus. The sequence goes on from NC_080178.1 coordinate 27,697,424, forward strand.
CCTACCGGCAGAGGGGTCGCTTCACAGGCGGTGAAGCAGGTCTGCAGGCGTCTTTCTCTCCCCACTCTGTCTGCCCCTCCTCTCTCCATTTCTCTCTGTCCTATCCAACAACGATGACATCAATAACAACAATAATAACTACAACAATTAAACAACAAGGGCAACAAAAGGGAATAAATAAGTAAATATCTAAAATTTAAAAAAAGAAATTTGAATTTCAGCAAATGCTACAAATACGCAGCAAGATGCAAATAGGAAGGGGGATAACTTCATACGGGGCACTGACGTGATAAGCAGACAAACCAAGAAAGAGAGGGAGGGGAAAAAACAAACTGCTGTGGGCACAAAGTCACTGCTTCATTCACAAATATTGAATGAGTGGTTTCTTAGTACCAGACATGCCTCCATTCTCCGGGAATACAGCAGTGAGGAAAACAAACTCCTTTTCCCCATGATATTAGAGACAAGCATATGAACATAGACAGCTGGGAATCAGGCGGTAGCGCAGCGGGTTAAGTGCATGTGGCGCAAAGCACAAGGACTTGCGTAAGGATCTTGGTTCGAGCCCCCGGCTCCCCACCTGCAGGGGAGTCATTTCACAGGCGGTGAAGCAGGTCTGCAGGTGTCTATCTTTCTCTTCCCCTCCTCTCTCCATTTCTCTCTGTCCTATCCAACAACAACATTAATAAAAACAATAACTACAACAACAATAAAAAACAAGGACAACAAAAGGGAAAATAAATAACTTAATATAAAAAAATTTTAAAAAAAGAACACAGACAGCAAATAAATGTGTAGTTTGGGGTAGTTATCAAATACTTTGAAGGAAAAGTAAGCAGGTTCACAAGTGGTAGGCAGACTCTGAGGGGGTGAGGAAAGACCGCACTGAGAGGATGAGACGGAGCAGAGCCTTGAGAAAGCAAGCTGTGCAGATATTCCTCTAGGAACAGAAAGTGCAAAGGCCCTGAGGTAAAGGCATGCCAGGTATGAGGAGGCTAGAGCAGTGCTAGTGATAGGTGGCTGGAGGGGTGGTGGCAACAGGAACTTGGCATTAAGATTTGAGGAAAATTCATTCTGCCAAAAGATTGAGACTCATTAAAAACCTGAGGCCAATCTTAACCACTTCTGAATGTTGGGGCATGGCCATACCTCAAAACCCGCCTCGATCAGGACACCTACCTGGCAATACTGCTGGGACCTGAGACCGGCACTGCCACATCTGTCTTTATTTTCTCTTTCTTTCTTTCTTCTTTTTTTTTTTTTTGGCCTCCAGGGTTATGACTGGGGCTCAGGGCAGGCTCTAGGAAGCTACTGCTCCTTTCTATTCTATTTGATAGGACAGAAATTGAGAGTGGAGAGGGATACAGAGAAGGAGAGAGAAAGATAGACACCTGCAGACCTGCTTCAATGTTCATGAAGCATATCCCCTGCAGGTGGTGGGTGGGGCTCATCCCTGCCTGCAGTGATCTATGCGCTCATCCAGGTGCACCGAGCCCGGCCCCCACATGCCACACTTAATCATGACCTCAACTCTAGGAGAAAACTACATTTCCCAGAAGCAAAGTCCTTCCTAAATTGGCAATGGAGTCAGCAATGCTCCTTCATTACCCATTAGGATGAAGAGCCGTGAGGAAGTCTAGCCCCTTTTCTAGAATACATAAATCAACACTGGTACAACTCATGCAGAATACTATGGCAGACTTTTATAAAGACACAATACCTACATCATATCTGAATCTTACTGGTGGAAGATTTTACAAATGTCTGAAAGCAAAGTGAAAGTCAGTGAGTGATTCCTAGGTACCTCTAGGTCACTTAAGTTTCTCTGCAGTAACTGTCACTAATTGTGGCCAGAGTCCCCAGCACAGAGATTGCATTTCCCACTTGCTGAAGGTGCTCGGCAGAATTCTACAAAGAAAGTGGCTGATGGCACACACACAGATCGATCTGAACCCCTGTGACTCAGTTACAAAGCAGACACTTACCATGGTCATTGTATACAACTGCTTGAGTGAATTCATGGTCCGTAGCAGGATAACCACTAAACCACCACCTTCTACTGTTTCTATAGTCCTGGCCAGCAAGTTCGGAGTTAAAGCTTCAAAATCCTAAAAAGAAAGTAGAAGGGGGTTGGTGACATAAAAAGCATCCCCCCACAGAATCTTACCAACATCCAGGTAAAAAGAGAGCTTCACAACATAAAACCAAGACTACCACCACCACCACCACCCCCCAAACCTGACTCTCCAGAGCCTTCACTGAGACCCATCCCTGAAGAACATGTAGACTTGGTTTTCTATGTCAAAAAGGTTTTTTGAATAAGTCCTCATAAAAATCCTATTTGGAAAGAAGTGCTCTAATATTCATTGATTTGCATCTAAATTTCAGAAATAGGGAGTAGATATTGTAATGGTTATGCAAAGAGACTCTCATACCTGAGGCTCTGAATCAGGTTCAATCCAGCACACCACTGTAAGTCAGAGCTGAGCAGTACTCTGGTTAAAAATAGTAATAATACAACACAACTATTGCCACCTCAACATGCTTCAGCTCAGACTGTATCCAGAGACTTCAGGTGTGGAATGACAACCCTTCATCTTCATTACTCGGGTGAGACCTTTCCTTTCATAGCATTCTCTAATTCCATCCCAGGTGGTTCACTTTCTAACAAAGTCTCAAAACCTAGATATAGACCAGGTTCTGTGAGAGAGAGCATATGTTCACACGTATCCATAAACTACTGCAAAATATATACCTGAAAGCAGAAGTACACTAGAGTTTGCAGTGAGTACCCCCTCCAATACTTCCTCTCCACTATTCTAAGCTTTGGGTCCATGATTACTCAACAATTTGTTTGGCTCTGTATGTTAAGTCTCTTTTCAGCCACCAGGTTCCAGATGCCATCAGGATGCCGGTCAGGCTTCCCTGGATTGAAGACCCCACCAATGTGTCCTGGAGCTCAGCTTCCCCAGAGACACACCCTACTAGGGAAAGAGAGAGGCAGCCAGGGAGTATGGACCGACCAGTCAAAGCCCATGTTCAGCGGGGAAGCAATTACAGAAGCCAGACCTTCCACCTTCTGCAACCCACAACGACCGTGGGTCCATACTCCCAGAGGGATAGAGAATGGGAAAACTATCAGGGGAGGGGGTGGGATATGGAGATTGGGCGGTGGGAATTGTGTGGAGTTGTACCCCTCCTACCCTATGTTTTTTTTAATTTATCCTTTCTTAAATAAAAAATAAATTAAAAAAATAATAATAATTAATAAATAAATAAATTTCAGAGACACTGCACACTCATCATCTGACATGTACACGGGAGCCAATTTGCTTGACAGAACCCAACCATACCACACGGGGGAGCTATTGCCTAAAGAAACTATCATTACTACACTTGGCAAGAGGTCACATAACACTATGACCAATCAATCAGGAAACAGTGATTGACCTCCACAAACCAGTAGCATGTGGGAAAAAAATCCCAGAATTTCTCTTCATGATTTCCCCTTCTCTTCATCTACACTTTGTAATCACGGGCACGTAGTATGTACTTATAAGAAACACATACCAAGGGCTGGGCAGTGGCACAAGGACCAAGGTTCGAGGGTCCCTCCACCACCTTCAGGGTAGAAGCTTCATGAATGGTAAAGCAGGCCTGCAGGCATCTCTCTGTCTCTCCCCCTACCCCCACTACCTCCTCTCAAAATTCTCTCTGTCCTATCAAATAATTTTTAAAAAATTATTGAAAGAAACATAACAAAATGCAGGGAACTGTGTTTAAATGTGCTGAAACAAAGACTGCCAGAGTTCATAACAAGAAAAATGTGAATAATCTATTAGTCTGCGAGGCTAGAGAACATATACCAGTGAATGGCCTGACCAGGAAGCTCTCTGGGAGAGGGAAAGTGAGGGGTCGTGGGGGTATTAGTACCAATCAAACTATTCAAGTACTTAGATTGGACATGCAGCACAGAAGTCTGTGCCCAGACTTAAAACAAGGTTTAGTTGGTTCCAATAAAGATCTACCCTAAGGCCACTGAAATTCATAGTACTTTCTTATTTTCTTTATTTTTTTTTATCATCTTTATTTATTGGACCGATAGTCAGAAATCTAGAGGGGAGAGAGATATAGAGAGGAAGAGACACACACACAGAGAGAGACACCTACAGCACTGCTTCACCACTCGCAAAACTCTGCCCTTGAAGATGGGAACCTGGGGTCCTTGTGTATTGCACTAAACCAGGTGCAGTACCACCTGGCCCTATAGTCCTTTATCAGCTTCGGTGGATCAGAACTAGCTGTGGTGAAGCATCACTGTCACTTTTGGTGCCTTCACACAAGTGTTGTTTTAAGCAGAGAACTGTGATCAAGTTTTCTTTGGAAAGTGACCAAGCCTTCCACTGAACATGCTTGTGGATGGACTAGAGCACAGAAATGTTCTCCTGTTTTTTTGGGGTAATGAGGGATCCCAAGCACTCCCCCCTGCCATGCTCTGAGCCCAGGCACAGGCTAAAGAAGTCACCCACCTGAAGAACGCACATGCCGAACGTGTTGCCCAGGATCTTGTGGGTCTCATTGTAGTAGCAGTAGCGAATGTTCGTAGCTGCTACGAAGAGTTCGAAGGGGTCATCTTGTTTTAAGTTCAGTGTCCCGTTCTTGATTTTTTTCTGAAGCTGTCTCATTCTTTTCTTCCGATGACTGCAATCACCCCCATCCCAAGATAGTCAGTTAATCAGAGAAGTTAAAGAGTTCGTCACCCATATCCCTTCAGAGTGAGAAGGAAACTTGGAAATTATGAAACCCGGTCCCTCGCCTCCACCCCACCCCCCACACACATTTTAAAGGCAAAGAAACCTGGAGAGGAAGTAGAACAGAGTGGGCAAGAAGATGACCTTTGGAGGAAGATAGTCTGTATGTGAACCTTGCTATCCTGTAGCAAATACTCCACTTTAAAAGAAGGGCAGGGGCTAGTTTAATGTCAGGGCAAAGCATTTACATGCCTGAGGCCCTAGAGGTAAGCACTACCATAAGCCAGAGCGAGGCGGGTGTGTGTGTGTGTGTGTGTGTGTGTGTGTGTGTGTGTGTGTGTGTGTGTGTGTGTGTGTGTGTGTGTGTGTTTTAAATTTTTAATCAAAGAAAGGAGGGAGGGTAGGACTGGGGAGATGGCTGGGCAGCAAAGTACATGTTTTGCATACATGAAGCTGAGTTCAATTCTGGCACATAAAATGTCAGAACACTACTCTGGTATCTCTCTATCTCTCTCAATAAAACATAAAAGGTGTGGGGGGGCAGGTGGTAGCACATCCAGTTGAGCTCATGTAGTTCAGAACATGTTACCATGCGTAGGGATTTTAGTTTGAGTCCCAATGCTCCACCTGCAAGTCTGCAGGTGTCTATCTTTCTCTCTCCCTCTCTATCTCCTCCTCCTTTATCAATGTTTCTCTGTCCTATCAAATAAAATAGAAAGGGGGAAGAAATGCCATAGAGAGTGGTGGAATCAGGGACTGGAAGGTGGCACACCTGGCTGAGTGCACATGTTACAGTGCGCAAGGACCCTGGTTCAAGCCCCTGGTCACCAACTGCAGGGGGAAAGCTTCATAAGTGGTGAAGCAGGGCTACAGGTGTCTCTCTATCTCTCTCCCTCTCTATAGTCCCCTTCCTCTCAATTTCTGGCTGTCTCTATCGGATAAATAAAGATAATAAATTGGGAGTCTGGCAGTAGTGCAGTGGGTTAAGCGCAGGTGGCACAAAGCACAAGGACCAGCAAGGATCCTGGTTCGAGCTCCCGGCTCCCCACCTACAGGGGGATCGCTTCACAAGCAGTAAAGCAGGTCTGTAGGCGTCTTTCTCTCCCCCTCTGTCTTCCCCTCCTCTCTCCATTTCTCTGTGTCCTATCCAACAATGGCGACATCAATAATAATTACAACAATAAGAAAAAAAAAAGGGCAACAAAAGGGAATAAATAATTATTAAAAAAAAAATTAGAGAGAATGGAATCATAGTGAGAGTATCAGTCCCAGTGATAATCCTGATGGTTAAAAAAAAAAAAAGTGAAAGTGGGGAGGAACAGAGCAGTCATGTGGACAAGACAAGCTAGGCTTGGAGCTCTAACACTCCACCTCTACTTTACTCCTGAGGCAGAGCTGACACCTCCTCTCCTCAGGTTTCCTGAGCACTCCACAAACTTCCTCAAATTGCCTTTGTGCCAAAGTGTTTGTGCTGGATTTCTAGAAGTCTTGACTCCCACAGTTTCAAAGAAAACAGCCAACTACCAGAAATAGCATCGGGCTGATACAAGACTTCTCTGAGAAGGAAAAAGCGATCACATTCGCATCGGGTTGTCGTTGATTTCCAGTCGCAGAATTTAGGAAAAGGCAAGCGGCAGCACTCAGGATAAAGCAATGAACTCTCAAGTTCCATCCCTCAGGTCCCATTTGCCAGAGTGATGCTCTGATTCTCTCTAACTCTCTTATTAATAAATAAATCTTTAAACAATTAAAAAAGAAAAAGTCAGGCGGCAAATAAAGTGGCTAGGAAGAGCAAACAGTTTATTTCAAGGTGTTTGACAATAAAAAAATGAGAGGAAATGCTAGTCATTTGGGGAGGAAGTGTTTATAGGAAAACAGAGAACATGTCAAAGGGGTATGTAACAGCTAGCAAAGAATAGAAGAGGGTGGGGGTAGATAGCATAATGGTTATTCAAGGTGACTCTCATGCCTGAGACTGGCTCCAAAGTCTCAGGTTCAATCCCCCGCACCACCATAAACCAGAGTTTTAATTTAAAAAAATAATAAATTAAAAAAGGATAAAGGATCTGGGGCTGAGGAAACAGCATAATGATTATGCAAAAAGACTTTCATGCCTAAGGCTCTAATCAGGTTCAGTCCCTAGCACTACCATAATCCAGAGTTGAGCAGTGCCCCATGTTTCTCTCATTAAAAAATAATAAAGATCTGGGGGGGCTGGGCGGTAGCACAGCGGGTTAAGCTGTAAGTGTCTTATAGCACGAACTTCAAGGACCAGTGCAAGGATCCCAGTTCCAGTCCCCAGCTCTCCACCTGCAGAGGGTTGCTTTGAAGGCAGTGAAGCAGGTCTGCTGGTGCCTTTCCCTCGTCTCTCGATTTCTAACTGTCCTATCCAACAACAACAACAATAATAACAATAATAAGGGCAACAAATGTGGAAATAAATAGCTTCCAGGAGCAGTGGATTCGTAGTGTAGGCGCCCCAGCAATAACCCTGGAGGCAAAAAAAAAATAAATATCATAAAAAAAAAAAAAAGACAAGGAATCAGAAAGCAGTTCAAGGTGAGATCCAGTGTAGACAGGAGGCTTGTTTTTGAAGTAGGATAATAAAAGCTCCTGAGAAACCAAAGGTAAGAAAAAATGGAGAGGGAATAGGGCAGTAGTGCAGCGGGTTAAGCACAGATGGCACAAAGCACCAGGACCAGCACAAGGACCAGCGTTAAGGATCCCGGTTCCAGCCCCCAGCTCCCCACCTGCGGGGGGGGAGGGGGGTCGCTTCACAAGTGGTGAAGCAGGTCTGCAGATGTCTATCTCTCCCCCTCCTCTGTCTTCCCCTCCTCTCTCCATTTCTCTCTGTCCTATCCAACAATGACAGCAATAACAACAACAATGATAACTACATCAAGGCAACAAATATTTTTAAAAATAATTTAAAAAAAAAAGAAAAATGGAGGGAGAAAACTCAGTAAACCTGCAATAGAGAAAGGCAATTTAAAGGAAACTGTATTAGATAAGTTTGATCAACTTAGAAGAGATGGAAGAAAAAACACATGTAAAAAAACAAAAATTAGTGGGAGATGGTGCAGTAGATAAAGCATTGGATTCTCAACCATGAGGTCCCAAGTTCAATCCCCGGCAGCACATATCTGGTTCTTACTCTCTTTCCTCCTATCTGTCTCATAAATAAATAAATTCTTTTAAAAAAAGGCAAAAATTAGGGGCTGGAGACAGCTCAGCAGATAGGGCACAAGCCTTTTTATGTGTGGCCTAAGTTCAAGCCCCAGAACCATATGGGAGATGCTATGGCTCTGGGGCTATGGTCTCTCTCCCTTTTTCTGTCTATAGGAATGCAAAAAAGATCGGCTGATCTGGCTGGCTAGGCAGGTGTCCCCTTCCTCCGTCACCACTCCATGTGCGTCCCTCCAGAAGCTGCGCGCTAGGTCAAAGAAGACGGCCTTCCCCGAAAAGAGACAGACTGGTCTTCGGTCAAGGATATACGAGTAGCTCTATTCTTTTCTCTATTTGAAAATGTCCTTAGAGACAGCACCTCTATTAGCAGTGCCTATAAAGCTACCTTAAGGAATCAATTCCTGGAATATAACTAATAAGCAGGATCTCTAAGTCATATGGGACTAACTCAAAGTACCAAGCTTACCTGCTAAATCCCAGCTCTTTCTTATAACACCACAGCACTGAAGGCCGAGCTTTCACAGTTGCTTTGGACAACATGTGATGGAGAATGACTACCTGTTAAAGAAAAAATCCATAGCATTTCCAGCTAGAAGAGAGACTTTAGAAACTGCCCAGCCAAACACCTCATTTGATAGACATAGTAACTAAACTGAGATCCAAGGAAGGGACAAGTCAAAGGTCGCAAGGCAAGTAGTGATCAGGTTGGGAACAGAAACCAGATCACATACACTTCAATATTATACTTAGTCGACCACCCCAGTCATCAAAAGCTGTCAGCCTGTCTGCAACTGATTCTAAATATGAGTCTTCATCATTTTTTAAAAAACAAAGGTTCCCACTAGGTATTTTACTTACATAAAAACCAGTCAAAGGAAACCTGACTGGTTTCATTATATGCTAGAACCCCCAAGGACCTATAAGATGCAGACTCTGTAGGACACAAAGTAAGTCAGGAACTTATTTGCCAGTTCTTACCTGATCCTTTCCCCGATCTCCAACTACAACAAACAGAGACCTTTGCCGCTCAGCTACCCCATTCTCGATGAGAATTCGGATTCGGTTATCTACTTTCTTCCGATTCATGATGGAAAACTATCACTAAAACAGAAAGAAAAGACAACTAGACATAAACTCTAGATTCTGGAGGAGGGAAACTAGCTGGCTGCCTCCCATGAGGTCAGAGACTGTGGCAGGCACAGTTAAAAAAGATTCATCTTGGGGGGCTGGGTGGTAAGACACCTGGCTGAGAGAATGTTGCCATGCATAAAGACTCAGGGTTTGGGACCAGGGTTCAGAACCCCAGTCCCAACCTGCAGGGAGGAAGCAGCATAGTAGGTATCGCATTCTTTCTCCATCTCTACTGCACTTCCCTCTTAATTTCTGTCTTATCAAATAAACAATAATCATCTTTATACTTTACCCTGTTTTCTAGAAAGACAACAACTTCATTTTTCAAATTAAAAAATTAAGTCTTGGGTGATCAAGCAGTTACCTCAGGTAAAGCAGAGTTGTTATAACTCACATCTCTATGGGGTGTTACGGAAAAATTGAAAACAATGTAAATAAATAAAATTATTGATTTCTTCTTAAAATAATAGATGATTAAAATATATAATGTATGTTATGGTAGCTTCCAAAAAAGAAAAAAAAAAGGTTTTGGTTTTCTTTTGTTTGTGGCCAGGAAAGTAGAAAATATACTTCACAGCCCGTGACTCCAGGATTCCACAAATGTTCAGAGCAGTACTCTAGTGTCTTTCTCATGAACGGTCTCTTTCTTCTCTCCCTCTCCCTCTTATTAATAAACAAATCTTAAAAAGTGTAACCTGGGGAGCCCGGCGGTAGCAGCGGGTTAAGCGCACGTGACGCAAAGCGCAAGGACCGGCGTCTAAGGATCCCGGTTCCAACCCCCAGCTCCCCACCTGCAGGGGAGTCGCTTCACAGGAGGTGAAGCAGGTCTGCAGGTGTCTATCTTTCTCACCCCCTCTCTGTCTTCCCCTCCTCTCTCCATTTCTCTCTGTCCTATCCAACAACGATGGCAGCAATAACAACAACAATGATAAACAAGGGCAACAAAAGGGAAAATAAATAAATAAATGTTAAAAAAAAAAGTGAAACCTGAGTGGTCTGGGAGGTGTCACGGTGGGTAGCATGCTTGACTTATAAGCATGAGATCTAAAGTTCATCCTCAACAGCAAGCATACCAGAATACTGATTGGGTTTTCTTTTTTCCCCCTAATAAATCAGTAATAATAAAAAAAGAGAGGAAGAAATGCCCCTGAACATGAACACACACACACATTTCAGAACCATTTCCAAAAATTACCTATGGATAAAATGATGCTTTATGAGAGAATAACATGGTAAGACAAAACTTAAAAAAAAAAAAAAAAAACCAACTAGCTTTTTAATGTGTACATCTAATAATCAGGGTGGGAGGAAGAGACAATAAGAAAACACCAAAATGTAGTTACTTCTGGGTGGTGAAACTGCAGGTGATACCTAGTTTACTCTTGGTTTTTAAGTTTGTTTGTTTGCTCTGGCTTATGGTGGTGCAGGGGATTGAACCTGGGACTTTGGAGCCTCAGGGATGAGTCTCTTTGCATAACCATTATGCTATCCACCCCCGCCGTTTATTTTCAATCACATGCATTACTGCTAGTCCAGAAAAGTGAGCCAATAATTATTGCTATGATGATGAACTGTGTACAAATGCGTCCTCAAGGGAAAGCCAGTATGGACGAGTTTGGAAAAGTTATTATGAGTATATATGATAAAGTATTGAGCAGTATCACAACAAAACAAGGAAACATCAGAAATACCAATGATATTAAAATGACACCACTTCCCGCACCACCATAAGCCAGAGCAGAGCAGAGGTCTAATTTAAAACAAGACAAACAAGGGCGTGTTATGTAAAAACTCCAGTGCCTGCTGCATTCTAAACATGAGCCTAGTAATATAAACAACGCCTTGACTATCCATCTAGTTTCCCAGTACGTGTGTGAATTTTAGCAGTTCTTGGTACAATAACAGTTAATATCCACAGTTCCTATTTTATAGTGAAAGGAGCAAGTACTAAGAATCCCAGTAATATCAAAGAAGAAAAGTGAAGGAGACCATATTCACTTAAGTCAGCTTCTCTCCGAAGCCTGAATACCTTCCAGATCTCAACTTGCCCCACTTCTAGGTTGTGTAGCTTAAGTAGCTGGTGGCTACACAATCACCCCCACGATAATAATTATCGGGCATTTCTTTTTTGCTTTCGTTAACCTTGGGAGTCCCTGAAGCAGTACGAGTAAGCCTTGATTTCGCGGGGTTTTCATTCTCCTTGAAGGAGATATCAAGAAAAAGGGATGAGAGGCAATCCGTCCAGAGACAGATAACACTGTAAGTAGTAGCTACAGCCACTGCTCGGAAGGTCGGAGATTACTGTGGACTGGAGCCGTGATAGAAGGTTTAGCGTTTAAAGAAGTCCAGAAGCAGTGGAAAGATGAGTATTTCTCGTCACTCATCGATTCGTTACACAAAGATATGTTTCATTCTATGTGCACTGGAGCACGAAACAAAGTTCTGAGCATAACTGCTGGATGAATGGCTGAGCTTAGTGAAATACGAGTGTGGGCCCGGAATCAGATAATCTGTATTCAATACCGAGCGTCGCAGCAAGGAGAAAGCATATGTCACCGGTCATTTACACACACACACACACACACACACACACACACCCGAATCTCAACCCCACAACTCCAGGTCCCTGAAGAACTGAGGTCGAGTCGCCACGCCAGACCTTCGCAAAGCTCGCCAGACAGCGTGGGGCGGGCTGCCGCATAGAGGTAGGAGCGGGTTATCTCCTGACCCAAGAGCAGACACCAATCATAACACCCATTCCACAACATCCTGATACCTGAACCTGGAGATCTGGGGATCGCAGTCAGCAGCCAAACGGGAAGCACGTGGGGTTTAAGTGAACCACTAGTGAGGGGCTGACCCTAGCAAACGCCTGACCACGCGACTCGCAGTTCGACTTATTTCGCTGTGGGCCCAACTACTACATTCGTAGGCAGCGCAGAAAAGTGACGTTTATGGCGCGTGCGTGGTGACAGATCATTAAGGGACTTTCTTCAACCTGTCTCCCAATGATGATGTCATCGACCCGAAGGCGGTGCTGGATGTAGTTTGGAGATGCAACCGTGCTGATCTACATCGCTAGCTGGTGCACCGCCTCTTGAAACTCGATTTAAAATAGCTTGACCACAATGGCAATAAGCACTCTTTTAAGCAGCCCGGTGCGTGTGACCATGCTGAGGATAGTACGGGTACTTGGGTCTCAGGAAGCTGAAGGTAAACGGTTTTCCAGGTTGGCCTTATTTGCATAATAAGACTCTTGGGATCCCTGCAGTTTTATGAACGCCTTTTAGTAACTTTTAACCAGAACACTACTCAGCTCTGGGTTACTGTGGTGCTAGAGAATGAACCTGGGACCTTTGATGCCTCAGACATTAAAGTCCTTTTGTAACCATTATACTGTGTTCCCAGCCCAATAATTTACTCTTTTAATGTGCCATGGGGAGGGCACTTTTTGTCTCAAGACCCCCTTCCTCTCCCCACCCCCACACAAACCTGCAGTAAAGCAGTCACCTTGTAGGGATATCTGGAGTTGAATTTCTACCTACCATTGAAACCACTGTAGACTCCTACAGGTGTGTGTATCTGAACGTCAAGAGGTGGCGCTCTGCTTTGTTCTGGTGGTTAACTTCCCATCTATGTGAACTCCAGACACTTCTGGAGTATCTCAAATTCAAGATATCTTAAGTGGAAGCTTCCCCGTTCCCAAGTTGACACCTTTCCAAACAGCACCGTTACCCATTGTCAAATTAATTCACTTAACACAATGTGAATACGGGACAAGAAAGTGACCCGCTTGACCCGAACGTTTCCTGTGAAGTTTAGAAGGCTATGAACAAAACGGTATCCCAAGTTTTAGAGGTGTATGCAAAAGGCCCATGAGATAGTGACGCAGAAGCAAAGACATGAATATAAACTAAGCTTTGAAAGTATTTGCATAAACAGCTTCCCCATGTTGAAGTTGTTTACCAGACTCTGAGATGTGAAAAACCCTAGCAGTGCAGTCAGGTAAAGTACAATAGCCAAGAAGAGTAGGAAGTTAGTCAAGGTAACCAAATGCACATGTATTAGTGATTTAGATTTCTAGACTTGATATGAAACCACTGGGATCCCGGGAACCAACAAGTGTCAAAAAACCTCACTAGATCAACAGATTAATTCTGGTTGCCATCCATAAAATTAATAGTACAGGGAGGTAAAGAGAAGCAGGGAGAACCACTCGCTATAAGCTACCGCAAACTGTTCTAAGCTGATGGTAAAAAGTTTAAGGACTAGGCACTGTTTTTGATACCCAAGGCTTTAGGTAGTCAGAAAAGTCATGACCTATTTTTCACATAAAAAAGGCACTTTTCCAACGACCCAGTATTTTTGCCTTTGTCATCTGCTTTAATTACAGTAGACTGATCTGGAATACTCTACATTCAAATCAAGACATACATTTGGAACCTAGAAACGTTTAGCAGTTACTCAAACTGTATTCAGAGTGCAGGCAATGACTGAGGATACTAGGTAAGACTATAAAGCTAGAAGTGACAACCCAGGTCTGCAGAACTGGCAAAGCATACCGAGCAGCAGCCAATGAAAAAGGAAGTAATTCACCAGCACTCTACTTCATGGTATAATTCTTACGTAGCATAATTCTTACACATCTTGCCCCCATACATTTTCTTCTCAACGATGCTGTTCTTTAAATGACAGTTTTATTAAGTCACCCACCACCACCACCACCACTCCCATAAACATCCCTTAAAAATCCTCAGTAAGTTTTAACTTAAGATACAAAACATGGAATATGACTACTAATCAGTCTGTAGTAAATCTTACTATTTCTTCAGTCATTATTCTTCACTCTGCTTTCTTTCCACTTGAGCTGGTTCACCTTTTTTGAAGCTTCATGCTCTAGTGCATGTTGTTCGTTTGGGGTTGTGTGTGGTTTGTTTTTTGCTTTGGCCTGGTTTTCTTATTACCATGCAAACGTGTCTTTCCTGGTCATGCTGACTACAGGCCATGCACTGTGTAGGTAGCAGTCTTAATCTATCATGTTGCTCCATCACAGAATTAATTTTTGTTAGTACCAGAGTGCATGGAATGCAAAGTATACCAACATTTGTGGAATGAAGATTTAGTTCTATGGCCTGATACAGTAGCTGGCTCCCTGATAAGAAACACAACTTAAAATTGCTATTTACAAATAACTGGGAAATGTTATCACTAGATCAAGTGGTCTTTCATCACCTACAAAGGGTCAGCCTACTCAATGGGACTGGAATGGGCCATAAAGTCCATACTGAGAATATGTACCAGGGGTTTGTAATTTTTTTCTCTCAACTAATAGTACTTACAGCTTTAAAGCAAATTTCCCTCAAGAACAATAAAGAATCAGGCCTTAGTATGACTTAAATCTAGTGGAATTTGAAACATTCTTCAGCAGTACTTTTACATAAACGGGAAAAAGTAGAGATGGAAAGTTGATATGCTTTCACTTTCCTGAGGGTATTCCTTCCCCATTAATTCTAGAAGAGCTAAGTTTATGGGCAATACTGATTCTTTTTAAATACAGTCAATAAAATTTAAGGGCGCTTAATAAAATCCTATCAAATGAAATAAGAATCTAGGAGCTTAAAGATGAAATGAAGGGTTTTAATTCAGTGCTTCCCTGTGCCCCCACTGCCCCTAATTGGATATATTAAAAATATAATGAATACAAAGTTTCCAAGACACTTAGTCTGAATAAATTATTGTCTACATTTTATGAGTTTAAGATAGCACCTCAGTTAATGAGGTTTCTGAGAATAAATATGCTTTCTTCTGTCTCCTGAAAGTGGAAGTGTCCCACATAATAGAATTGCATATACAGGAGACAAAAGAACAGAAGAAGCTAAGACAAAAGAACTGCAGAAAATAACGGACTGAAAATATTTAAAGAATATTGTCTTAATATCAATATACAATGAATGAAAAAACTTTCCCATGTGATTTTGGGATGTAAAGATATGAAAATTAAACCATCCTAGCCAAAGTGATCAATCACATTCTACTTAAAGCTTTGAAATAGATGACATTCTACTTCTAAATAGAAGTCTTATCCTGGGAGATGATTGTTGTACATACAAAAGTGTAACTGGGGTCTTGCTATACCCGTGAGGCTACAATGCATGGCAAACATTTCCTTCCAGCTCTTCTCAAACCTGCTAAATATCTGACCTAACATTAAAACCTTCGGCAGGCAGAACACACATAGTATTCACATATTACACAGACGAGATTAGTACTAAGCCTCAGATCGTAACGGGAACTTAAAAGTTCTCTGCCTAATGAGGCAACCATGTTGGAGATAACATTTAAATTGAGGCTTTTTAAAAGCTTTACATTTAGATTATGGTGATAACAAGAAAAAAGAAAAATCATATTTCAAAAAGAACAATGCTTTTAAAAACATACATAGAAATCTACATTCACATTTTCTGCACTAAGGCATAGAAAAGTTGAAACCTTCGAAGCATTTCTTCCCCCACCCCCCCAGCCCATGTCTGATCTCATATAGGTGACTCTAAACAACTTGAATTTTGATTTTACATGTCACAGAACTAAGTAGCAAATGTAGTCTTAAATATAGGTTCTAAGCATACATATCTAAGGATTACCCAGTAAACCGTGAGTGGTTTCTTACGCCACCTAACATACAGTTAACATATGGTTGTGGTACATCCCAAGCAGATGTCATTTAAAGCACATAAGGGGAGGTGCTAGCAAAAGAAATACTCATTTGCCAAAGTAAAACAGATTACCCTCCCAACATGATGTACCACAACCACACATGAAAGTCAAAGAACTTGTTTTATTTTAAAATAAACATTGAAGAGCTCCCCTTTCCCACCACCCTACAAAAATTCTGAATGTGGAATGTTCAACAGCCTATCCATTTTTAGTAGGATAAAAAAAAAAAATCCAGTTGTCTAATAATGGATGTTTGAGAACAGTATTGTTTTTAAATGAGCACCTACTGCAGAAATTTCCTAGCTAAAAACTGAAAACAAAGTTTCAGTCTTTGCATAGAAAATGCCAATAATTTAGCATTAGTAGCCTTTGCTTTATAGGTGGGATTGATTCTTCATGAAGTCGAATTGGATCATAACAAGCAGCATGAAAGTTCATAGGCACGTGTAGTGCTCAACCTGCTAGCACAAATTCCAAGTTCGTACATAAATAAACTTCATCTCCATCAAACTTGTGACTTTCCCTTTGCATCTAAGGAATCACCATTTTGAATATAAATGCCTCCCAAAAGAAAAGGATGATTCAATAAGGATTAGACAAAAGTGTGAGCACTACTGAAAGGGCCTCTGGAAAGAACTGTAAAATGTGTGACACTAGCAATGCATGGGGGGGGGGGGGGGGACCACAGAAGCTGCTGGCTGTTGGACACTAGTATTTCAACATACAACTTTCATAAACGTTTTATTTTGCTTATACCACCAGAACTGAAACTACTGACTTGTCATTTCCCTAAAACGGGGAAATCAATCTAAAACACATACTGGTGCTTTTCAAAAAGAGCGATTTAAAAGAGTGGTAGCAGCAGGCATTGGATATCCTTTTCTTTTAAAAACCTTCAGGGCTGCAGGAAAAACACGTGACCCGGTGTTATGATAGGCAAAGGCTTTTCTTTCTTTCTTTCTTTCTTTTTTATCAGTATCTGTACCTTATGTGACAATACAGCAAGGACTAGTGAGATAATGTACTAGTGAGATAATGTGTCATAAGGAGTGATATATAGTACCAATCCTTATAAGTCATTGTCAAGAATCTATTAAGTGTTCAAGAAGGTATCTAAATATTTCACATTAAGTACAGAAATGACCATCCAGATTATACCCCATATTTGTTGCAAAGTGCCAAAGCCTAACCTTGAAATTCGGCTTTGTCTTATACAGTAACAGATGTTTAAAAAGCAGTTTTACATGTGTTTTTGACCAGTCGTTTGACCAGAGGATGACTAGTGCTATGTCAAAGCCGGTAGCCAGTCTTAAACGTGTGTTAAGGAAGGGCCCATGCATAGTTTGGTATGCATCTAAACGTTCAGTGCTCCAATTTTACTGGAAAAGCTATGAAATGCAGTTGTTCTGCCAACCACACTCCACTCCTTCCATCTTCCTTTGAAGGGAAATGTATTTTAGTTTTGTCATTTACCAGTAAATAACGCTAGGGTTGATTTGTAGATTTTATCCAATGTCAAGTCAATCTCTTTTCCAAGCCATTTCAAATAACTATGGAGATAATTATCACCCAGTAAAGTATATTATGTTTTACTCCTAAGCAAAGGTGAGAAATCTGAGTATCATGTGCAAGGCTCAAGATGACGCTTAGGACAGAACATGCAGAGTAAAAATAGTTTCCTTCCATATCCAGGTAATATAAAGCTGACAAATGCAGTCCTGTCTTTATGGGATGAAAACAGTCCCTTTACAATAAGTTTCCTGAAAGGGAGAACAAATAGATAATAACTCTTCTGGTAGCATATTATGGTACACTGGCCAGTGTGTTTTTGGCGTTAAAACATAATCCTGTGTATCAGATTAATTCACTTGCTGAGTGTTCATTTGCGGCATCCCTCTGTTGGGTCTTGGGGGCCCTCCACGACCTAGAAGACAAAAATGGCATTTGATTTTTCTTTCAAATATTGTTTGTTTTGGCTTCAAGCAGACTTTCACCTGAAGTCAAGAAGCATGTGGGGCAGCTTGTCACACTATTAGGCTTAAGAGGTCAATTCTTCAGTGTTCAAGTTTTCACCTGTCCTGGAAGTTGTCATGCGAAAACTTGGCTCATGTTTTCTAGCTAAAAGAAGAGTAGAGCTAATGGAGTATTCCACCAGTACTCATTCATTCATTCATTCAACAAGTATTTATTGAGTGCCTACTATGTGCCAGGCACTGTCACCAGGCGTTGGAAATAGATACAGCAGTGAAGACAGACAAAGTACCTGCTCTCGTGGAGCTTACATTCTAGTGCACGCTCTAGCTTACATTTCAGTAGTAACATCATACTATCAAAATTAATAAAAAAGCACCAGAATGAAAAACAGACCTTATTTACCTAAACTGTTCAAAAGAAACTACATAACATTCAAAATTGTTTAATGACTTTTAACAAGTAATTTTTACATGCTGTTAAAACAGATTTTTAGCTATCAGTCAACTCAACTTTCATAGAATATGCTACAAGGTGAGAAAAAACATAACCCACATTCACATGCAAATATACTTTGATACTTCAAGTCAGCAATTCCCAGATGATCCAGTAATTTTTTTAATGTCCCTCCCTTTTTTTTTTTTGGCGGGGGGGGGGGGGGGAGTTTGGCCAGTTTCTCTAGCATTGAAATCAAAGTACTTTGAAATTCCTCCTTAGTATACATTTATACATGTTATGGCCAATATCTAGAGGAAATCTACTTGATTTAAGTTCTCTCAAATCAGAGAACCATTTAGAATTTCAGATCATAAGCAGTGCTACCCCTAATTGTTACATAGCTTTACTTCCTGTCCAAATAGGGAGTTTTCCTATAGTAGAACCCAAAACTCTTAAAGCCTATAAATTTTAAAGTACAGAATATTATGTCAGTTGAGATTTCAGAGACTTTTTTTAAAAGTCAAATAATTTGATGTGTCAGTAATAGTGAACCAAAGGCTTTAAATTCTTGTTAATTCTATCAATTCTAAATGGTTCTCTAAATGTAACTATGGCTTATCTGGCCATTAAAGGGTTTCTGGCCCTAAAATATAATATTCGTGTTTCAAAAATGAAAGAATAAATTTATATAAATGTTTGATCTCATTCCAAAAATGTCTTACAAAAATGTTTAATCACTTCCTAAAAACATTTAGCAGGTTTTAGGACCTGAAAAATAATTTGCAATTGGAAAAACAGTTTCTGCAGAGAATTAATGTTCTAGTTTCCAAGACAGTTTATATAATAACAGGGAAAATCATTCAAAAAAAGATCAAATTTGGGTTCAAGATAATTTTTAGAAACAGCATTTCATTTATTCCCTAGCAACAAGTCTGGAAATGATAAATGTATTCCTAACATTTAGCCTACATGCAAGACTATATGAACAGTGCTTCCAAGGCCAGAACAGAAGCTCCACTTAGGAGCTAGGATCACCACCACAAAATATTACCTCGTGGGGCTCCCCGTGGTCCACTCTGCCCAGAGCCTCGCTTGAAATTCTGCTGATATCCATCCTAAAAGACAAACTAGTTAGTACTGAAAAAGAAGGTATTTTTAATGCTTTTTCATGCAGTTTAACATTTCTAGAACACAAAATTCTGAGACACTCTATAATGAAGTACAGATAAGTAACTCAGTGCTTAATAAATCTGTATTGCTCAAGCTTAAAATATTTTTCTCCTGTAAAAAATCTTTCCTGTCATGCTATTCAATAAAAAGATATAGGTAAACTAGTTTCTATTGATCTAAAATAAGTCATCTTGCAAAATTTGCAAATTACTGAGTTCCTGATATACAACAAACTACTATTATACCAGCCCCCCCCCTTTTAAATATTTTATTTATTTATTAATGAGAAAGATCAGAGGAGAGAAAGAACCAGACATCACTCTGGTACATGTGTTGCCGGGGATCAAACTCAGGACCTCATGATTGAGAGTCCAATGCCCTATCCACTGCGCCACCTCCCAGACCACAACCAGCCTTTTGTTTGGTGTACTGAGGTCAAGTTTGTATCTTAAAACAATTTTACACTTACCCGTTGATAGCCAGAGTAGTCACGAGGAGCACTGAACTGAGACTGAGTATAGCCGCTGTTTGGAGTATTAGAGAACGAAGGGCGGTAGCCATCGTATCCTCCTAAAAGTTTAAGAGATGATTAATTCTGTGTTCATTAATGGAGAAAAACTGAAACAAATGTAAGCCATGCTAGCTATTCAAGCCAATTCCACATTTCCCATCCTGACCGAATCTTTTCATAAATTTCTACTAGGTATCAAGAGATTGGAGTGTTCTGCAACGGCTCAGGTATACCACGTGCACCATGTGCACGCATACACACCCTCACAAATATCCCCTTAAGATCTAGTAGCGCAGAACAGATCATGTAGTTATGCCCTAAAAAATAGCAGCAGCAGACATAATTTGACACCAAAGCCAATCCTGATTTAGTGTTTAAATTAGGCCGAAGAGGTTAATACAGGGATACTGCTTTAAAAAAAAGACAACATTCCTATGTGTTTTACAAAAGAGAAAAAAGAAAAGGTGAGAAAAATCCCATGAACTTGCTCTATTTTGTACCTCTGAATCCATTGGCAGGGCCCCTGTATCCATTCATCAAGCCTCTAGCACCACGGGAGCCACCACGAGAAACACCTCGACTATTATAATAGGGTTGACTGCTACGCGGAAATCCAGTGTTCTGCTGAGGAGGCTGCTGGTGATTACCAGTCACTTGATGGGGCTGATCCTGGGAGCCATGGTAAGTGCCAACCACTGTAATGGGGGGGGGGGGGAGAGTATACACACAACACAGAAGCAGTTCATTAAACATCATTCTCTCACATACTTTGTTTTCAAAAGTGCCTCCCTTATTTAGGGAGTTTCCTTCAAGCTTAATTCTAACTTCAAGTTTTTGTGAAAACTACACATTAACTTACTATTTTTCTCCAATCTACATCAAGACTAAGGGAACTAAGTCTTCAAAAATAAGTACAAATCCTTGTAAGAACACAATTGTGTGAGGGAGCCTTATTCTATGCTTCATGTGATTTGAAAAGCTGTACTAAACATCTTTTTTTTCTGATATTTAACTCTTTTTTTTTAAATATTTATTTTATTTATTTATTCCCTTTTGTTGCCCTTGTTGTTTTTTTTATTGTTGTAGTTATTATTGTTGTTGTCGTTGTTGGATAGGACAGAGAGAAATGGAGAGAGGAGGGGAAGACAGAGAGGAGGAGAGAAAGATAGACACCAGCTTCACCGCCTGTGAAGCGACTCCCCTGCAGGTGGGGAGCCGGGGTTCGAACCGGGATCCTTATGCCGGTCCTTGTGCTTTGCGCCACCTGCGCTTAACCCGCTGCGCTACAGCCCGACTCCTCTCATTATCCTTTTAAATGCCTCTTGATATGTACTTAAGTGTCCAAGACCATGATATGTATTATGATACTAAGCAGAATACCTACTCAGTTGCAAAAATAAATCACCAAGAGCTCACCAAATGTGCCTGGCCCCATTTCAAATAGCTGAAGTACAGCCAATTTAGAAGACAGTGAAGCGATAATCACTCGTATTCAAATCAATGAAGATTCCAGAAAGTTCACATTACTTTGTACCTCCATCTTTCCAAAAGACTCTCATGCCTGAGACTCCAAGGCTCAATCCCCTGACTCACTAAGCCAGAGATGAAAAGTGCTCTAGTTAAAAATAATAGTGGTCTGGGAGGTGGCGTGGTGATAAAGCTTTGGACTCTCAAGCATGAGGTCCCGAGTTCGATCTCTGGCAGCACATGTGCCAGAGTGATGTCTGGTTCTTTCTCTCTCTCTCCTCCTATCTTCATTAATAAATAAATAAAATCTTTAAGAAAAAAATAGTAATAGGGGGCTGGGGAGACAGCCTAATGCAAAAAAGCCTTTCATGGCTGAGGTACCAAAGTCCCAGGTTCAATCTCCAGAGCTGAACAACGCTCCGGTTAAATTAAAATAAAATATTAAAAAAATAAGGCAAACATGCATTTACTGTAGGCTGAGAAGTAAATGAATAGAATAATGTTTTCTATCCAATCATCCTCACTAGCCACTTTTTCAATGTCCCAAAGTTTAATTAACAGAACAGGGAAGCTGCCCTGAACTGAACTCAACACTTTGGCATGATTTACATTTTTGTTTTTTTATTTTATTTTATTTATTTATTCCCTTTTGTTGCCCTTGTTGTTTTATTGTTGTAGTTATTATTGTTGTTGTCGTCGTTGTTGGATAGGACAGAGAGAAACAGAGAGAGGAGGGGAAGACAGAGAGGGGGAGAGAAAGATAGACACCTGCAGACCTGCTTCACCGCCTGTGAAGCGACTCCCCTGCAGGTGGGGAGCCGGGGTTCGAACCGGGATCCTTATGCCGGTCCTTGTGCTTTGTGCCACCTGCACTTAACCCGCTGCGCTACAGCCCGACTCCCGGCATGATTTACATTTTAAAACAAAGAACTTAGCCCCGTGTGGAGAATTTTCTGGGCTTAAAACAAACAAAATCAAAAGAGGGCGAGTTATAAAAGAGACTGAATCTATAAATCCTACATTTTGGCTTAATTATAGAAAGCCCAGTTTTGTGACTAGCAAACGAAACATAATTAACATAGCAATTTCTCCCCCCAAATTACCACTGATACAACCTTCTGTTGAATACTATAGCAATAGGTTAAGAATTCAGTACTGGAGGGAGTCGGGTTGTAGCGCAGTGGGTTAAGCGCATGTGGCTCAAAGTGCAAGGACCAGCTTAAGGATCCCAGTTCAAGCCCCCGGCTCCCCACCAGCGGGGGGGAGGGGGGGGGTCATTGCTTCACAGGCGGTGAAGCAGGTCTGCAGGTGTCTATCTTTCTCTCCCCCCTCTCCATTTATCTCTGTCCTATCTAACAACAAAGACATCAATAACAACAATAAAAAACAAGGGCAACAAAACGGGAAAATAAATTTTTTTAAAAAAAAGAATTCAGTACGTGAAAACCTTATTATTTCACATCTTACAATCTTAAGAGAGTTAGAAACTATCTACATTTAAGTATGACAGGTGTGGTACTGGTCAAAAACTAGGACTTTGTTTGCCAACAAGGACTTACTTAACGTAGTTCACTAAATGCAACCACAAAACAATTTTTTATATTTATTTATTCCCTTTTGTTGCCCTAGTTTTATTGTTATTATTGTTGTTGGAATAGGACAGAGAAAAATGGAGAGGAGTGGAAGACAGAGAGGGGGAGAGAAAGACAGACACCTGCAGACCTGCTTCGCTGCTTGTGAAGCGACTGACTCCCCTGGAGGTGGGGAGCCAGGTGCTCCAACTGGGATCCATCCTTACACCGGTCCTTGCACTTTGCACCACTTGCACTTAACCCGTTGTGCTACTGCCCCACAAAGAAATTTTTGCACAAGCAAATGATAAATCAACTTTTTTTTTTTAATTTTGCATAACTGATCTGTTGCCTGGACATGTTTTAGAAGTTCATCACAAACCGAGTAAGGTCTGACTTTATTAAAATCATATAAACCAAGACTACTTAAAAAGGCCACTGACCATGTGGTCTGGGAGGTGGTGCAATGGATATGGCACTGGACTCTCAAGCATGAGGTTGCAAGTTCAATCCCCGGCAGCACATGTACCAGAGTGATGTCTGGTTATCATTCTCTCTCACTCTCATCGTTTCTCATGAAATCAATAAATAAATTTTTTTTTTTTAAAAAGCCACTGACCAAAGGAAAATGAAACCAAAAGTATACAGTTTACAAGCAACAAACATGAACTTAATTCGGGATTAACTTACAAATTCATATGGTCTTATTACTAAAATAACTGACAGAGACATGCTCAATTCTCAATCACAGTATGCTGCCTCTACTGGCACTGAAGAGCACTTTTTCATACCTGTCTGAAGTTGTTCTTGCTGAAGCTCTGTCTGTTCTACCTGGTGAGGCTGACTGGAGAAGCTCTGGTTATAACTAGCCTGGTACTGACTTTGCTGTTTCAATGTTTCGGGTTCATTAACAGGAGGAACTGGTGCATTCATATTGAACACCTGTAAGTGAAAACAAAGGGTTAGTGATTAGTGCATCTTTTTATGCTATTAACTGCTCTGGTTTTTTTTTGTGTTTTTTTTTTAACAAAACAATCTTTGGTCTGACTGGCAGGCAGGGCTAGGGACTTGAGAGTTTCAAACATGAAAGCCTTGTGCATGACCATTATGCTATCTTCCATCATCCTCCCTACTTTTAACAGGGCACCTCTAAATGAAGGTTTTTAAGTAAAAAAAAAAAAAAAAAAAAAAAGCAGGGATAATAAACACAACAACAGCGAGGAAATGATTTAAAAAATATAATAAGACTTCAATTCCTGATTTGTCATTACAGATTAAGTCTATGAACTTCACATACTTTTATTTTTGACATGTCAAATTTTAAGTTTTTTTATCAGGGGAATTAATAACTTACAATAAACAGTAAATACAATTGTTGGTACATGTGTGACATTTCTGTTTTCTTACTACAAAACATTCTGGCCCCGCCTAGGTCTTCCTCCTCCACTACTGTGCACAAGGACCTGTAAGCATCCCACATACCCACTCCACCCTCTTACTTCTTGAGAGTCCCTTTGCATAACCATTATGCCTGCATCCTTTACTTGGGTGCAATACACCGAACCCTGTCCAAGTAAACAGAGCCCTGTTCTGCAGCTTTGTGTTTCCCTTTTCTATTCTTTTTTCTCAACTTCTGACCATGAGTGAGATCACCCCATACTCAACCTTCTCTTTCTGCCTTACCTCACTTAACATGAGCTTTCCTGTGAGCATGGATTTAAACATATTACATCATGATGGTTATTTTCAACACTTCCCAAACTGTGCTTTGGGGACGGACACTCACCAAGAATGATGAGTGGATGGTATCTGGACTTTTCAAAGATACTTCAGCAAAAGACCAGGGTCAAGTCTGAACATCTATTAAAAACTAGGTGTTTAAAACAGATGTTACTTTAGACTTTGTCATGTCTAAAATTTCATCAATCAAGAGTGAAACTGCAAAACTAGATAAGGGTACAGAGCTGAAGGTTCAAATTTTATTTCTGAGATTAATGGGTCAGTTAAATAGACTCTACAGTTAGCGCTGATGCATATTCAACGAAGTTTAATGACTATCTAAAAGGTAATGTCAGCTGAATTAATTTAATTACCGTTTGCATGGATTGGAATGGGGCAGCATTTACATTGATTCCACTGCTGTGTAATGGTTTGCTTGTTCCAGCCTGGAAGACCTGAGGCTGCGAAGCAGGAGGAAGGGATGATGATGCTGTAGTCTGGTCTGTATTTAAAGAGATCGTCGCCTAAATGAAATGTGGGGGGGAAGGGGGGAATGCAATTTTGTGGTAAACTGAAAAACACACACAACTATACTAATGTATAGTAGCAAAACCAACTAACCCACGAAAGTAAAACACATGCACAAATCATGTCTACCCAATCAATGAACAGGCACGTCACCAAAACTCTTAAGATCTGGTAACAAAACGTACCTGAATCTGATCAATTGGTTCCTTTTGTGGGCGTTGCTCAGTAGCATGAGAGGGCTGGTACAAGGGCTGAGATGCTGTATACCCTTCACTTGTAGACGAAACCAAAGGAACCTATATATAAGAAATCAAAAATGCTGTTATAAACTAACTGGTAAGATGAATATATTTGTGTATGTATGTGTGTATGTTAAAAGAAATGATATGATGGACAGAGGGTAGACAGCATAATGGTTATGCAAACAGACTCTCGTGCCTGAGGCTCCGAGGTCCCAGGTTCAATCCCCCGCACCGCAATAAACCAGAGCTGAATAGTGCTCTGGTTAAGGAGCTCCAGTGGTGCAATCAGTTAGTGCACAGTACTTATACAGTGCTCTGGTTTAAAAAAAAAAAAAAAAAGAAAAGAAATGAGATTAAAAGCAAGATTAGAAGGAGAAACACTATGGTCCAGGAGGTGGCACAGTGATGATAAAAGTTTTGGTCTCTCAAGCATGAGGTCCTGAGTTCGATCCTGGCAGCACATATGCCACAGTGATGTCTGGTTCTCTCTCCTATCTTTCTCATAAACAATTAAAATCTTTAAAAAGGGTGGGGGGACACACTAAGAAGAACTTGGACTGGAGTTGGAGTATTACACCAAAGTAAAAAGACTGGAGTGGAGGGGAAGGGTTCAGGTCTTGGAACGTGATGGCAGAGGACCTAGTCAGGGTTATATTGTTATGTGGAACTATTATGCATGTACAAACTACTGTATTTCACTATCAACTATAAACCATTAATTCCCCCCAATAAACAAATAAAAGAAATGAGACCTAACTATAAAAAATATATTATTAAAGCTCCAAGGTATGATCCGGGAGGTGGTGCAGTGGATAAAGCATCAGACTCTCAAGCATAAGGTCCTGAATTCAATCCCCGGCAGCACATGTACCAGGGTGATGCCTGGTTCTTTCTCTCTTCTCCTATGTTTCTCATTAATAAATAAAATATATTTTTAAAAAAGCTCCAAGTTATATCTTAGAATGTATCTCAAATGTCCCCTTTTTTTTTTAAACCAAAGCATTATTCAACTCTAGCTTGTGGCTATGTGGGAGCTTGAACCTGGACTTAGGAGTCTCAGTCATACAAAGTCTTTTGCATAACCATTATTCTGTCTTCACTACCACTAACTAAAATGTCTTCTCAAATTCTGCTCAGTTCAAGATAAAATGCATCTTCCTTCCTTCATTATTAACAAAACCAAAAATGAAGACATAGGCTGGGTGGCAGAGCACCTGGTTAAACATACATGTTACAATGAGCAAGGACCTAAATTCAAGTCCCTAGTGCCCTCCTGCAGAGGGAATGCCTCATGAGCATTGAAACAGTGCTGCAGGTAGCTCCCTCAACTCCCCCTTTCCCTCTCGACTTCTGTGTCTAGCAAAATAAATATGTAACAAATAATTTTAAAATTTTGAAATTATCAGACGAAAAATAAACGCAAACATACTGGGTATATCGCACCAAAAAAACAGACTCTAGGGGGTGGGGCAATGACAGAGGAGGACCTGGGCTGAGGGTTATAAAGTGCTTTGCAGAAAATGGAGAAATTTTACACATATCATAAACTGTATTTACTGTAAACCATTAATCCTCCCAACAAGCAAAGTATCCAAGACAAAGAAAATATATAGGTGTGTGTGTGTGTGTGTGTGTGTGTGTGTGTGTGTGTGCGTGTGCGTGTGTGTGTGTTTTCACACTGATGTAAAAGCTGACAACTAGTTCTCACACCAAACTTGGGTGATTAAATTCATACCCAATTTTTATTAGAAAACAAACCAGGAAAAAAAAAAACATCATTCTTACTTGTGTTGCTTCTGACTGGACAGGAATTTGATTAGGTTGTGCGAGTCTAGATTCAGAATGAACTGCAAAAACCAACCAATAAGATATTGTTATCCCAAATCAAATTTCTTTCAAGTAGGTATAAAACACTAGGCTACTAGTGGCGAATTTCTAGTCATATCCTAACTAGACCTTTTAGTAATCACAGGAGTTTTATTTTCAAGTGAGCATTTTGGTTTTTCTAGTAACTATTCAACGTTCACAAATGTTTTCATTTTGTGTCTTACAAAGGTAAAGATGTGAGACAGTTCCAATAATAAGACCAGAATTTAATGCCAAAACTGTCAAGTAGCATAACTTACACACAACTTCAGATAACAAAGTAATATTTTATTATCCTCTTTCAGTATAATTTCACATTTCCAAAGAAAATAGTAATTTTACTTCTTGAAGATAATATTCCATTAGGTATATTTATTCTCCTCCCTACAACTATGATAAACACATAACTGCATGATGACAAACAGGATTTCCTGGTCTCTCTTTTTTTCCTCTTAAGCATTCACTTAAGCTTATTTTTATGTAGATGATAAAATGCTTGAAAGTCTCCTGAAAGGCTAAAATAAAGACAACATTTTTAATCATACATTAAGCTATTTATTTTTACAAATTTGTTCTGGTTTTTTGACCAAAGCACCATTCAACTCTAGTTATTGTTGGTCCTGGGACCCAAATGAAGAATCTCTCCAACCTAAGTCCTGTAGACTATACAACAACATATGCTTTCAAAAGCCAAGCAATAGTTCATTATATATTTCATTTCATTATATAAATTACAGAAATAGGTTTAAGTCCCGTCTACAGTGTTAGAAATCAGAATGTGGTTACCATGGGACTGAAGAGGCAAAAAGCGAAGAAAAGGGAAGAACACAAGTAGACTTCTGGGTTACAAGTATTGCTCCATTTTGTATATTGGATTATTCAGCAAATTTGTTGGAAACTCAACAAATTACATGTACATGAACTTTTCTGTATGTTTAATGACAAAAAAAAAAAACCTTTAAACCCAAGGAACTACTTTTATGAATATTGGAAGAAACAGTTGTCAAATTTACAGACTCCAAAGTTAAACGTTAAAAAGAAAATTTCACAAACTTTACAAAACCTAAAAACATCTGGCTCTGTATCTTATACCTTACATCAAAATAAAGAATTACTAACCTGGAGGGCAAACCAGCTGGGGCATATCCATGTTCTGTGTTGGATTCATAGGTTGTGCAGATACAATAGCAGGATCAAGTGTCTGGTTTTCAAAATCCAGCATGGAATCCTACAATTTTATACATAATAGAAATAACTAAAATAATGTAAACAAAATAAGCCTTTTTTTTTTTTTTGCCTCCCGGGTTATTGCTAGGGCTTGGTGCCTGGACTACAAATCCACTATACCTAGAGGCCATTTTTCCCCATTTTTGTTGCCCTTATTGTTGTTGTTATTGCTGCCATTGATGTTGGATAGGACAGAGAAATCAAGAGAGAAGGGGAAGACAGACCTGCTTCACCGCTTGTGAAACAAACTCGTGCAGGTAGGGGGCTCGAACTTGGATCCTTATATCAGTCTTTGTACCATGTGTGCTTAGCCCGCTGCGTTACCACCCGGCCCCCCAAAATAAGCCTTCTATGATGGTGTTTAAAAACTAAAGTGTACCTACCTGTATGAAATTATAGGGTCCCTGCATTTGTGCCATGAGATCTTGTACTCGCTGTCTCCTCACAAGGGGATCTGCTTGAGTCACTGGAGTCAAAGAATGAGGCTCCGGGACTGATGGAGATGTAGCCTGAGGCTGCTGCTGCTGCAGCGAATTTACCACCTGAAATGGAGCAAGTGGGTTAAGAAGACAAGTATGTAAGAATTCCATTCATTACCATCATGATAGGTTCCCAAACCACAGAACACGGCTTAATATTCTGACTTACTTAAAATGGTATCACTTCACTGTTCTCCAGATCACAATATTATCATTTAGCAAACACTATTTAAAAAAAACAACTACCTTTGTATATTTCTTAAAATGTTCTTTCTCAACCTTTTCATAATACATCGATTCATACTTCTCATTAAATTCTATAAAACTAGTAATTAATTTCACCTCTACATCCAGGCTTGATTGATAACTACCAGTGATTCACCTAAAAAGATACATCAAATCTACTTCATCAAGAACCACATATATGGGCAGGGGAGACAGCATAATGGTTATGCAAACAGACTCTCATGCCTGAGGTTCCTAAATCTTAGGTTCATTCACCGGCACCACCATAAGCCAGAGCTGAGCAGTGCTCTGGTCTTTCTGTGTGTCTCTCTCTCTGCATCTCTCTCAAAAATAAGATTAAATAAAAAAAAAAAAACACCACACATATAAATCACCATTCTGGAGAATATTTTGATTTGCTTTTTTTCTAATACTCTCCTAACATTTCTAAACTATATTCTTCAACTCAGCAAATAAATACTACCCTATGAAGTATTCCTGGGACAATATTTCCATTCCAGCTAAGTATGATTTTGGGTAAGGAACAAA
The DNA here is from genome assembly GCF_950295315.1 of Erinaceus europaeus. Lineage (NCBI taxonomy): Eukaryota > Metazoa > Chordata > Mammalia > Eulipotyphla > Erinaceidae > Erinaceus > Erinaceus europaeus. Next base: position 27,727,169 of record NC_080178.1, read on the forward strand.
TTCTCTATTCCATCTATTAATGGTGCATATTGACATTAACAATAAGAGGAAGGTAGGTACTGGTAAAATTACACCACCTTTGGAGAATCTTTATACAAGCACATTAAAGAAAAGTCATTTTTCTATACTTTAGATGTATAAAATACGTACCTCAAAAAGAATGGAAATGATAAAAACAATTTGCTAAGTCTTTTATTTTATCTTCTAGTATCAAGACACCAAGGAGGTTCCCTTAAAAGAAGTGAAATCAGGGGGCCAGGTGGTGGCACACCAGATTAAGCACACATTTACAGCGTGCAGGGACCCAGGTTCAATCAAGCCCCTTGTCCCCACCTGCAGGGAGAAAGCTTCACAAGTGGTGAGGCAGAGCTACAGGTGTCTCTCTATCTCCCCCTCTTCCCTCCCAATTTCTTTTTGTCTCTGTCAAATAATAAATAAACAATTTTTTAAAAAGTGGGATCAAGTCTAATTTTTTGAGGCCAGTAAGATAGCTCAACTGACTTTCAACTGAGCATTAGACTTTCATGCCTGAGACTCCTGGTTCAATTCCTGGTGACACATGTACCAGAGTGGTACTCCTGTTTGTTTTTCTCTCTTCTCTCTCATATATACTTTTAAAAAGGGTATGTGGGGGGGAGGGGAGGTGGCTCACCAGGTTAAGCACACACTACATCATATGCAAAGACCCAATTGTAAGCCCATCATCACTTGAGGGGTTGGGGATAGGTGGTAGGAAGAAACTTCACAAGCAGTGAAACCATGTTGCAAGTCTTTTTTTTTCCCTGTCCTCATACATTCTCAATTCCTGCCTCTACAGAGAACAGATAAAACAGGGGCCAGTGGCACCTGGTTGATGACACATGTTACAATGAGCAAGAACCCAGGTTCAAGCCACCCAAGGTCCCCACTTACAAGGGGAATGTTGTGTGTGTGATAAAGCAGTGCTGCAGGTGTCTCTGTTTCTCTCCCTCTTATCATTCCCTTCCCTCTCAATTTCTGGCTGTCTCTATCCAATAAAGAAATAAAAAAAAAAAAAAAAAGCAAAATAAGTAAGATTAAAAATATTTTTGAGGGAGTGGGGCGTAGGGCGGGTTAAGCGCAGGTGGCACAAAGCTCAAGGACCGGTGTAAGGATCCCAGTTCAAGCCCCCGGCTCCCCACCTGCAGGGGAACATATAACCATTTCACACACCACAGTAAATATTATGATACTACAAAAGACCAACAATCTTAATTTGTTCTTAGGTCAGAGTAAAGATTATTAAAGACAAAAGGCATTAGCCTGGTCAAACTCGTCTTACCTCCACTGTTTCGACTGTCCACTCATCTACCTGCTCCTTTTCACCACTGTTGAACTGTGTTTCTGCCATAAACTGCCTATTTACATACTGCAAAATAAAGTAAATGTTTGAGACTTCTGTTTAAAATGAAGAAAGAGAAAGTCAACATTAAGTAGAAATCATACCTCCGTTGATTCAACTTCACTTTGTTCAGTATACTCCTCTGCAGGCTCAGGCTCTAAAAGATTTTAAAAAATATAAAAGAAATCTTAAATCTTAGCATTAATGGCGGCAAACACTAGAAGAAGAAGCATTAATGGTCTGTTTAAACTACAAATAAGTAAACCATTCACTACTATATAATCTGAATTTACTTTATAGTTAATGATAAGTTTCTGTGTTTTATCCTTACAATAATAGATTCAGACAACTATTCTAACACTCTAGGATAAAAAAGATACTTTAATTTCCAAAGTAGTTATTCTGGACTAGATATAATGCCAAATTAAGGGTGGTTATAATGGTTATGCAAAAAAAAAAAAAAAATCATGCCTGAGGTCCCAGGTTCAATCTCCAGTACCACCATATACCAGATCTCTGGTAAAATAAATTAATAAGAGCTAACTTATTAATTTATTTATTTCTGGCCCTTGTTCAGCAGGGAAGCAACTACAGAACCCAGACCTTCCACCTCCTGCATCCATCCCACAATGACCTTGGGTCCATATTCCCAGAAAGATAAAAAATGGGAAAGCTAACAGGGGAGGGGATGGGATGTGGAGATCTGGTGGTGGGAATTGTGTGGCGTTGTACCTCTCTTGTCCTATGGTTTTGTTAATGTCTCCTTTTTTAAATAAAATAATAATGAAAACTTCTATCTGGAAATGGTTTCTCAAAAACTGTTATTTACAACATGAAAAAAATAGCATTTCACATGAGACAAAGACAGAGAGGAGGGAGAGGGAAAGGGGGTAGGAAGAAGGGAAGGAGGAAGAAAAAAGACAGTAGTATATAGTAATCTGCAACCATCAATCAGCTACCACTATGATGTACACATTTTGTGCCAGGAACTTTATACATAAATTCATCTATTGCTTTCTAAATGAAGAACCTAAGGGAGAGTGGGCTGGGAGGTGGCACAATAAATAAAGCAGTGGACTCTCCAAGCATGAGGTCTTGAGTTAGATCCTCGGCAGCACATGTACCAAAGTTATGTCCGGTTCTTTGTATCTTTCATGCCTGAGATCCCAAGCATAATTACTTGTACTTCTACAAAAATTGGACAGTACTTTTTTATTTATCTTTAAATAAAAGAAAAACTTAAGATTTCAGTGCAGATAGCCAAATTTTAGAATCCATACTGTTAACCTAATACTCCAACAATGCTTCTAGCCATACTCAAGATTTCACTCAATTTTAAGTTCCCATGAAAGTACTAAAGGGACAGGGGAGACAACATAATGGCTATACAAAAACTTTCAAGTCTAAGACTTCAATTTCCAGGTTCAATCCCCTTCTTCTTCTAGCGTTTGCCCTTCTTCCGTAGCCAGTCAACAGCGTCAGGTTGAGCCTGATGTAAAGTTTCAAGACCTCCTTTGAATCTGGAGAGGTGGCAGTCGTTGACTATGTGGGTCATCTAAAACACCGTAAGCCAGAGTTGTGCAGTGCTCTGGTGTTTCAAACAACAAAAATGCTTAAGGGTGGTCCGGGAAGTAGTGCAGTGGATAAAGAATTGGACTCTCAAGCATGGGGTCCCAAGTGCATCCACCGAAGCACATGTACCAGAGTGATAACTGGTTCTCTCTCTCTCTCTCTCTCTCTCTCCTTCCCTCCCTTCCTCCCTCCTTTCTTAAGTAACAAATAAGATCTTTAAAATAAAAAAATTCTTAAGTACTTAAACACGACTGAGGAATTTATATCTCAAAATGATAATTTCCCTACCATGAAAATAAACTATACTATATACTTCAGATACTGGCATGGTAAACAACAACATGGGACGTCTGTCAAAAACCTATTTGAAAAGCATGTAGCATTTCCCCTTCATCAAGCAGTATTACACCAAGAAAAGCACCTGTGATGGTAGTAATCCAAGAGTAAGAAAAATGACTGATACTTAATACCTCTGGGAATATTTTGTCATACTTAAGGTTCCTTAAAAATCTGAATATCAGATCCAAAAAGGATGACAGAGGACCTAGTGGGGGTTGTATTGCTATGTGGAAAACTGAAAAATGTTATGCATGTGCAAACTATTGTATTTACTGTCGAATGATAATCCCCCAGTAAAGCAATTAAAGGAAAAAAAATCTGAATATACTAGACCAGGTAGATAGCTGAAGATATTAAAACATCAGACATGCATGTGTGAGGTCCTGGGTTCAATCTCAGAAACCTTTCTTCCTTAGAAGTTAATTTTTAAAAATCTATGTGACCAAATGAATATACAGGTTGAACATGTGGCAATGGAAAGTAAAACCAAGAACCTTAACTATAATTTTTAATTGTTTTCAATTTAGATATTTATTTATTGGATATAGACAGCCAGAAATAGAGAAAGGAAGAGGGAGAGGGAAACAGAGACACCTGCAGCACTGCTTCACCATTCACAGAGGGAAGTCCAGGGACTTAAACCTGGGTCCTTGTGCATTTTAACAGGTGCACTCAACCAGGTGAGCCTGCCACCACCTGGCCTCCTTAACTAAAGTTTACAATCACTGAAACACTCACCAGCTTCAGCTACCTGGTCTTCAACTATAGGTGCTGAGGCTGTGTCTTCCTCCTCACATATTCCATTCTGGTGGTTGTGGGTGCTGTCAAAATAGTTTGACTGGAAAACACGCTCAACAATTTCCTTTAGAGCTTTATCTTCAGAGAAAAGAAAAAGGTAAGTTTAAACATTAGGCTGAGGATGTCTAACTTAATAAGATTCAGCATCCTACACAATATGTGGGGGCAGGGGGAGACTGGGGTTGGGGTGCAGGGTCACACACAGCCAGCAGGTGGCTCACCCAACAGAGTGCACACTACATTGTACGAGAGAGAACCCGGGTTTGAGCCTAGGGCCATCACATGGGAGTGTCTATAAGAGGGAACCTTCACAAGACATGCAGTGGTGCTACAGTGTGGCTCCCTTTCTCTCTGCTCACCCCACCTCTCTTTCTCTCAAGGAAAAAGAAAAAAAAATAGCCACCAGTAGTCTTGCAGGAACTAATCCTTAGCAATAACCCTGGTGGCGGAAGGAAGGAAGGAAGGAAGGAAGGAAGGAAGGAAGGAAGGAAGGAAGGAGAGGGGAGGGATAAACCCATCAACAAAAATGTCAAATTCCACCTGGAATGGAGATTAGAAAGTGATGAGACAAGAACTTGTTTGTATTAAAATGTATTTTTAGCAAATTTGTTTTGGAGCAGTGGATTCATAGTGCAGGCACCAAGCCCCAGCGATAACCCTGGAGGCAAAGAAAATAAAAAGTGAAGGCTGGGGAGTTGGGCGGTAGTGCAGCGGGTGGCGCAAAGCTCAAGGACTGGAGTAAGGATCCTGGTTGGAGCCCCCGGCTCCCTACTTGCAGGGGAGTCGCTTCACAGGCGGTGAAGCAGGTCTGCAGGTGTCTCTCTTTTCCCCTCTGTCTTCCCCTCCTCTCTCCATTTCTCTCTTTCCTATCCAACAATGACATTAATAATAACCACAACAATAAAACAAGGAAAACAAAAGGGAATAAATAAATATATAAAAAAAAGTGAAGGCTGGGCCAAAAAAGAACATTGACATATATAGTCAACCATTTCGTGCTACCTTGAAAGAACTACTGCACTTTCCACTACAGGGGAGTGGGGACACAGAGCTCATGACGGGCAGTGTGGAATTAAGACTCCTAATAGAATTCTGTAACTCCAAACAGTGTGCTGCTCTGCCATGTGCACGACCTGGCATGTGTTTGAGCTTGACTCCCAGTGCACTGAAGGAGCCTTCCGTTAGGTGAACTCTCTCTGCCTCTCTACTAAAAGACAGAGAACGGGGGGGGGGGGGGGGGGGGGGACGAGGGATAAAGACAGAGAGAAAAGGGAGGAGGAAAGGAAGAAAGGAGGAAAGGAAGGAAAAGAGCAAAGAAACATCAAAACAAGCTTTGTGTTTGAACTCATTATACCTTAATATTGTCCATGAAAATTTAATCAGACTTAAAACTGTTTATTCACATGGCAAGTTTATATGAATGCCAATGACTTTTCAAACTCCAAGTGATGAAAATTCAGTAGAAATTGTAGAATGAAAAGAAACTAAGAACAGTAGCACAAGTAAAATAAAAAAAAAACTTTCTGATACAAATACTGATTGGTTTCTCATACTTTATTTCTCCATTTCCTTAAATCACATACATTCCAAATAGCACCAGTTTTGCTAATTAAAGTTTATTAATTCAATTTAATTTCTCCTCAACAAATTACTAAAAGCACCATATCAACAATTGTTTGTTTATTTTTACCTTAACATGTTCAAAGGTCTACTTCCCCGGGGCTGGAGGTATAGCTCACCGGGTAGGGAGTCTGTCCTGTCATGAAAATAGCCCAGGTTCAAGTCACAGCACCACATGGAAGTGTTATGGTACTAGAAGAAGCTTTGGTGCCATAGTGTTTCCCCCTCTGAGTGAAAGAGTAGTGAATCCAAGCTCATCAAAAACCAAACAGAACAAGCAAAAAAAAAAGAAAAAAAGGAAAAAAAAAAACCTACTTCCCTAAATCAACTTTATTAGCAAAGACAGTCTATTTAACTTAACAGATTTAACAAAATCTAAAGTCCCTTATATACTGTGGTGGTAAGATTCAAATATCTCCCTCTTTAAGTCAGTGTACAGCTAGCTCCCTGTTTTGAGGTTTAAGGAGCTCACACATAGAAAACTAGACTATGTGGTCCAGGAAGTGGCGCAGTGGATAAATCATTGGATTCTCAATGATGAGGTCCCAAGTTCAAGCCCTGGCAGAACATGCAGAGTGATGTCTGGTCCTTTCTCTCTCTCTCCACCTATCTTTCTCATGCATAAATAAGTTAGTAGGTAGGTAGGTAGGTAGGAAGGAAGGAGAAAGAAAAGAAAAACTAGACTTGATTTCAGCTTTGTTTAGAGCTCAGAAAAAGTATATATCTAAATAATAGCAAGGCAAATAAATGATCATGTATGGGGTACAAAAGCAAGCAGCAGGCAAATGTTATTTATATGGTTCTAAAATGTCTTCAATCAACAGTACTCTTAAATAGGAAAATTGATTTTAGTTGTCTTAGTTACACGTCTGCAGAGGGTAAACTTCACATCCAAGTGGAGAAGCAGTGTGCAGCTGGATTTCTCTTTCCCGCTCTACCTCCCCTTCTCTCTCAATTTCCCTGTCCTATCAAGTAGTTTTTTTAAATCTATTTTGAAAAAGTTAAAATTAAAAAAAAAAAAAAAAAAAACCTTAAGTTACAAAAATCAAAGGCATCTGTGGTACTCACAGGTTGTTCCACATACAGACTTTTCCTTCCCTTCCAGCAAGTCCCAGAGATGAATGGAGGCATGTTCGTACTGTTCATTCAACCTTATGATAATAATAAATAACTGGTTAATATCTGGGTTGTGAACTTAGTGTTTCAATATTCTCATCACCAGATACTACTCTACCTCAAGCTCATGTCCCGCTCAGGGTCTGCTAGTTTGTAGAATTCATCCAGTAATGACAGTTCCTCTTCAGACAGTATCGGCACTCCATTCAAACCCTGTTTCAGGTCAGCTCGCACCTCATCGTCTCCCAGCTTGTCCAGAACATATTGCAGCTCGAGTACAGTTTTTAAACGTTTCTGTTCCGCTTCTTCTCTCATAAGTTGTTCCCTCCGTGCTGTCTTCTTTATTGTTTTCTGAATCTTCAGAAGAATGTAAGACATCAAAATTAGTTTCAAAATTTCAGGACTGATGTAATGAAGACATTTAAAATAGTTTACTTATTACTTACTGGATAGAGATAGAAAAAAAAGAGAGAAAAGAAAAAAAAAAAAAAACGGGGGAGAAACCATGGAAAACTACTTCCCTGCTTATGGAGCTTCCCCCCTGTGGCTGGGGACCTGCACATGCGCACTCGGCCAGGTAGGCCACTACCACCCAGACCCCAAGGTACACTTTGCTCCATGAGTTAAGACGTGATATGGAAGCAAGGTATCAGTATATGGGAAGAAGAGTATCCAATTACATAAGCAAGTCTCCATTTTCTGACAGTTAACGTAATTTTAAAACAGTCATTAGGCATAATAGACAGTACTCTCCAGAGCCAGAGCCAGAAGATAGCTCAACTAACAAGAGTGCGCATTTTCCTTACATAAGGACTAAGGGGGTGGAATCACTGGTTCCAGAGAAGCACCATGCTCACAGGAAACTTCATGAGAATTCCTATGATGTCTCTCCCCTCTCTGTCTCTATCTGTGATTAAAGGATAAGAAAGTAAATGTAAAAGGCTACTAGGAACAACAGAATTTTGCAGGCACAAATAAATCCCTGATAGAAAGAAGAGGGAGGTTAAAGGGGGGGGGGGGGGGTTGGGCCGTAGCACAGCAGGTTAAGTGCATGTGGCGCAAAGTGCAAGGACTGGCATAAGGATCCCAGTTCGAGCCCCCGGCTCCCCACCTGCAGGGGAGTCACTTCACAAGTGGTGAAGCAGGTCTGCAGGTGTCTGTCTTTCTCTCCCCGTCTTCCCCATCTCACTCCATTTCTCTCTGTCCTATCAAACAATGACATCAATAACAGTAACTACAACAATAAAACAAGGGCAACAAAAGGAAATATTTTTTAAAAAAGGAGGTCAGGTGGTAGTGCAGTGGGTTAAGTGCACGTAGTGCAAAGCACAAGGACTGGTATAAGTGAGGACCCCAGTTCGAGGGCCCCCCTCCCCAACCTGCAGGGGAGTCGCTTCACAGGCGGTGAAGCAGGTCTGCAGATGTCTATCTTTCCCTCCCCTTCTCTCCATTCCTCTGTCCTATCCAATAATGACAACATCAATAATTATAAGGGCAATAAAAGGGAAAATAAATAAATTTAAAGAACAATAAAGAAGAGGAAAGAAAAGAGAAGGGAAGGGGAGGGGAAGAGAGAGGAGAGGAGAAGAGAGGAGAAGAGAAGGGGCTTGGCAGTGACACACCGGGTTAAGCACACAGTATAAAGCACAAGGACCTATGTACGCAAGGATCGTGGTTCAAGTCCCAATCTCCCTACCTGCAAGGGGGTTGCTTCACAAGCAGTGAAGCAGGTGTCTTTCACTCTTCCTCACCCCCCCAATTTCTCTCTGTCCTATCCAACAAAAAAACAAAAAAACAAAAAAAAAAGGAAAAAAATGTTCACCAGGAGCAGCATATTATTCTTAGTGTAAACACCGAGCCCCAGTAATAATGCTGGTGGAGGAAAAAAAAGAAAACTACATAAAAGCAGCTGGGGAGATGGCTCAATGATAAGGTACAGGCCATGCATGCATATGGCTCAAGAGTTCAACCGTTGGTGCCCACTGTATGTTAAAGCAATGCTCCAGTTTAGCTCTCATTAAATGTTTTTATTTTATTCGGTCCTGTATCATTAAACAGAAGTGGAAAGTACCCTAGATATAACTGGAAAGAATTCTCTCACTGTGAACACAACTAACCAGTGATAATGTAAAAACAGATTATCCCCTTCAATGTGAAAACTGCCTGTTTCATTTTTAGTATTTCACAAATGTACATATTGTCTTTTTACTTACATCTTGACTTAAAGCCATGAAACTCCTCTGTAATTCTTTTGCAAACTCCAAGTTATTTGTGACTTCCTGGTATTTAGATACAGCATCCTAAAATAACAAAGAAAAAGCCCATTTTTACTGAAAACATACAGATTAACTCTTTATTAAAACTGTGGGCATAAATTAATCATTTTTTTTTTTACCAGTTGATCTTGGTTAAGCCTCTCCCCTTTGTTCATCCGTTCCTGGTAATCATCAAGTTTGCCCTAAATTTAAAGAAAAAAAGAGATCACATTACATACTTAAAGAGTATATATATCAGCTTAGCTCATCATCAAGGAGGCAGCTCAAAGCACAGGACTTAAATGTGCAAAGCCCTAGGTGCAATCTCATACCAAAAGAACTGCATTCTGATCTCTCGTAAGTTAGATCTTTAAAACAACTTACATAATTTGTCTCAAATCTTGCTCTTAACATTATAATTTAATTAACAGTGAGCTAATAAAGAATGATACTCTAAAGAGTAAAACCAAATATTATACTTCCATGACACAAAACTGCTTATTCTCTAGGGTTCTCATAAATGGTCTGCAGATGACCCAGGCATATGGTTCCTACCCATGCAGGTGAGTCACAATTTAGTTAGGAGCTTGCTTTATTTACCAAAATGGGCATATTACTTTACAACATGGTAATGTTTACCTCTCCTTTTCCCCACAAAAGAAGTCAAGTGATATGTGATATAAAGTATTTTTTCCCCTAAATAAAACTACTATATTCTCTCTCTTTTTTTTTTTTTTGCCAGTCAGCTCCGGTTGACGATGGTACGTAGGACTGAACCTGGGACTTAGGAGCCTCAGGCATGAGTCTCTTTGCATAACTGGTATACTATCTACCCTCCACCTAAATTTTCTTTTTTAAAACAATTGTCAACCGTTTTGTTACTTTCTCACAGATGGAATGAAGTTTATGAGAATGAGTAGAAAACTAACCTCTGGATTTTCTGCTAAGATAAAAATTTTGGAGATTTTTCTATGCTACCACTGCTAGAAAGAGATACTCAAGAAATACTATACAAGAAATACTCAAAGGTTCTGGCTTCAATCCCCAGCACTATCATAAGCCAGAGCTGAGCAGTCATGTGGTCTTTCTCTCTCTTTTTAAAAAGAAAATATTAAAAAGAAAAAGGAGCAAAGGAGACTAAATAAGTAGAAATGTGAAAATACAAGGGAGACTTAAAATACTGGTAGCTACAATCAACTTAACATGTGAAACTTAACATCCTCCTTACTCTAACCATCAAAAATAAAATAATAATAATAATCAAGAAACAAAGTACAAAGTATCGCTCTGGGGCTAGGGTAGTGCACCAGGTCAAGCTAAGTGCACATAGTACAAAGAGCAAGAAGAACTCGTGCAAAGATCCCATTCAAGCAGGTGTCTCCCCACCAGCAAGGGGGTGGCCTCACAAGTGGTGAAGCAGCTCGTCAGGTGGCTTCTCTTTCTCTCCCTCTCCTCACCCCCAACCCTCTCAATTCCCATCTGTCCTATCTAATGAAAACAGAAAGGGGGAAAAAAAAATAAAGGCAAAAAAGGCCAGCAGCAGCAGTAGGTCTCTAGTGCTAGCACCAAACCCCAGTGATAACACTGGTGGCAAAATAAATAAAATAAATTGTACCTAAAACAGGAAATTAGAGGTGAATGAATATATCCTATTTTATTGTTAAGCCTCAGTCAGACAGGTACAGAAATCCAAATCTAGCCAATAGATGAAGCACTAGATTCTCAAGCACTAAGTCCTGAGTCACAGCCCTGGAACTGCCAGGTCAGTACGATAATTTTATTCTCCCCCACCCTCCTCTTCATCTCATTAATAAATTCAAATGCACTGATTGAAAATTCAGGTTTTGTTAACACTGATCTGACAAGCATAATACCAAGTGCAAAGGATGTGTTCAAATGTGTCAGAAAGTTCTAGACATCAACAGAGTATATTCATTTTATTACAGGAATAAAACTGTACATTTCTTTTCATTGTTACTTAGTATTCAATATTAAAGTCAGAATTCCTCTATTAAGATTTCTGGGCAAGGAGTTGGCAAAGTGGATAAAACATTCGGCTCTCAAGCATAAGTTCCCAAGTTGAATACTTGGTAGCACATGTACCAGAATGGTATCTTGGTTCTTTCTCTCTCTTTTCTATCTTTCTCATTAATAAATAAAATCCTTAAAAAAAATAAACAAGTTCTAGTCAACAGTACTATTGTCATATTGAGTCATCCCAACCCAGGCATCAAGCATGTATTTGAATTAACAGAATTTGCTGTTTCCCAGGATTCTTGGGAGTAGACACACACACACTGTATGCTCTTTTCTAGTCACACATGTGCATGAGAAAGCCATGTGTTTAAGAAAATGCTGTGGGAGTCGGGTGGTAGCGCAGCGGGTTAAGTGCATGTGGCACAAAGCGCAAGGACCAGCGTAAGGACCCCAGTTCGAGCCCCTTGCTCCCCACCTGCAGGGGAGTCGCTTCACAAGCAGTGAAACAGGTCTGCAGGTGTCTGTCTTTCTCTCCCTGTCTCTGTCCTCCTCTCCTCTCTCCATTTCTCTGTCCTATCTAACAATGATGACATCAATAACAACAGTAACTACAAAAAAAAACTAAGGGCAAAAAAAGGGAAAATAAATAAATATTTTTTTAAAAAAGAAAATGGTGTGAGCTTTAGAGATATACTGCAATAACAGAAATTTAAAAGGGAAATAAAATAACTCAGCTTCACAGCACGCATCTTCTAGAATATCCTATAGTCAAAAGGTATACAAAAGGCTACTATGAATGAGTGCATTTTATCAAAGCTCTATTTTTTAGTTTATCTATTTTTATTTTTATTTTATCTAGTTCTAAAACAATGATTGTAGCTTCGAAAACTACAATCATTTAAGAGCTGTGATTTTTTAAAAATATTTTATTTATTTATTCCCTTTTGTTGCCCTTGTTTTATTCTTGTAGTTATTATTGTCATCGTTGTTGGATAGGACAGAGAGAAACAGAGAGGAGGGGAAGACAGAGAGGGGGAGAGAAAGACACCTGCAGACCTGCTTCACTGCCTGTGAGGCGACTCCCCTGCAGGTGGGGAGCTGGGTTCAAACTGGGATCCTTATGCCGGTCCTTGCGCTTTGCGCCACCTGCGCTTAATGTGATTTTTTTTTTAAAGAGAGGCTTGCTCATGAGAAATGAGTTTCCTGAAGCTTGGAAAACGGCAGCAAGAGCACAAGACTTCAAAGAACAGGGTCTTGGGGACCAGGTGAAGGCTCATCAGATGAGACGCACACATCACACAGTGCGCACAAGGACAAGGGCTCAAATCACTGGTCCCCACCTATGGGGAGAAAGCTTCAGTGGTGAAGCAGGACTGCAGGTGTCTGTCTCTCTCCCTCTACCCCTCCACCCCAATTTCTATCTCTATCCAATAGTAAATTAAAAAAAAAAAAAAAAATAGTGGTCCAGGAGGTGATGCAGTGGAAAAAGCATCAGACTCTTAAGCATGAGGGACTGAGTTCAATCCCCGGCAGCACATGTACCAGGGTGATGCCTGGTTCTCTCTCTTATGTTTCTCATTAATAAATATTTAAAAAATAAAAAAGGAAATGTAAGCATCTAAAACAATTTTAAAAAGTAAAGCAGAAATAAAAAAGGAAAGTAGGTAGGTAGGTAGTTGTGAGTTATATATATCCTGGGCACCACACTGAGTGATGCACCCAGTTAAGTTCTTATGTTACAATGCACAAGGCCACAGTTTCAAGCCTCCCGTCCCCACATGCAGGAAGAAAGCTTCGCAAGCCGTAAAGCAGTGCTACAGGGGTCTGTTGTTCTCCCTCTATCTTCCCCTTCCCTCAGGATTTCTCTGTCACTATCAAATAAAATAGGGACCAGGTCGTGGCACACCTAGTCGAGAGCACACGTGACAGTACGCAAGGACCTGGGTTCAAGCCCCTGGCACCCGCCTAAAGGGGAAAAGCTTCATGAGTGGTGAAGCAGGGCTGCTGGTGTCTCTCTGCTTCTTTCCCTCTCTATCTCCCCTTATTCCCTGCTTAATTTCTCTCTATCGCTATCCATAGTTAAGTAAATAAATAATAAAAAAGCAAAAGCCTTAAGGTAAAAAAAAAAAAAAAAATCACATTTTTCCCGTTCTTAATTCTTCAGTAAAGCAAGATCCCGGGTACAAAGTCCAAAGGGATAGCCCTCATTTGGGAAAACCTTAAAACTTATTATCAGAAAGACTACACAATGACAACTGAAAGGCACCAATAAATACAAGATCTCCTGGATGCCAGGAATTTATCATCACGATATTTGAAACAAAGGGACTTTGGTTCACTATTACATATACTCAGACAAATACATAGCAGAGATCTTGTGTTGGTCTGGGTAGGTGAGTATCAAAGCATGGTCCCTATATCAGAAACAACAAGCTAGGAACTTGTTACAACTGAAAATTCTTGGGGAAGGGTAGATAATGGTTATGCAAAGAGACTCTCATGCCTGAGGCCCCAAAGTCCCAGGTTCAATCCCTAGCACCACCATAAACCAGAGCTGAACAGTGCACTGGTAAAAATAATTTGGGTAGGGGAGAGTGCATAATGGTTTTGCAAAGAGACTTTCCTGCCTGAGGTTCCAAGGTTTCAGGTTCAATCCCCCACAACACCATAAGCCAGAGCTGAACAGTGCTCTGGTAAAAATAAAAAGAAATGTAAATTATTGGGGGCCAGGTGGTGGCTCACTTGATTAAGTGAAAACATTACAATGCTCAAAAACCCAGGTTCAAGCCCTGGTTCCCACCTGCAAAGGCAAAGCTTCACAAGTGGTGAAGCAGGGCTGCAGATGTCTGTCTCTTTCCCTATCTAGCTCCCTCTCCCCCTCTCAATTTCTCTGTCTCTATCCAATAGTATTAAATATATTTTTAAAAAATTGTTTAGCACAGGTGGTGCAAAGTGCAAGGACCGGCTTAAGGATCCCGGTTCTAGACCCCAGCTCCCCCACCTACAGGGGAGTAGCTTCACAGGTGGTGAAGCAGGTCTGCAGGTGTCTCTCTTTCTTTCTCTCCCCTTCTCTGTCTTCCCCTCCTCTCTCCATTTCTCTCTGTCCTATCCAACAACAATGACATCAATAACAACAACAATAAAACAACAAGGGCAACAAAAGGGAATAAATAAAATTAAATAAGTTTTTTAAAAAAAATTGTTTAAAAATTACAAATTCCCAGGTTTCATCCAGACTACTGAATAAGAAATTCTGGGGCTGAGAGCAAACACTCTGGGTGATAGATGTGTTTAAATTTATAAAACAGCGATTTCAAATACACTGCCATTCCTTTGTATTAAGTAGTTCAGTAGAGGTTAGAAAATGGCTTTTTCCATAGACTTTACACTTTACCAGAACTCAGGCTTAAATTCCCACTGACACGTGGAAGCACCACAAAAAGCTAAGTTTCAAATTCAGCAGAATGGTGCTGTGATGTCTCTCCATTTCTTATTTTCTATTTGGAGAAAAAGTTTACAGGCAATAGTGTTAAAAATTAGAAGACCAAGTCCCACTGAAACCCTAGAGGCCAATAAACACATGCAATCCAGAGCCGGGAATGTTTGTTTGCATAGTGTAGTGGTTATCACATCTGCCTCACACAATGGGGGGAGGGGGTACACAGCATAACGGTTATGCAAAAGCTCTGAAGTCCCAGGTCCGATCCCATTTCACCATAAAGCAGAGCTAACCAGTGCTCTGGTAAATAAAGTCCAACAGAATGTAGAAATAAACTATGCAGAACAAAACGATACAAATCATTCTGTATGTGAACCAAAAAACCATGTGATAGTCTCAATTAGGAAACCAGCTACTCTATGGTTCAACTGTTAACTTAGTAACATGCTGTAGAGTTGTTTTCTCTAACGGCTAATAAATTTGTTTAACCTAGTAATGAACAATAGTTACAGGTGGGGAAGATAGCATAATGATTATGCAAAGAGACTCTCATGCCTGAGGCTCCAAAGTCCAGGTTCAATCCCCCAGCACCATGAGAAGTCAGAGCTGAGCAGTGCTCTGGTAAAAAAAAAAAAAAGGGGGGGGGACAATAGTTACTGGGGGCCTAGTAGTGCCTGGTTGGAAACACATTATTATATGCTGGCCCAGGGTTCAAAAGCCCCACTCCCCACCTGGGAGGGTGGGGGTGGTTCACTTCACAAAGCGAACCTTTCTCTTTTTTTTTCCCTCCAGAGTTATCACTGGAGCTCAGTGCCTGCACTATGAATCCATTGCTCCTGGAGGCCATTTTTTCCATTTGTTGCCCTTGCTATTATTGTTATTGTTGTTGGATAGGACAGAGAGAAATCGAGAGGGGAAGACAGAGGGAAGAGAAAAATAAGACACCTAAAGACCTGCGCTTCACTAAAATCGAGAGCCGGCCAGGACTCTTACACTTGTCCTTGCGCTTAGTGCCATGTGTGCTTACTCGCTGTGCTACCAGCTGGTCCCCTCTCTCCTTTTCCCCTCCCCTCTCAATTTCAGTCCTAGCTAAAAAAAATAGTTGAGGAAAAAAAAAAAAAGGAGTAGTTCGGTAGCACAGTGGGGGGCTAAGCACACATGGCACAAAGTGCAGGACTGGCCTAAGGATCCCGGTTCGAACCCCTGGCTCCCCACCTGCAGGGGGGTTGCTTCACAGGTGGTGAAACAGGTTGCAGGTATTTATCTTTCTTTCCCTGTCTCCCCACCTCTCTTGATTTCTCTCTGTCCTATCCTACAACAGCAACAGCAACGACAACAATAACAACGACAACAAGGGTAACAACGAGGGCAACAAAATGGGGAAAATATAGCTCCAGGCGCAGTGGATTTGGACTGCAGGCACGAGCCCCAGCAATAACTCTGGATGCCCCCCCAAAAAAAAAAAAAACCGCCACCAGGAGCTGCGGTTTCACAGTATTGACAGGACAGGGAGCCCCAGTGATAATCCTAGTGGCAAAAAAAAAAGGTATGCCTGCAACTCAAATCCCACATTCAATCCCCATCACCATCAAAAGCCAGAGCAGAGCAGTGCTCTGGTTTAAAAAAAAAAAAAGTCTGAGTGATAGTGCACCTTGTTGATCACGTTACAATCCACAAGGACCCAGGTTCGAGCCCCCACTCCCCACCTACAGGGGGAAAGCTTCATGATTGGTGAAGTAGGGCTACAGGTGGCTCTCTGCCTCTCTCATTACCCTCCTTCCCTATTTCTGGATGTCTCTATCCAATAAACAAAGATATTAAAAACAGATCCCCACCACGGTGAAGGAAGTGGTCTCTTTCACTCCCTTTCTAGTGTGTCTCTGTCTCTATCGAAAAAATAACCAAATAGAGAACCAACACTTCCTTTTCTAAAACCTTCAGCCATTACTAACTTAATTTCTGGCCCCACTACTTTTTTCTCCTCTCAAAGTATACCTATATCATCCATTCTTCCCACTTTTTTTTTTTCACCAGAGCACTGCTCAACTCTGACTGGAGTGGTATAGTGGATTGAACCTGGGATATGAAGCCTCAAACATTAGAATCTCCTTACTGTCCCCTCCCCACACCCACCATTACTCTTTAACTGCCACCAAAGATACTGGAGGGGGGGGGGGGAATAGTAGTAGAGAGAAGACACCTGCTGCACGCACTACTTCCTATCATGGAATTGTCCCCTCTGCAGGTGGGGACCAATGGGTTTAAACCCAGGTTCTTGTGCATGGTAATGTATGCATTCTACCAGATGCTCCACCACCAAACAGATGGCAGAGCAATGCTCTGGTCTCTTTCTCACACACAGGAATAAAAATAAATGAAATCAGGAGCCAGTCAGTGGCGCACCTGGTCAAGTACACATATTACAGTGCTCCAGGATCCAGGTTAGAGCCCCTGGTCCCCATTTGCAAGGGGAAAGCTTCACAAGTGGTGAAGCAGGGTTGCAGGTGTCTCTCTCTCCCCATCTCTGTCTCCATCCAATAATAAAAATAAAATTCAGTACAGCACCATGAAGATGCTAGAGAATGAACATCCAAAATAGCTTTGAATGTTCCTGTTTTCTTTCAACTTCACTGAAGAAAATATTTTGGGCAGGGGTAGATAGATAGCATTATGTTTATGCAAAGAGACTCTCATGCTCTCAAGTCCCAGGTTCAATCCACCACACCATCATAAGCCAGAGCTGAGCAGTGCTCTAGTTTAAAAAAAAAAAAAAAAAAAAATTGAAGGAGTCAGGTGATGGTACACCTGGTTGAATGCACATGTTACAATGTGCAAGGGCCAAGGTTCAAGTCCCAAGTCCCCACCTGCAGGGGTGGAAGCAGGTTTGCAGGTATCTTTTTCCCTCTTTACAAATCCTTTTGATTTCTGGCTGTCTCTATCCAATAAATTAAGAAAATATTTTAACTGTTTTATTTCAAAAATACTGATGAGACTCAAAAAAATCTAAAAGGAGAGGGCATCTGAAAAAAATCAAATTTGACTATCCAGGAAACCATGTATTCTTGCTATCATTTAAGGATAGAGTCTCCTAACTGACAGAATACTTCAAAGACTAAGTCAGCTGTGGTCCAGTGGATAAAACACCGAACAATCTCAAGCATGAGGTCCTGAGTTCAAGCCCCAGAAAGTACATGTATCAGACTGGTATCTGGTTCTTTCTCTCTTTTTTTAAAAAATTTATTTATTTATTCATGAGAAAGATAGGAGAAAGAACCAGACATCACTCTGGTACATGTGCTGTTGGGGACCGAACTCAGGACCTCACACTTGACAGTCCAGTGCTTTATCCACTGCACCACCTCCCGGACCACTCTCCCTCTCTCTTTTTTTCTTTAATTTTTTAAAATTTATTGTCCTTGTTTTATTGTTGTAGTTATTGATGTCATTGTTGTTGGATAGGACAGAGAAATGGAGAGAGATGGGGAAGATAGAGAGGGGGAGAGACCTGCAGACCTGCTTCACCGCCTATGAAGGGTCTCCCCTGCAGGTAGGGAGCCAGGGGCTTGAACCAGAATCCTTCTGCGGGTACTTTCGCTTTGTGCCACATGCATTTAACCCACTGTGCTACCGCCCGACTCCCCCCCTCTCTCTTAAAATCTCTTTAAAAAAAAAAAAAAGAGGGAGATTGAGTCCATCAGCCAAAGTCCTAGCAGGGAACAAGGAGACACAAAAACTATTAAAAGGCCTCTTAAAAAAAAAATAGCAAAAAATAGAGAGTACATAAGCACAGTTTAAATTACTTTGTCTCCAAAGGAATAAGATGTCTCTCACTCCTGAGGCACCAATGGTCCCAGGTTCAATCCCTAGCACCCATCATAAGCTGCAGCTAGAAGTGGTCTGGTTAAAACCATCACCATCTGTTTCCAGGGCAAATAACCACTTCTACAGTATTGAAAGGATTTACAGTCAAAAGGGCAAGATACCTTGTTCCGCTTAAACGCCCATGATTTCCAGCAGCCTTTCTACACATAACTTAAAGTCCTTCACACCTAACATTCCTTGTTCACCATCCAGAAACCTCAGTTCTCACGTTACCCATAGTACTAAGCAGTAAAATTCGTAGAAGACAAAAAAAGGTATTAAAATAAGTTTCTCGGGAGTCGGGCGGTAGCGCAGCGGGTTAAGCGCATGTGGCGCAAAGCCCAAGGACCAGCGTAAGGATCCCGGTTCGAGCCCCCGCCTCCCCACCTGCAGGGGAGTCGCTTCACAGGCGGTGAAGCAGGTCTGCAGGTGTCTGTCTTTCTCTCCCCCTCTGTCTTCCCCTCCCCTCTCCATTTCTCTCTGTCCTATCCAACAACAACGACATCAGTAACAACAAAAATAATAACTGCAACAACGAAACAATAAGGGCAACAAAAGAGACTAAATAAATAAATAAATTAAATTAAATAAGTTTCTCCTGGGAGGTAGAGCAGCAAATTAAATTCTGGACTAAATTCAGTCCCTAGCAATACATGGGCCTGGGGGATATTCTGGTTCCTTCATGTTTTCTCTCCCTATGCCTGCCCTCCCTCCTCAACTTCATTAATAAATGCTTTAAAAAAAAAAAAAAAAACGAGAGCCAGCCGGTGGCGCAGCACATGGCAAAAAGCTCACGGACGGGAATCAAGATCTTTCTCACCCCGTTTTCCCCTCCTCTCTCCATTTCTCTGTCCTATCCAACAACAGAAATAACGACAATGATAAACAAGGGCAACAAAAGGGGGGGGGCAGAATCACTCCATGGTTTTAGCACCAAAAATAATAAATGTAAAAAGAAAAGAAAATCCTGGGGGCCAGCTGGAACACACACATTACAGTGTGCTAGAACCAGGATTGAAGCTTCTGGTCTCATCTCACCCACCTGCAAAGAGAATGCTTCACAAGCAGTTAATTCTTTCTCCCTCTCGTACTTCCTTTCCCCCTCAAGTTCTGTATCCAAAACAAAATATTTTTAATGTTATTAAAAAAGAAAATCCTACAAAACTCCTTATATCCTACCAATACCCATGTCCATCTGAGAAGCAATTACAGAGGCCAGAACTCCCATCTTCTGTACCCCAAAAAAGGATGTTAGGGGAAGATGACTAGAGGGCTTTGAACCCCAATTCCATCAGGGCCCTGAGAGAAGAGGAAAAAAGGAAAGACATTCAGAAGTAGTGTGGGTATGACTTAGAAAGCAAGAAAGGCAGGACCATAGGAAAAATATGAGCAAAAATATAGACAATTATACAAATAGTCAAGCCATATCTGTGACCTTGGGAGAACCACTGCAGTTTCCAATGGAGAGAACGGTGTGGTTGTACCCATTATCTTGCTATTTTGAATATATATATATATATGAAAAATATACATATATATTTATACACTTATTTGTTTTGGACAGAAACAAAGAAAAATATGGGGGGGGGGGTAGATAGCATAATGGTTATGCAAAGTGACTCTTGTGCCTGAGGCTTCGGAAGTCCCAGGTTCAATCAGGGCACCAACAACAACATAAACCAGAACTGAGCAGTGCTCTGGTGTTAAAAAAAAGAAAAAGAAAAGAAAGGAAAAAATTGAGCGGGATGGGAAGATTGAGACAGAGACACCTGCAACATTATTTCACCATTCATGTAGCTTTCCCCGAGGACCAAGGGCTTGAACCCAGGTCCTTACACATTCTAATATGTGCGCTCAATCAGGTACACCACCACCCGGCCCCCTCATAAATTTGTAAACTAGTATTAAATCACTAATTTAAAACAATCTTCCTATCTTGGATATCCTGGGGGCTGGGCAGTGACACACCAGGTTGCGTGCACATCACCACGTACAGGAACCCAGATTGCAGCCCCTACTCCCTATCTTCGGACAGGAAGCAAGTTTCACAAGCAGTGAAGCAGGCCTGCAGGTGTCTCTCTTTTTCCCCATTTGTCCCTATCTCATTTCTCTATTGTCCCTATCTCATTTCTCTATCCTAGCTAAAAAAAAAAGAAAAAGGTAGGGATAGGGAAAATGGTGGATTCACCTTTAAGAACCAAGCCCCAGTGATAAACCTGGTCTTTGTGCATGTCTGTCTCTCTCACAAACACCTTTTTTTTTTTCAAGATTTATTTATGAGAAATGATAGGAGAAAGTACCAGACATCACTCTGGTACATGTGCTTGAGGATTGAACTCAAGACCTCATGCTTGAGAGTCCAAAGCTTTTACCACTGCGCCACCTTCTGGGCCACACACAAACACCCTTATTATGTCTTTGTCCAGGCTACAATTTATACAGACATATCTAAAATGATTAGAAGCAACCAAAGCTAGTAGCAAAATGAAGGGAAAAAAAATAAACTGGGAAGTCTAAAAGTCTAGCATCACCCACACTGAATTACTGACACAGTCTTAAAGAACACAGGAACCTTTGGTGCTGTGATCTCTTCCTTATCTGTCCCTATCTTAAAAAAAAAAAGGTTATATATCTGAAAAGCAAATGATCACTGAAAATCTTTTAAACCAGAGCACAGCTCAGCTGACTTATGGTTGTGCCAGGCATTGAACCCGGGGACCTCAGAGCCTCAGGAACTAAAAGCCTGTTGTGTTAACTATTATACTAACATTAATAATCTACCTTCTAGTTACTAGTTGCTTTTTTAAATTTTTTTATATTTATTTTCCCTTTTGTTGCCCGTCTTTATTGTTATTGTAGTTATTATTGTTACTGATGTCATTGTTGGTTAGGACAGAGAGAGAAAGACGGACACCTGCAAACCTGTTTCAGCACCTATGAAGTGACTCCCCTGCAGGTGGGGAGCCAGGGGCTCAAACCAGTATCTTTATACTGGTCTTGCGCTTTGCATCACATGCGCTTAACTCGATGCACTACCACCCGACTTCCGTTGCATTACTCTTTAAGATGAAGTTCTTTAACTAAATGATTTATACAAACCACTAGGAGTTTAATGTAAAAATAAAAGATAAACTAATTCATTTAAATTTAAACCAAAAGTTGGTTTCCCCAATGTTTACAGTATATTTCAATCTTTTCTTGAAAAAAAAAAAAAAACTTCCAATTAAAAAATAATCTTCCAGGGGGTAGACAGCATAATGGTTATGCTCAAAGACTCTCATGCCTGAGGCTCCAAAGTCTCAGGTTCAATCCCGTGCACTACCATAAAAAGTAATCTTCCCCTTATAGACTAATCCTTAACAGGGTGCTGATGACATTACAAATACTTCTATGTAACAATTTAGTCACACTAAGTAATTTTTAGTAGCTAACATGTATACGGCATGATGTGATATTATCAGTAAGTAGTCTCTGGTTCCAGCAGCTTACTATTTACAACAGCACAAAAGGTAAGAACAATAAGATGATACAAAATTAGCTAGACAATAGAACATTAAGTTAGGAGAGTCCGGCTGTAGCACAGCAGGTTAAGCGCACTGGCGCAAAGTGTTAATGGACCAATGTAAGGATCCCGGTTAGAGCCCCCAGCTCCCCACATGCAAGGTAAAGCAGCTTTCTCTCCTCTCTGTCTACCCCTCCTCTCTCCATTTCTCTCTGTCCTATCCAACAACAAGATCAATAACAATAACTACAACAATAAAACAACAAAAGGAAATAACTAAAATAGTAAAAAAAAAAAAAAAAAAAAAAAGAACATTAAGTTAAAGAAAATGGAGTACTTTAATTAGGTATATTCAAGAAATACAACTTTCTATTTCCGGGGGAACCTGAACTTTTTCCCCTCTATTTTTATACCCATTCTAATCAACAAAAGTGGTGTTACAACAGTAGGAGAAACAGAAAAATGCAGAAACCAAACAATTTACAGTCCCAACTTTGGCTGTGTTTCTGCTATTCCCCTCTTTCATCTCTGTTGCTTATCTACATACCCACCAAAATGAGAAAAGGAGTTATTTGCTAAGAATATATCCATAAGCTTAAAATTGTAAAAAAATTTATAATTTGGTTGGAAAGACAACACAATGATTATGTAAAAGACTTTCATGCCTGAGGCTCTGAGCTCTCAGGTTCAATTCCTAGCATTACCATACACAAGAGCTGAGCAGTGCTGGGGGAGGGAGAAGAGAGAGATAAGTTTCAATTTCCTTCTAAAAACACTACAAGAGACCTTGAATTTCACCCTTTCAGAGGTGGATCATTTACATAACCATTTCAATTTCCTCTTCTGTAAAATGAATTGGATTAAATTCCAAGATGGATTTAAGTCCTTAAAAACTTAGATTATGCAAAAATAAATAAGATTCATGCTTGACTACAGCTCAATTCCTAGCACCACCATATATTGCTCTATTAAAAAAAAGCAATTCAAAATATGAGGCCTGGGAGGTGGCATAGTGGGTAAAGCAAAGTTGGATTTTCAAGTATGGGGATCTTGAGTTTGATTTCTGGCATTACATGTGCAAGAGTGACACTCTGGCTCACCACCACCACCACCACCTCATGAATAAATACCAGAGCACTGGTCAGCTCTGGCTTATGGTAGTGTGGACTAAACCCAGGACTTAGGAACCTCAGGCATGAGAATCTCTTTACATATCCATTATGCTATCTGCCCCCCCCCCCACGCGCCCATCCCGCCATTCAATAAATGTATCTGTAAAACAAAATTGTTATGGGCCTGGGCAGTGGTCCACCACTGCACAAGGACCAGGGTTCAAGTCCCCAGCCCCCACCTACAGGGGGAAAGCTTCCAGAGTAGTGGAGTAGTGTTGAAACTGTCTCTCTCCCACTCAATCTCCCCCTTCCCTCTTGATTCATCTCTGCAATAATTTTTTAAAAAATTAAAAGGTGAAACAGTAGTAGACTAATCACCTAGCTCTAAGTACAAAGAAACTTTATATAATAAAACTTACGGCAAAACATATGCTTAATGAACTGACAGGAGGCACTGCCACATGAATAGTTTAAAGCAGAATAATAATTTGGTCCAGTTAAAATAATCTATATTCTTTGTATAATACTGAGGATTCTACTTTCATCACAAGGAAATACACAACTTGACCATTTTTAATATTTCCTTATGTCACACACATCCTACACTTCAGGCAGGAAGAGGGAAATAAATTAAACATTATAAATGCTCTCATTCAGTGGCAAGGTGAATGCAAAACAAAGTAATCTTGCCCTCTGCATTGCAGAGGGATACTTTGTGAAATCAATGGAGACAACTAGCGCACCAGAGATTTTACTGATCAAGAAAAACTTAGGTGTTAGCTCCAAGGGCAGATTTTACTTATCAATTGACTAAGACTTTATTTTAAAATATTTAACACAGAAATAATGTGGAACAGATCCATTAAAAATCCTGAGCAGCATTGCTGCAATCCTCTGGAAAATGTTGTGCTCTCATGACAATAGCATATTCCTTCTTACTATACTAACTGCTATGGTATATAAAATAAAAACCCTTTATGGAGTAGTATATTTTTAAAAAGAAGGAAAAAAAATAGTACCTATTATTTGACTATTACTTCTGGTTACAAAGCTAGCAGGCTCTAAGAAAAACCTGATTAATCTTTCACTAGTCTAAACCTGTACTTACAGAAAGCATAGAAGACTGAAATGTCACTAAGACATTCTTTTATTCTACATCAAAACTGATCACATTTTAATTATCAAATAATCTCTGGTTAGAATTAAGACTTGGGGGTGGTCTGGGAGGTGGTGCAATGGATAAAGCATCAGACTCTCAAGCATGAGGTCCTGAGTTCAATCCCCAGCAGCACATGTACCAGAGTGATGTCTAGTTCTTCCCCTCTCTCCTCCTATCTTTCTCATGAATAAATAAATAAAATCTTTTTAAAAAAAATTAAGACTTGGGGGAGTCTGGCAGTAGTACAGCCGGTTAAGTGCAGGCAGCTCAAAGTGCTGGGAGGGGCATAAGGAACCCAGTTCGAGCTCCCGGCTCCCCTCCTGCAGGAATCGCTTCACAGGCGGTGAAGGAGGTCTGCAGGTGTCTTTCTCTCAGCCTCTGTCTTCCCCATCTCTCCATTTCTCTCTGTCCTATCCAACAACGATAACAATATTAGCAACAATAATAACTACAACAATAAAACAAGGGCAGGTGGAGGAGACAACATAATGGTTATGCAGACTCTCATGCCTAAGGATCCCAAGTCCCAGGTTCAATCCCCCGCACCACCAAAAGCCAGAGCTGAACAGTGCTCTGGTGTTTCTGTGTCTATCTCTCTCAAAAATAAAATTTAAAAAAAAAAGGGGAATTACAAAAAAAAAAAGAATTAAGACTTGGTTACAAATCATTTTGCACAAACTGATGAAATAAGCACAATCTAAATTCATTATTGGACTTATTACTACTGAAGAAAAAGTAAACAATCTCTAGATTCATTATTACTTGTAATTGTTAAGATTTGTAGATGGAATTTTTTATTTATTCTCTTTATTACAGCATCATATCTTCTCTTTGCTAAAAACCCATGTGGTCTCTTAAGTCCAAATTAAAAAAAAAAAAAACCTACCAGGCCATTCAGTTTCATTACACAATAGGATCATATGTCATATTAAGCATGCATTCTTAGTGGACAAGTGCTTTGTTTTCCTCTAATGGTCAGAATTATCAGAAAACTAATAATTTTTAATTACTTATTTTCATTTCCTTTATTTATTGGATAGAGACAGCCAAATATCAAGAGGGAAGAAAGAGACAGAAGAGGGAGACAGAGGGACACCTGCATACCTGCTTCACCTCTTGTGAAGCGGTTCCCCTGCCAAGTGGGGACCAAGGGCTTGAACCTGGGTCCTTCCTCACACATTATATATGTGTACTCAACCAAGTACACCACCACTCAGCCCCCCAAACTGAATAACTTTGAAGATGAAATGTATTAGAACTATTTCTGTGATCGATTTTAAAGTGATACTGTATATCCTGTCATGATCTATCAGTACACCTTATTTTAGAATTCAAGAGACATTTTAGTCCAAAAGGCTCCAATGTGAGTAGGTTAAGACAGAAATACAGTTGAAACTAAGTTATTAGGTAGCCTGAAGTTAAAAGAAACCTAGTTGTAAAACAGTACCTTAACCTTAACCTGACCTTAGCCCATCAAGGTTTTCACTTTTAAAAAGATTCTAAATTGATTTGTGTGGAAAATTATACTTGAGGTGGGTGGGGGTAGATAGTATAATGATTATGGAAACAGACTGTCATGCCTGAGGCTCTGAAGTCATAGGTTCAATCCCCCACACCACCATAAGCCAGAGCTGATCAGAGCTCTGGGTGAATTAAAAAAAAAAAAAAAAATCTACTTGAGGTGTAGTGTAAGTGCTGACTACTGTAAAACAAGCTATATAGTTAAAACATTTCATACAACAAGTCATCTACATAGGGCTGGCAGAAATAGCTCACTTAATACCGTGTTGCTTTGCCATATACAAGACCCAGGTTCAAGACTTGGTCCCTACACCACCTTGAAGAAAGTTTCAGTGGTGCAGTTTCCTTCGCTATTCATACTCTCTCACCCTGTCTTTAGCTATGAGTTATCTAGCATCCAATATACATTAAGACAAAAAGTTTATATCATGTTTGGGGCAGGCGGGTAGATAGCTTAATGGTTATGCAGACTCTCATGCTTGAGGCTCCAAAGTCCCAGGTTCAATCCCCACACCACCATAAAGCAAAGCTAAGCAGTGTTCTGGTTTAAAAAAAAAAAAAATCCTGTTAAACTTCCAATATTGGGCCAGAGAGACAGTTCAACCTGATACTGCACAGAAAATATATCCTGAGAACCCAGAGTTACAGGTTCAATATCCAGCACTACTTTATGCCAGAGATGAACAGTGTTCTGATCTTGCTGTCTTGTCTCCTTTTTTCTCTATCATAAGAAAACATTTAGGTCCCCCCATCATTACAAGTGAAGCTTTCAGTTCCTGCTAGCTTAGTCTATAATCTCTGCAATATTACTTTCTCTTTTATAGTGGGTGGTGGCGGCGGCAGCAATGTACACACATTACCTGTCATAGTTCAGGTGCTGATTATTAATTAAAGATTATTGACTAGATATTCTTTCAGATATATTTCTAACACTAGAATCTAAGTCACCTCACCACTAAGTTGGCTAATCAGTGCCTGACTTCCTGTGCCATTTAGTTGTTCTGTTTTCTGTCCTTAGGGTAGCAGACAGCTGATTCAAGATACTGACTTGGGCAAGCTTATTCTATTAAGTACCTGCATGATAGATACTACTTTACAAGTACTTCCGTTGCTTTTTATGTTGATGAGTTGCCTACAATATGCCAGGCTTTTCTAGCACAATTAAGGATCAGCAAAAAGGTGAAAATTGACAACTAGTACATCTCTCAATTTCAAATGAAACTCAACGTGAAAGGTGAGGCAGAAATAGCAAATCTGTGGTCCAGGAGGTGGCAAAGTAGATAAAGCACTGGACTCTCAAGCATGAGGTCCCGAGTTCAATCCCCAGCAGCACATGTACCAAAGTGATGTTTTTTCTCCCTCCTCCTTTTTCTCATTAGTAAATAAAATATTTAAGAAAAAGAAACAGCAAATCTGAGTGATAAGATGTATCAAAGCACCTCAAAATCCCTTAAATAAACAGTAACTTGATTACAGGCGACATATCAGTTTACTTTCCCCTACAGATTCAGGTTTTACCCAAATCATTACTATCCTCACATCCTAACACTAGTGGGTGGTCTGGTTAAACAAACCTGTTTAAATAACTTCCTCAAAATTCAGAAAACTGTAATCAATTTCTTGGAGGCAGACAAGCAAAAAATTACCAAACTTACTCTTTCCAGGTAAAAAGCTTAATAGGTACACACGTAATTAGCTTATTTCTTGTATTCCTGATCTCTCTCCCTTCCCCCATCTCGCTGAACACACACACACACACACACACACACACACACACACACACGTGCCTCCAAGCAGAGTTACTATACCCTCTGGCTTCGAGAGCATGTAACAAAAGGTTGATCTGAACATAAACCTCACCGTCTGGCCTAGAACAGCTAAAAACTGAATCCCCCAAACTGTGGGTGTGGCTCTGCTTGTTTTGGGAGGGGGGTGGGAGGGAGGCCAGTCGGGCGGCCCGGTCTCTGCCCTCCCCCTCCGCTTTCGCTTTGTGCTCACAATGCAGCTCCTGTACAGCTTCCCTCTCCCGCACCGCCGCCATGTTAGCCGCTCTCTCCATGTGCCCCGAGCCCCAGCCATCCGCCGGCTCCGCCTCGGACCCGCGCCCCGAGGAGTCTCAATCGTGTCAGTGTCCCTCTCATCCCTCCTTACAGTCCCGCAGGGACAAAGGGCCGCCGCGGAACATCTTCTCCGAGTCGAGCGGAACGGGAGGCTCAGGGGGGCACCTAGACAATTGAAACAAAGAAGGGAACGCAGAGCCCGTGGCTGGGGGCGGGGGGCTGCGCGTCGGAGACCCGCTGCCAGGAGCCTGGCTGTGGCGGAGCGACCCCGGTGAAAGGCCTTAAGCTCTCTGCCCACGGGGGAGGGAGGAGAGCGGTCGGTGCCGGGGCGCCAGACCCCGCAGGGCTGCCCCAAGTCCACGAGGCAGCCGGTTGAGCTCGGGCCCCCTCCCCGCACACCCGCCGCTGCCCGCGGGCTCCCGGGAGAATAATCGGACCCCGCCGGTGGGGAAGGGGCATCCGGTGCCCGGCGAAGGCCCCGTCGCAGGAGCTATAGGAAATCCGGGGGGTCGGCTCCGAGCGGGGGTCCGGTGACAAGTGACTCCCCTCGGAGCCGGTTTTCTGGGCCCGAAGCTCCCGTTTATCCTGGAGACAGGGAGGGAGCGACGGGGGGGGGCAGAAAAGACGAGTGAAGGCTACGGGGTCGGGCACCAATCCCACCCCCCATCCCCTGGCACCTTTTTCTTCTCCAGGTTGCGAAGTTTCTTATCGATCACCCCGAGAATCTGCTTCATGGCCTCGGTCTGGACGGCGCCGGTGCCGGTTGCCGGGTGCTGCGAAGCCGGCGCAGCTGCCCCGGCCCCGGCCGCCGCCTCGCTGCCGGAGGAACCCGACGGGGGTGGCGGTCCGGACGACTTGCTGCCGCTTCCGCTGTGGCTGGTGGCCGAGGGCATCTTTAGATCGAGAGGGGAGAGAAGAAAAAAGCGGGAGGAAGGACAAGAGCAGCGAGTCAGGCGGCGGACGGGGCGAGACGCGGGACAAAACGCGCAGCGGGCGGGAGCTTGCGCGAGCCGGTGGGCGGGGGACGGGCCCGGCGCGCGCCGCGAGGGCAGGAAGGGGCCGAGGGCGCGCGCACGACCCGCCAGCGGGGCGCCCGGCCCGGCCTCGCGCCGCCCCCCGCCCCGCCCCGCCCCGCCGCTGCCCCACGCGGGCTGCCCGCTGGGCCTACCCGCCCAGGGGCACCGGGACTCGCGCCGGGGGCGGGGCCTCGCCGTGCCGGTCGCCAACGGCAAGAGCAACGGTCCCCACCGGGATGGGCCGGCACTCGGCACCCGGCACCGACTCCGGAAGGGAGGGGAGAGCGAGGTCGGGGCTGCGGGGTGGAGAAGGGCACTGGTGGTGACCCCGGGGGGAGGGGAGACTAGAGGCACCAGCCCCTCGCGGAGGTGCAGGAGATCCGGAGGTAAAGGACACTCGCCCTTTCTCCTTCCAGCGCCGCGATCCGGGGTGGCGCTCACCGTGCGCGCGCGAAGGCCGCTGGAGGTCCCGAGTGGGCGGCGGAGGGGGGCTAAGGGTGGCGGTGCGTTCCCGGCAGTGTCGTGCGCTCGGTGGACGCAGGCCGTCTCACCCTGTCCCCGCTGCGCCGAGAGCCGCTGCTAGTGAGGCGAAGAGCTGGGAGCGGGAGGGACTTAGCCAGCCAGCCCTCTGGGGAGGAGGGGGCGGGAGGAGTAGCGGGCGGGGGCCTTCGCGGTCGCTCGAGCTGCCCAGCGCGAATGCCTGTGGGGAAGGTCCCCACGGACGTTCTGCCCACGCTGCCCAGGCCCCTATCTGGTGGGGCGGCTGCTAGGCGCAGGTCCAGACCACCTTGGAGAGGCCTCACAAGCCAGTCTTTACGTTTTGGAGCGATATGGAAGCTAGGGTCCTTCAGGCAAAGTCACTTGACATCTAAATGGGGACAATAGATGTCAAGCAGCTGGATCTGGGACTGGTGACTGCCCAGTGAAGAGCCCTTATTAGGTGGGGGTTGGGGGAGCAAAGGTTTCTGCAACTAAGGGGTGCGTGGAGTGGGTGGTGCAGCCCCAGCTTCTAGAATTCCTTCTGAATGCAGAGCAAGCAAACTTGCACACCCCGATTGGGCTTGGAAAAAAGACAACTCCACTTCCCCCACAAAACACCCCGAAACTTAGGAGGTCCTCCGTTAGAAATGAACGAGATGGGCGACTTTTTTTTTTCTTCTTAAAT
This sequence comes from Erinaceus europaeus, assembly GCF_950295315.1. Lineage (NCBI taxonomy): Eukaryota > Metazoa > Chordata > Mammalia > Eulipotyphla > Erinaceidae > Erinaceus > Erinaceus europaeus. Next base: position 27,757,041 of record NC_080178.1, read on the forward strand.
CTTGAAAGCCCAGGCTCTTAAAAAAAAAAAAAAAGTATTTTTAAGATGTCATCTGTCCAGTAGGCCTGAGTATTAACGAATCCGACTCCCTATTCTTTTAGATTTACCTAAAATGAGAATGAGGACCTGGGAAAATAGTGTAATGGTTAAATAGACTTAGGTGCTTGAGAGTAATGTCCCAGGTTCAATCCCCAGCAGTACTATAAGCCAGAGCTGAGCAGGGTTCTGGTGAAGAGAGAGAATGTTGATTATAATACAAAGAAAAAAGAAAAAACTTTCTTTAGAGGGAGGTAGTCCAGAAGAATTAGGCACAGGGTGGGGGCGGACAGTTAACAGGAAATAAGACACTAAGTGCTGGAAGGAAATGTATTAAAGGGAATATAATCAGTGGGGAACTCAGCAATACAGTATTGTATGACAACAGTAAATGACCAGTTTATAATTTTTAATTTTATGTGAAAGGGATTTAGAAGAGGATTCTACCAAACCCAGTGTTCCTTGGGGGAATAAAATGAGTAATACTGGCTGGCAACAATGTATCCTGGGGGAACCTAAGTAACAACAGCAGCCTCCAGTCACCACATTCCAGTTAGCTGCAAAGTCTTGTTATCTGTTCATTCAAGTGTTTACGGAGCACTTTACTATGTGATAGGGTTAGGGGAGCTCTTCAGTGTAGGGACAAAACAAAAATCTACGTGGAATTTGCATTCTAAAAGAAAATAATTACATGTGAAATGGTAAAATGTGAAAAGTGGGAGAGGGAAAAAGAAAACAAGATGGCCTGGAAAAACCTTCTGAAACTTCAGCCAAGACTGAAGGAATTAAAAGAAGAAAGATGAGCAGTTACCCTGGAAGTGGAAGAAGATTTTTCCAGGAAGATGGATCTGAGATGGAAATATTCTTAGTGGATTCAGGAGACTCCAAGGACACAGTGATTACAACCAAAGTAGATGAGATCAGAGACCAAAAAAAGGGGGGGGGGTCAATTTTAAGATTTTGAGAGTTTTTTTGGTTTTGTTTTTTGCTTTGTTTCGTTTTTTTTTTTTTTTTTTTTTTAACCAGAGCACTGCTCTGATAAAATCAGGAACTTGAAGCATTAAATTCCCAACTCATCAGTTGAGCTATCTCCCTGGCCACATTAAAGTCAATGAAATTTGCAAAAAATAAGTTTTGGCGAGAAATCCCTTTATTTCTCAAAACTTGATCAATGTCTTTAAGATCAAACATGAATTACTCTGAAGTAGGCAAATTCTTAGAACCACAGCATCAGAAATCCCAAGAATGGAGTCAAGAGTACCTTTTAGGTGTTGTGTTGGTTTATGAGAACCAAAAGCCTAAACAGACAGCTAATGTTTCAGGTGATTCTATTAAAAAAAAAGAAGGAAAAACCCTCTCCTATCTTTCCTTGGCACATTACCCAGAAGCAGTTAACTGAAATATGTTCACCAAAATCAGGTTTTGCGAGGAAAAGGAACTGTTGAGATGGGACAGGATGACACAATACAGTTGGCAAAGGCCTGTCTCACTTGATATGGTTCTCTCAGGACAGGCTAGATTATGTTGCAGTGACAGTCCTAAAATTATTTTTTTACTCAAAACAGATAATCTGCTAACTATACTCCATAGCTCAAGTAGTCCTCCATCTAGTTATGTAAATAAAGTAACTTCATCTACATATTTTCTATACCCCTTTGGAGTCACAAGGAGTTTTGAGTAGTTGGAACATGTGGTTTGTAGAACCTAAAATATCTAAAAGTGTGCCAGTCCCTAGCTTAATAAACATAAGATATGCACTCATCATGGTTCAGCAGAGAACTCTGTTCCCAGTGGTCACTCAGATTTAAGATGATGCAGAAACTAAGCCTTGTCCTGAGTGTTGCTAATTGCTATCTCATATGAAAGAGATAAGAAAAGGTCAAATACTCCAGACAGGTTGACTTGTTTCTTGTGTGCTCACAATTCATTGGGGAGAAAGTGTCATAGGCCCCCATCCAACCTAGAGATGTTATATCAAATGACGAGGTAAGCCAGGTGAACCAGAAATATTTGATAAACACACATAGCTGTCATCCTCTTATCTTCCTACAATACATCACCCCAACCCCATTACCTTGTTCTGATGTCTTTGCAGCTGTTTGTTCAGGTTAAGGATTCTAGATAGACTGTTAATTTTTTTCCCTTTTGTTGCCCTTGTTTTTTATTGTTATTGTTATTGATGATGATGTTGTTAGATAGGATAGAGAAATGGAGAGAGGAGGGGAAGACAGAGGGGTGAGAGAAAGAGACACCTGCAGACCTGCTTCACCGCTTGTGAACTGATTCCCCTGCAGGTGGGGAGCTGGGGGCTCAAACCGGGATCCTTTGGCAGGTCCTTGGCTTTGCGCCACATGCGCTTAACTCCAATAATGGTTTACAAGATTACAAGAACACAGGCTTATAGTTCCACACCACACCCACCACCAAAGTCTGTGAGTCTCTCTTCAGTTCTCGCACAGTCTTAGAAAGTTTGATATTTTTTCACATTTTCCAATTCCCTGTATTCTACTTATGAACAAAATTGTCCAATCTTTTACTTCCTTAATTCATTAATCATAGTCGCCTGCAGTTCCCAAGGGAGACAATATCACCTATTTATTTTTTACATGTATTTTCAAATTTATTTTGTCTTGAGTAGAGACAAACTGAGAGGGAAGGGGGAAGATCAGAGAGAGAATGATAGAGACACCTGCAACCACTCTGTTTTGCTGCTTATGAAGCGTCCACCCTGTCAGTGGGGACTGGGAGCTTGACTCTGGGTCCTTGAACAATTTATTTTTGTTTTTGTTTTTTTTCCCAGAGCACTGAGAAGCTCTGGTTTATGGTGGTGCAGGGAATTGAACCTGGGACTTCAGAGCCTCAGACATAAGAGTCTCTTTGCATAACCATTATGCTATCTATCCCTGGCCATTTGAACACTTTAGTGTGTAAGCTCAACCAGTGAGCCACCACTCAGCCCCCATCTATATTAAATTTCATTTATTTTTTAATGTTTTTATTTTTTATAAAATTTTATTTAAAAAAAATATTTACTTGGGACTCTCCACATCTTTTTTTTATATATATTTTTATTTATTCACTTTTGTTGCCCTTGTTATTTTATTGTTGTAGTTATTGTTGTCATCGTCGTTGGATAGGATGAATTGAAATGGAGAGAGGAGGGGAAGACAGAGAGGGAGAAAAAGACACCTGCAGACCTGCTTCACCGCCTGTGAAGCAACTTCCCAGCAGGTGGGGAGCCGGGGGCTAGAACCGGGATCCTTATGCCTGTCCTTGTGCTTTGTGCCACGTGTGCTTAACCCACTGCGCTACTGCCCGACTCCGTTATATTTTTTTAAGGAGAGTACTGCTCATCTCTGGTTTATGGTAGTGTGGGGGATATCTACCCCTGCCCTTTTTAATGTTATTTTCTTTATCGGATAGAGACAGCCAGAAATCAAGAGGGAAGGGGTAATAGAGAAGGGAGAGAGGGTGGAGGAAATAGCATAATGGTTATGCAAAGAGACTATCATGTCTGAGGCTCCAAAATCCCAGGTTCAATCCCCCGTACCACGATAAGCCAGAGCTAAGCAGTTCTCTGGTATCTCTGTCTCTCTCTCTCTGCATCTCTCTCAAAAATATAATAAAATTTAAAGAGAGAGAAAGGAGAGAGACAGACACCTGCAGCACTGCTTCACCACTCGCAAAGCTTTCTCACTGCAGGTGGGGGCTAGAACCCAGGTCCTTGCACATTGCAACATGTGCGCTTCTTCTCAAAAAGGTGCACCACCACCTGGCCCGATTTCATTTATATTTAATGAGAGAGTTACAGAGAAAAGATACAAAGAGACCAGAATAGTGCTCAATTCTGGCTTATAGTAGTGCTTGTGATGAGACCTCAGGCATAAATGGCTTTTTGGATAAAACTATGCTGTTTCCCAAGCCCTGAATTGTTGTGGTTTTGTTTGTGTTTTCCTGTCCTTTGGAGACATGTCCTAGGAGTAGTATTGCAAGATTATAAGGTATTTCCATTTTTATTTGTTTTAAGAATTCTTCATACTGGGGAGTCGGGCAGTAGTGCAGCAGGTTACAAGGCACACACTCAAGGACTGGTGTAAGGATCTGGTTTCGAGCCCCTGGCTCCCCACCTGCAGGAGGAGTGGCTTCGCAGGCGGTGGAGCAGGTCTGCAGGTGACTATCTTTCTCTCCCCCTCTCTGTCTTCCCCTCCTCTCTCCATTTCTCTCTGTCCTATCCAACAACAAGAACAATAACTACAACAACAACAAAAAAAAACGGGCAACAAAAGGGAATAATTTAAATAAATTTTTTTTTTTTTATTAAAGAAAGGATTAATTAACAAAACCATAGGGTAGGAGGGGTACAACTCCACACAATTCCCACCGCCCAATCTCCATATCCCACCCCCTCCCCCGATAGCTTTCCCATTCTCTATCCCTCTGGGAGCATGGACCCAGGGTCATTGAGGGTTGCAGAAGGTAGAAGGTCTGGCTTCTGTAATTGCTTCCTCGCTGAACATGGGCGTTGACTGGTCGGTCCATACTCCCAGTCTGCCTCTCTCTTTCCCTAGTAGGATGGGTCTCTGGGGAAGCTGAGCTCCAGGACATATTGGTGGTGTCTTCAATCCAGGGAAGTCTGGCCGGCATCCTGATGACACCTGGAACCTGGTGACTGAAAAGAGAGTTAACATACAAAGCCATACAAATTGTTGAGCAATCATGGACCCAAAGCTTGGAAAAGTGGAGAGGAAGTATTAGGGAGGTACTCACTGCAAACTCTAGTATACTTCTGCTTTCTTACTTTGGTGCCATACTCCAAACTCAGTCAATTTCTGCTTTGCGTTTCTACTTCTTTTTTTTTTTTTTTTACATGCATAACATTCCCCAGATTCCCATTTAGCAATACAACCCCCACTATTTCATTCATCATTTTTCATGGACCTGTATTCTCCCCACCCACCCACCCACCCCAGAGTCTTTTACTTTGGTGTAATACTCCAATTCCATTTCAGGTTCGACTTGTGTTTTCTTTTCTAATCTTGTTTTTCAACTTCGGCATGAGAGTGAGATCATCCCATATTCATCCTTCTGTTTCTGACTTATTTCACTCAACATGATTTTTTTTCAAGGTCCATCCAAGATCGGCTGAAAACGGTGAAGTCACCATTTTTTACAGCTGAGTAGTATTCCATTGTGTATATATACCACAACTTGCTCAGCCACTCATCTGTTGTTGGACACCTGGGTTGCTTCCAGGTTTTGGCTATTACAAATTGTGCTGCCAAGAACATATGTGTACACAGATCTTTTTGGATCGATGTGTTGGGTTCCTTAGGATATATCCCCAGGAGGGGAATTGCAGGGTCATAGGGTAGGGCCATTTCTAGCCTTCTGAGAGTTCTCCAGACTGTTCTCCACAGAGGTTGGACCAATTGACATTCCCACCAGCAGTGCAGGAGGGTTCCTTTGACCCCACACCCTCTCCAGCATTTGCTGCTGTTACCTTTTCTGATGTGTGACATTCTCACAGGAGTGAAGTGATATCTCATTGTTGTCTTGATTTGCATTTCTCTGACAATCAGAGACTTGGAGCATTTTTTCATGTGTTTCTCGGCCTTTTGGATCTCTTCTGTGGTGAATATTCTGTCCAATTCCTCCCCCCATTTTTGGATGGGGTTATTTGTTGTCTTGTTGTTGAGTCTGGTAAGCTCTTTATATATGTTGGTTATTAAACTCTTATCTGATGTATGGCATGTAAAGATCTTCTCCCATTCTGTGAGGGGTCTCTTGATTTGGGTAGTGGTTTCTTTTGCTGTGAAGAAGCTTTTTAATTTGATGTAGTCCCATAGGTTTATACTTGCCTTAGTCTTCCTTATAATTGGATTCGTTTCATTGAAAATGTCTTTAAAATTTATGCGGAAAAAAGTTCTGCCAATATTTTCCTCTAAGTATCTGATAGTTTCTGGTCTAACATCCAAGTCCTTGATCCACTTGGAATTTACTTTTGTATTTGGTGAAATACAGTGATTCAGCTTCATTCTTCTGCATGGTTCAACCCATTGTTTTCAACACCATTTGTTGAAGAGACTCTGTTTCCCCCCATATAATAGTCTGGGACCCTTTGTCAAAGATTAGATGTCCATAGGTGTGGGGCCTCATTTCTGGGCTCTCAATTCTATTCCACTGGTCAGTGTGTCTGTTCATGTTCCAGTACCAAGCAGTTTTGATGACAATGACCCTATAATATAGTTTGAGATCTGGCAGTGTGATGCCTCCGGTTCTGTTCTTTTTTCTCAAGATTGTTTTGGCAATTCTAGGTCTTTTCTGGTTCCAGATAAACATTTGTAGCATTTGATCTATTCTCCTAAAAAATGTGCTTGGGATCTTGATGGGGATAGCATTAAATTTGTAGATGGCTCTGGGTAATATATTCATTTTGATGATGTTAATTCTTCCAACCCATATACATGGAATATCTTTCCACTTCTTTGTGTCTTTTTCAATTTCTTTGAGTAGTGACTCATAATTTTCAGTATACAAGTCTTTCACTTCTTTGGTTAGGTTTATTCCTAGATATTTTATTGTTTTTGTTGCTATAGAAAAAGGAACTGATTTCTGGATTTCAATTTCTTCTAACTTAGTGTTTGCATAGAGGAATGCCACTGACTTTTGAATGTTAATTTTATAGCCTGACACATTACTGTATTGCCTGATGATTTCCAAAAGCTTCTTGCTAGATTCCTTAGGTTTTTCCATGTATACTATCATGTCATCTGCAAATAAGGAGAGTTTGACTTCTTCTCTTCCAATCTGTATTCCTTTAATTCCTTGCTCCTGCCTGATTGCTATGGCAAGAACTTCCAACACTATGTTGAATAGTAATGGTGATAGTGGGCAGCCCTGTCTAGTACCTGATCTGAAGGGAAATGCTTCCAGTTTTTCACCATTGAGTATGATGTTGGCTGTAGGTTTGCTATATATAGACTCCACTATCTTCAGGAATTTTCCATCTATTCCTATTTTTTGTAGTGTTTTGATCATAAAGGGATGTTGTATTTTGTCAAAGGCTTTCTCTGCATCTATTGATATGACCATGTGGTTTTTGGTTTTGCTTTTGTTGATGTGGTGGATCACATTGATTGATTTACGTATATTAAACCAACCTTGCATGCCTGGGATAAACCCCACTTGGTCATGATGAACAATGTTTTTGATATACTGCTGTATCCGGTTGGCTAGAATTTTGTTCAATATTTTCGCATCTATGTTCATCAGAGATATTGGTCTGTAGTTTTCTTTTTTGGTTGTGTCTCTGTCTGCTTTTGGTATCAGGGTGATGTTGGCTTCATAGAAGCTGGCAGGGAGTATTCCAGTGTCTTCAATCTTCTGGAAGACTTTTAAAAGTAGAGGTATTAGTTCTTCTTTGAAAGTTTTGTAGAATTCATTTGTAAAACCATCTGGTCCAGGACTTTTATTTTTGTGAAGATTTTTGATAACTGTTTCAATTTCATTAGCTGTGATGGGCCTGTTCATGTTATCCACTTCCTCTTTACTTAGTTTTGGAAGTTGGTAGGTATCTAGGAAATCATTCATTTCTTCCAGGTTCTCTAACTTGGTGGCATATAGTTGTTCATAGAAGCCTCGCATGATATGTTGAATTTCTGCAGTGTCTGTTGTGATATCTCCTCTTTCATTTACTATCTGATTTATTTGGGTCTTCTCCCTTTTTTGTTTTGTGAGTCTGGCTAAAGGTTTGTCGATTTTGTTTACTCTTTCGAAGAACCAACATTTACTTTCATTGATCTTTTGTATGGTTTTCCTATTCTCAATGTTATTTATTTCTGCCCTAACTTTAGTAATTTCTGTCCTTCTGGTTGCTTTAGGGTTCCTTTGTTGTTCTTCTTCTAGGTCTTTAAGATGTGCAGTCAGGCTGTTTATTTGTGCCTTTTCTTGTTTCCTAATGTGTGCTTGTATAGCTATGAACTTCCCTCTTAGGACTGCTTTAGCTGTGTCCCAAATATTTTGATAGCTTGTGTCTTCATTTTCATTGAACTCTCGAAACATTTTGATTTCTTCCTTGATTTCCTCTTTGACCCAGAAGTTGTTAAGAAGTGTACTGTTGAGCTTCCACATTTTGGTACTGTTACTAATCTTTTGTTGATTGTTAAGTGTTAGTTTAATTCCACTGTGGTCTGAGAAGATGCTTGGGATGATTTCAGTGCTCTTGAATAGGCTGATGCTGTCTTTGTGGCCTAACATATGGTCTATCCTTGAGAATGATCCATGTGGATTTGAGTAAAATGTGTATTCCAGTTTCTTGGGATGAATGACTCTGAAAATGTCCAATAGTTCTAGTTTATCTATCTCTTCATTTAGCTCCCTTATGTCTTTACTGATTTTCTTCCTGGATGATCTGTCAAGTTGAGAGAGTGGGGTGTTGAAGTCCCCTACTATGATTGTGTTACTGTTAATATATTGCTGTAGCTCTTTCAGTAGATGTTTGATGTATTTAGATGGCTTCTCATTGGGTGCATAGATATTAATAATTGTTAAGTCCTCTTGATTGACTGATCCTCTGAGCATTAAGTAGTGTCCATTCCTATCTTTTTTAATCTTATCTATTTTAAAGTCTATCATGTCAGATATGAGAATAGCTGTTCCTGCCCTTTTTTGTGGGCCATTGGCTTGAATGATAGTTTTCCATCCTTTCACTTTAAGTCTGTGTTTGTCTTGTTGCGTTAGGTGAGTTTCCTGTAGACAACATATTGTTGGGTTGTGTTTTCTTTTTTTTTTTTCTTTTTTTTTTTTTTTTTGGGTTGTGTTTTCTGATCCATCTTCCTACTCTGTGTCTTTTAATAGGTGAATTCAGGCCATTGACATTTATTGATATCAAAGATTGAAGATATTTTAACGCCATTCTTGTAGAGTTTTAGAGTGTTTTGATATATGTTCTATTTGTGGTGGTCTGGTTGTTTATAGGAAACCTTTCAGAACTTCTTTCAAGGCAGGCTTGGTGATGGTTGCTTCCTTCAACTGTTGCTTGTCTGAGAAGGTTTTGATGCTTCCATCTAGTCTGAATGACAATCTAGCAGGATATAGTATTCTTGGCTGAAAGCCTTTCTCATTGAGCACTCGATAGATATCTTGCCATTCTCTTCTGGCCTGTAGTGTTTGTATGGAGAAGTCTGCTGCTAATCTTATGGGTTTTCCTTTGTAGGTGACTCTTTGTTTTTCTCTTGCAGCCTTGAGGATCCTTTCTTTATCCTTATTCCTTTCCAATCTAAGTATGACATGTCTTGGTGTTTTTAGGTCTGGGTTAATTTTGTTTGGGACCCTTTGGGCTTCTTGAATCTTTATGTCTTTGGTGTTGTCTAGACTAGAGAAATTTTCAGCTATTATGGCCTGGAGAACGCTTTCTTCCTCCCCTTCTCTTTCTTCCTCTGGTAAGCCAATAATGCGTATATTGTTTCTTTTGAAGTCATCCCATAGGACTCTGTTGTTGTTTTCAGCATCTCTTAATCTCTTTTTGAGATCTCTTACTTCTTTTTTAGTTGTCTCTAATTCATCCTCAATCTTGCTAATTCTGTCTTCAGCCTCATTGATTCTATTCTCTCTGCCCTCTACTGCTTTCTGGAGTTCATCTATTTTGTTGCCCTGCTCTGATACTGTTTTAGCTTGTTCAGCTAGTTGCCTTCTTAGCTCAGTGATTTCAGCTTTCAGCTCTCTAATAACCATGAGATTATTAGAATTTTCTTCCATATTCTCATTTGTTGTTCCTGCAGTTCTGATTACAATTTTTTCAAATTCTTTACTCACTCCTGTTATTATTTCCTTAGCTAATGTTTGGATGTTGAACTCGTTGTTTTGTGCTTCGCCCTCTGGAGGACTTTTAGCTGTCCTGGTTCGAGTCTCCATTATTTTTTCTTGTTGTTTTAACCATTTTATATAAGTTAACAGTTTTTTCAATCCCTGAGTTGGAGTTCAGTGGTGTAAAAGCCTTTTTTTTTTTTCCCCTGTAGGCTATGGTAGCCTGAGGGCTTTTAAACTATCAATAGGCTTCTTGGCTTAATCAATGACTCCTGACCAAGAGATAAAGCAGGGTGTGGCAGAGATAATCCAGTGGTTATACAAAGAGACTTTCACAGCCCTTCAGCTATGCCACCGAGGTATAGGTCTTCTCCTGAGTTTCCCGGTTAGATCTCTGTCCCCTGGTGTCCCTCCCTGTTGCTGCTCCAGATTCTGAGGGTAGTAGCAATGGAGACTCAGAGTTGTACTTGGTGAGTCTCTGGGGAGTCCTTTCCTCCCTTCAGCTGTCCCCTTGTTGGTGGAGCAGACTGGAGGTGGTGTCTCCACTGACAAACTGTCGAACTGTTAGCAGTCACTTAATCTCTCCTTAGGCCCCTCTCTCCTCTCTGTCACCAGCCATGCGTGTTTGTACTCACGGGTGATTTACTGGGTTTCTGTGGTCATTCTAGTCCTGTCTTGTTTCGGTCCGGGTGGTCTCCTTTGCTATTCCTAGTTGATCCAGGAGAGGAGAGGAGAGGAGAGAAAGCGATCTGCTGCTCGTAGCTCCGCCTCCCTTTAAATAAATTTTTAAAAAAGAATTATTCATACTGTTTTCAAAAGAAACTAGCACTTTGCAATCCCACCAGCAGTGTAACAGTTCCTTTTTTCAAGGAAGACCAATAAATTTAAAAGTGTGTTTAGTTTGTCTTCCTGCCCAGCTGAAGTCATGGTGTCAGCAAACCAAATATATCTGTTTCTTACTTAAAAGGAGACTGAGTTTTCTATCTAAAAATTTTTTTCAATGTAAATTTTTAACACTTGGGTGGGGATAGACAGCATAATGGTTATGCAAAGAGACTCTCATGCCTGAGGCTCCAAGATCCCAAGTTCAGTTCCCTGTAACACCATAAACTAGAGCTGAGCAGTACTCTGGTAGAAAAAAATAAATAAATACAATAATAAATATAAAGGGGTTTCCTGCTTAATCAGTAGAATAGATAAGTCTATAAATATAAAACACTTTTTTTTTTTTTTTTACCTCCAGGGTTGTTGCTGGGGCTCAGTGCCTGCGCTAAGAATCCACTGCTCCTGGAGGCCATTTTTCCCATTTTGTTGCCCTTGTTGTAGTTGTTATTGTTGTCATAGCTGTTGTTGTTGTTGGATAAGACGGAGAAAAATCGAGAGAAGAGGGGAAGACAGTCAGGAGGAGAGAAAGACACCTGCAGACCTGCTTCACTGCTTGCGAATTGACCTCCGGCAGGTGTGGGTGTGGAGGGGACTCAAACCGGGTTCCTTACACAGGCCCTTGTGCTTTGCGCCATGTGCACTTAACCCGCTGCACTCCTAGCCAGCTCCTAGAAAAGACTTCTTAATGCCAAAATCCTTGGAACTGAAGATATACCCAATATTAATATATTTTAATAACATGAATCTCCTAAGTTGACATTCGCTTGTTTAATTCATTACACTACAGCACTCTGAAGTCTCCATAGTCAAGTGAAATAAATAATTTAGCCATGCTTATACTGATAATTTTGAAAAAATATTTCAGCTGTTTAAAGATGAGTCACCCGTAAGTAGTGGAAAGTTTATTTGTTAGAAAAGACAAGAGGGGGAGGGGGTGGTGCACCTGGTTGAGGGAACATGTTACAGTACACCAGAATCGGTTTCGAGCCACTGGTCCCTACCTGCAGAGGAAAAGTTTTGCAAGAGGTGAAGAAGTGTTCAGGTGTCTATCTCTCTATCTCTATCTCCCCTGCCTCTCTATTTCTGGCTGTCTTTATCCAATAAATAAATACAGATAATAAAAATAAAAGAGGAGACCTGGGCTGGGGAGACAGCATAATAATGGTTATATGAAAACATTCCATGCCTGAAACGCTTGCTTTTTTTTGCCTCCAGGGTTATTGCTGGGTCTCGGTGCCTGCACTACGAATCTACTGCTCCTGGAGGCCATTTTTTTTTCCCTTTTGTTGCCCTTTGTTGTTTATCATTGTTGTTGTTATTATTGTTACTGCTGCCGTTGTTGGATTGGACAGAGAGAAATTGAGAGAGGAGGGGAAGACAGGAGGAGTGAAAAATAGACACGTGTAGACCTGCTTCACAGCTTGCAAAGTGACCTCCAAGCAGGTGGGGAGTCAGGGGTGGAACCAGATTCTTATGCTGGCCCTTGGGCTTTTTGCCATGTGCACTTAACCCGCTGCGCTACCGCCCAACTCCGGCCTGAAACTCTTTTTAAGATCCCAGGTTCAATCTCCAGCACCATCATAATTAAGCCAGTGCTCTGTTTCCTCTCTTGTGTGTATCTCTCTTTCACTAAAAGAATGATTTTTTTTTTGCCTCCAGGGTTATTGCTGGGGCTCAGTTCAATACTGTGGATAAGGCAGAGAGAAATTGAGAGGGGAGAGGAATATAGAGAAGGATGGTCACCTGCAGGTGGGAAGCCCGGATCCTTGAGCTTCATACTGTGTGCTAACCAGGTAGGTGCACCTCCACCTTCTGGCCTCCCATGAACAGCCTCTCTGCATGAGACTGCTAGAAACCTCATCTAGGTGTGAACTGCATTGTTTGCCATAGCTAAAGTTCTTGTTTTTCAGTCAGTTTACCACAGTGGATGACATTGCTGAAATCAGCAATAGACTTTTTTTTTTTTTCTAATTAACAGAGGTATTATTCCTATTTATATTCTAGAGCACTGCTCAGCTCTGGCTTATGGTGATATAGGCAATTGAATCTGGCACTTGGGAGCCTCAGGCTTGACAGACTTTCACATTACTATTATACTATCTTCTCCATCCAGCAGTAGACTTTTTTTTTTTAATCATTTTATTGGAAGGTTAATAGTTTTCAGTATGGTTGTTGGTATGATCGGATACAATCTCTCCTCTCCCCATGGTAGGGGTCTGTGGTCTCACCTCTAGCAATAGGAATTTCTATCACAATTACTTGTCTGCTGTTGTGAACAAATCATTAGACTTCCTTTTCAAGAGAAAAGGGAGAAAGCAAGGTCAGGTTGAAAGAAATAGCATAGCATCTGGAACCTGGTGGCTGAAAAAAGAGTTAACATATAAAGTCAAACAAACTTTTTTTTTTTTAGCATTTATTTATTTATTCATGAGAAAGATAGGAGAGAAAGAACCAGCCATCATCACTCTGGTACATGTGCTGCCAGGGATCGAACTCACAACGTCATGCTTGAGAGTCAAGTGCCTTAGCCACTGTACCACCTCCCAGACCACATATCTATCTTTCTAAATTGTAATAGTTCACTTAGAAATGCAGCTTCATGTGTCTGGTGGAGTTTTTTTTTTTTTTTTTAAGTTTCCATTCTTGCTTATGTCAGTATGAAAGTTTGATCTTCACCTGTTTTTATTTTATTTTATTTTATTTTAATTCTTATTTATTTATTTATTGGGGAATTACTGTTTTACATTCAACAGTAAATACAGTAGTTTGTACATACATAACATCCCCCAGTTTCCCATTTAATAATACAACCCCCACTATGTCATTTATCATCTTTCATGGACCTGTATTCTCCCCACCCACCCACCCCAGAGTCTTTTACTTTGGTGCGATATGCCAATTCAATTTTTTTTTAATTTTTTAATTTTATTTTCCTCCAGGGTTATTGCTGGGCTCGGTGCCTGCACCATGAATCCACCGCTCCTGGAGGCCATTTTCCCCCCTTTTCTTGCCCTTGTTGTTGTAGCCTTGTTGTGGTTATTATTATTGCCATTGTTGACATTGTTGGTTGTTGGATAGGACAGAGAGAAATGGAGAGAGAGGGGAAGATAGAGAGGGGGGAGAGTAAGAGAGACACCTGCAGATCTGCTTCACCGCCTGTGAAGCGACTCCCCGGCAGGTAGGGAGCCGGGGGCTCCAACCGGGAATCTTACGCCGGTCCTTGCGCTTTGCGCCACATGCGCTTAACCCACCGCGCCACTGCCCGACCCCCAGTTTTTTTGTTTTTTTTTAAGAATTTATTTATTTATGAGAAATATAGGCAGAGAGAGAAAGAACCAGACATCACTCTGGTACATGTGCTACCGGGATTGAAGTCAGGATCTCATTGTTGAGAATCGAGTGCTTTATCCACTGCTCCACCTCCCAGACACTGTTCACAAGATACTGTTGTTTCTTACTGAACAGATTTTAGGAGGTATGCCCTGTTTTCAACATAAAAACGAAAATAAGTTGACTACATTCACTAAAGTTCGATATAGTATCAGTTGTTTGTCATCTTAACTTGATATTCCTATTTCAGTGGACCCCAACCTGAGAAATATTGGTTGACCCAAGATATTTGACAACATCTGGAGGTATTTTTTAGCAGTCATAACTTGGGGGGTAGGGAGCTATCAACATTTAGTGGGTAGAAGCCAAGAATGATTCTTTTTTTTTTTAATTATTATCTTTATTTATGTATTGAATAGAGACAGCCAGAAATTGAAAGGGAAGATAAAAAATTGAGGGGGGAGATAGGAGAGAAACAGAAACCTGCAACACTGCTTCACCACTTGCAAAGCTTTTCCCCTGTAGGTGGGGACTGAGGGCTTGAACACGGGTCTGTAGTGTGTGCACTAAACCAGATGCACCACCACCTAGCCCTCTCCTTTCTTTCAAAATACAAAAAATAAATATATTTCTCTCTTCCTCTCACTCTCTCCTACTATCTTTCTCATAAATAAATAACTAAAATTAAAAATATATATCATCTAAGCACTATATTATAATTACATGGGAAAGAGTTAGAAAACATTGTAGGTCCTGCATTACTTTTTATTTAATTTGATAGAGACAGAAAGAAATTGAGAGAAAAGGGGAGGTAGAGGGACAGAGAGATAGACACCTGCAGCACTGCTTCACTGGTCATGAAGCTTTTCTGCTGTAGATGGGACCAGTGTCTTTAACCCAGATCCTTGTACATGGTAACGTGTGCTCAACCAGGTGTGCCATCACCTAGCCCTCCGACATTACTATTATTACTTTTGAAGATTTTTAGTCATTTGTTGTCATTGCTGTTGTTTTGTTTTTCTTACAGGATCTCTGGTTTATGGTGGTGTGGGGAGTCTGAACCTGGGACTTTAGAGTCTCAGGCATGAGGATCTTTTGCTATCTCCCTGGATGCCTACATAACTTTTTTTTTCTCCCTTGTATAGAATGGAGAATTTGCATTTCATAAAAGCTGATGTGGAGCTCTTATGAAAGTAGAGTAAATAATCTCCAGTTAGGTGAGAAAGGACAAGCAAATTCAAGTTGTTGATTATCAAATTGGATTATCAAATTGGAGAGAAAAATGTTGAAAAAACCATGCTGAGGGGAGTAGGGCGGTAGCGCAGTGTGTTAAGCGCACGTGGCGCAAAGCACAAGGACCAGCAGAAGGATCCCGGTTGGAGCTCCAGGCTCCCCAGTGATGAAGCAGGTCTGCAGGTGCATATCTTTCTCTCCCCCTCTCTGTCTTCCCTCCTCTCTCTATTTCTCCCTATCCTATCCAACAACGACAATAATAACAATAAAACAACAAGAGCAACAAAAGAAAATAAATAAAATATTTTTAAAAAAGAATGATTAAAAAAAAGAAACCATGCTGAGTAAAGAATGCTGGCAAGTTGGTGGATGAAGGTTAGAGTAAGTGAATGGAATGAGAAGTGACTCAGCAAATCTGATGTATATACTATGTATTGTACATACTGCATATTGTATCTTCTTGTGATATATATATATATATATATATATATACATATATATATGAACAAAAATTGTAGCCAGGGAAATGGCTCAGTGGGTTGAGTTCAATTACACCTTACTTGTGTGAGCTCCCAAATTCAGTCCTAGCACTGTATATGTTGGAGAGATGCTCTGGTTCTCTCTCTCTCTTTCTCTTTCTCTCTCTCAATAATAGGTCTCATTTTGTTTTCTTCTTTGTTTATTTGTGAGAGAGAGTAAGAGACTATACACCACACTTTCCTTCAGTATGAGGAGGGGGTGTGTTAAGGCTGGATCATTTACATGGCAAAGCAGCACGCTAGCCAGGTGAACTTTTTGTCAGCCCAAATCTTTACGATAAAGATTTATTTTACCAGATCACTACTCAGCTCTGGCTTATGGTGGTGCTGGGGATTGAACCCGGAATTTTTGGTGCCTCTGACATAAAAGTTTTTTTTTTCATAACCAGCGTGTTCCTTATTAAAAGAACATACTCTCTATCATGAGTAGATAAGCAGTTTACACGTAACAACGGTCATGCAAATCATCATTTCCTTCAAAATTGTTTAAAAAAGAAAAAAGACTGTATTCCTTTTCTTTTCTTTTTCTTTCTTTTTTTTTGTTTTTTACAAGTGATATTGCAAATTGAACCTGGGACCTCAAAGCCTTGGTCATAAAAATCTTTTTCACAGGGGAGCTAGGCAGTTAGGCATATATACTATCATGTGCAAGGACCCAGGTTCGAGCTCCTGCTCCCCACCTGCCAGGAGGATGCTTCCCCTCTCAATTTCCCTCTGTCCTATCCAGTAAAATAGAAAGAAAAGAAATTCATAGTTCCTGCACTGAATCCTGGTGGCAATCTTTTTACATAACTATTATTCTATTTCCCCATCCCTCCTTGGCATCTTGGCATTCTTTTTTTTTTCCTTCTCATCTTCCTCCTCCTCTTCTAAAATTTTTATTTATTACTGGATAGAGACAGAGGGAAATTGAGAGAAGAGGGGGGAAAAGAGGGAGAGGGATACCTGCAGCTTTACTTTACAACTCATGAAGCTTTCCCCCTGCAGGTGGGGACCAGGGGCTAGAACCCAGGTCCTTGAGCACTATAATGTGAGCAGTTAGCTAAGTGCACCACCAGCTGGCTCCTGCTTTTGTTCCCCCCCCATACTTTATTGGGTTGTTGGATTACAATATTGTATTGACACATGGGTACAATTTCTCATTTCCCTGTCAGTGACAGTTGTCCCCAGAATACTCTCACCTCAACTTAGGTCCTTTCCCACCATCATGCACCAGGAGAGTTACTGCTGACACTTCTCATAAATGCTATGTTACCGTCTACCTAAAGAAGAAAGAGATCCAAAGAGGCTGAGTGGTGGCATACACATTGCCATGTACAAGGACCGGAGTTCAAGCTCCTAAGCCTCCACTTGCAGGGGTGAAGGAGGGGGAGCTTAATGAACAGTGAATCAGAACAGCAGGTGTCTTTCCTTCTCTCTCTACTCTTTCTTTCTCAATTTCTCTCTGTCCTATCAAATTAAATAAATAAATAAATAGAAAAATAAATTTAAAAAAGAAGAAATAAATTCCAAATGACAGGTGAGTGGCTACAAAAGTTGTGTTCTGTATACACAACGGAATACTACTCAGCTGTGAAAAATGACAAAGTCATGTCCTTTGCCTTATCTTGGATGGAACTTGAAGAAATCATGTTAAGTGATATAAGTCAAAAAGAGAAGGATGAACTTAAAGATAGCACTTATAGATGAAACTAAAGAATTAAGGACAGAGGGAGTCGGGCGGTAGCACAGCGGGTTAAGCGCACGTGGCACGAAGCGCAAGGACCAGGGTAAGGATCCTGGTTTGAGCCTATGGTGGGAAGTGACTCCCACCTGCAGGGGAGTCACTTCACAGGCGGTGAAACAGGTTTGCAGGTGTCTGTCTTTCTCTCCCCCTCTCTATCTTCCCCTCTTCTTTCCATTTCTGTCTGTCCTATCTAACAACATCAATAATAACTACAACAACAATGAAAAACAAGGGCAACAAAAGGGAAAATAAATAAATATTAAAAAGAAAATAAAAGAAATAATTAAGGACAGAGAGGAAACACACAAAGTGAAACTCACACTGAGTGTGGTTATTGCACCAAAGCAAAGGACTCTGGGGATGAAGGGGGAGGGAGGGAGTGAAGAGAATCTTGGGGTTCTGTTGTGTGATGATAGAAAAAGACCTAAGTTGTAGGTGAAAGTGTTCTGCAGAGAACTTTCATGGGAAAATGAGAAATTGTACCCATATGTCAACACCTGCACTGTAAACCATTAGCCCCTCCTCAATAAAATGATAAAAAGAGATTAGTTCTGTTAAGGGACTACATATTGTCAAAGATAATAACTGTCTTTCTTAGTCATATGTGTGAAGCCAAAATGAGAACTCAACTGATTTCTGTAAAACACACTAGTCACAAATCGTCTGACTCTCTGAAGGTAACAGGGGTACAGTGACATGATGATCATCAGTCATCAAGAACAAACAGAGAGCTGGGGAGATAGCATCATAGTTATGCAAAAAACTCTCCTGCCTGAGGCTCTGAGTTCCCAGGTTCAATGCCCAGTAACACCATAAACCAGAACTGAGCAGTGCACTGGTCTCTTTCTCTCTTTGTATCTTTCACAGATTAATAAATAGTGGCCCTGGATGTGGTGTAGTAGATAAAGCATTGGACTCTGAAGCATGAGGTCCTGAGTTCAATCCCCAGCAGCACTCTGTTCCAGAGTGATGTCTGGTTCTTTCTTCCTCTTCTTTCTCATGAATAAATAAATAAGATATTTATAAAAAATAAACAGGACTATCCAAACTCTCAAACTGTATTGAATTTACAATTCCCAATATTTTAGAAAAAATACGCAGAGAATAGCCACTCATGGGGCCAGGCAGCGGTACACCTGGTTAAATGCACACATTTACACTGTGCAAGGACCGAGGTCATACCCCTGGTCCCCACCTACAGGGGGAAAGCTTCAAAGAGTGGTGAAATAGGGCTGCAGGTGTCTCTCTGTCTCTTTCTCTCTCTACCTCCCCCCTCCCCTCTCAATTTATCTCTGCCTCTATCCAATAATAAATAAATAAATAAATAAATTTTTAAAAATAGCTACTCCTTGAACCTGACCCCCAGTCCATACTGGATTAATAAGGATAGAGAGAAAAAAGGAAAATGACTTTGCTTGACTGCTTCAATTCATAGATAACACCAAATCATGATAAATAATGATTGTCACTGTGCTGTTGAATTCCTTAGATATTAACTATAACCTTTTCTCATGTACACCAGAACCCAATCTTTAGGAAAATTATCTCAAGGAAATATGAAGTCTTGTGGAGATGACAGTTGGCCCATGTCTACAACTTCAGGGAAACTGGTGGATTTCAGTGGGGAGACTGAAGATTCAGAACTCTGGTGATGGGAGTGGTGTGGATTTAAATCCCTGCTGACATGTAATTTTGTAAAATAAATATTAAGAAAATGAAAGAAAGAAAAGAAATATGAGGCCCACTCCCAAGTTCAGGTTCTTCCTGGACTTGAGTTCTCAGTTTAATTCTTTAATCAATTCACTAAAACTCGGAATTTGTTCTGTGTTTACATAACAGTTATTTAGATGATCTATCCAAGTTTGATGAAAGAAAAATTGGTGTTATGCAAATAATTTTCATGACTGAGACTGTGACAATGTGCAAGGACCTGGGGGGAAAATTAATATATATCCAAATTCATTCATTCTCCACTATCCCTCCTAAAGTTTCTGGCTACTGATAATTTTTGTCTCTGTGGATTCCCTTATTTTTGGACACTACAATATGTGGCCTTTGTGTCTGCCTTATTATATTTAGCATAATATATTCAAGATTCTGCCATTTTGTAACAAATGTTTAATTCCTTTTATGGTGGCAGCATTATAAAAATCTATTCTCTGGTTACACAACAGTTTGTTCATTTACCAGGTGATGACGGCTGGATTATTTCCACTTTTTTTTGGTAATTATGAATACTGTTGTTGGAACATTCATGTACAGATTTTTTTTTCTTATCTATTTATTTTTTTAACCAGAGCACTGTTCAGCTCTGGCTTATGGTGGTGCGGGGGATTGAACCTGGGACTTTGGAGCCTCAATCGTAAGAGTCTCTTTGCATAACCAGTATGCTATCTACCCTCCGCCCCATGTACAGATTTTTCTAACAGAAAACTTTTACATACACACACTATACATATTATTTATTTATTTATTTATTTATTATCATTAGTATTATTTTTTGTTGTCACTACTCCAGATAGAAAGAGAAAGGCAGAGATAGACAAAGGGAGAGAAGGAAAGACATCCTAGTGCTGAAGCCTCCCCCATGATAGTATGGACTAGACTCAAAGCTTGGTTTGCTGGATGGCAAAGCAGGCCCTGTCCCAGATGAGTTATCTTGTTGACCTGAGCATTTATTTTCAGTTCTCTAGGTGCATTTTTAAAACAGAATTTCTGTGCCATATGGTAACCCTATGTTTAAGTTTTTGAGCAGCTGCAAACTTTTTTGCATTCCTAAAGTCTGTGGATGAGACTTCTGGTTTTTCCATATCCTTACTAAGACTTATCATCTCCCAATTAAAAAAAAAATATTTTAACTTTATTTATTTGATTTGATAGGAGAGAAATTGAGAAGCAAAGGGGAGAGAGAAGGAGAGAGACAAAGAGACACCTACAGCCCTGCTTCACTGCTCATGAAGCTTCCCCTCCTGCAGATGGGGACTAGGTCTTCAACCCAGGTATTACCTTGTGCATAGTAATACATGCACTTAAGCAGGTGCACCACTGCCTCGTCCCTCCCAATGTTTTTTTTTAAGGGTATGGATATTTAATTTATTTTTTAAAATACTTAAAAATGTTTTAAAATATTTTATTTATTTTTTAAAATACTTAAAAATGTTTTATTTATTTATTCCCTTCTGTTACCCTTGTTGTTTGATTGTTGTAGTTATTGTTGTTGTTATTGATGTCGTCGTTGCTGGATAGGACAGAGAGAAATGGAGAGAGGAGGGAAAGACAGAGGGGGAAAGAAAGACAGACACCTGCTTCACTGCTGTGAAGCAACCCCCCCACTGCAGGTGGGGAGCCGGGTGCTCCGGTAACCTTGCAAGGGTCTGTGCTTTGCACCATGTGCGTTTAACCCGCTGTGCTACAGTCAGATGCCCCTTTTGCTCTCTTTCCCTAGTGAGGCAGAGCTCTGGGGACCCGGGACTCCAGGACACATTGGTGGGGTTGTCTGCCCAGAGAAGTCCTGTTGGCATCATGGTAGCATCTGGAACCTGGTGGCTGAAAAAAGAGTTAATATATAAAGCCAAACAAATTGTTGATTAATCATGAACCTAAAGGCTGGAATAGTGCAGATGAAGATTTGGAGTCTCTGTTTTGGAAAAAGCTAGTAGGACTACTTTAGTTATATTCCAAAGGGCCCATGACTATACTAGATTTCTCCTGAGCCTGACGTCTGATATGTGGTGGACCCAAGTTATTGTCTGGGGAGATGACATCATGGCTGGAAAAAGGACCAGAAAGCTAGATCGGGAAAGAGAGTAGGTCCTAAATATGGGAAAGGTGTATAAATATTGTTGACTATAAACCCCATCGATTTGATTTGGGGCCCATATTTTGCTTAAGAGCCTCTGTGACCTCCGCATCCCTGTAGGTCTGAGCTCGAATTCTGTGGTCATGAGTAGGAATGTTGCAAGCTCCCCCAATTTCAGGACTCATCTTCCTCAGGTGTTTGATAGAGTATGTTATTCAGCCTCCCTTCAGAGGATGGAGCATTCTCTACCGTTGTTGATCTACATTGAGGGCAAGGTCTTATGGGGGCCCACAAAGGGGTCCATTATGTTGTTCCTGATGGAGATGACCAAGGACAATGGAGAGAGGGATCTATTCAAGATCTAAGCCCATCATGTCTGTGTGGGAATCTCAGGACTCCCCAACTAGGGCCCCAGGTGATGCCTGATAGTGACTAAAGAGTCATCATTAAAGTAAGCCCGTATCTTGCCCTTTTTCAGTTTTTGTAGTCCTT
The DNA here is from genome assembly GCF_950295315.1 of Erinaceus europaeus. NCBI lineage: Eukaryota > Metazoa > Chordata > Mammalia > Eulipotyphla > Erinaceidae > Erinaceus > Erinaceus europaeus. Next base: position 27,778,885 of record NC_080178.1, read on the forward strand.
ATTTTGATAAGGTTAGCTTTGGAATGACTGAGGCAAGTGTAGTAGGAAGTAGGTAAGGAGAGTATCTAGGTCTAAGAAGAAACTATTTGATTAGGTACTTTATGGTGTCTTTTTAGGTCTTTCTACTTGCTTGCTGCATATACTGACTCACTGCAGACTATTGTGCACTTTTGCTTTCAGGTATATATTTTGCCCTAACTTATGGATACATGTATACATCTGCCCTATCTCATGGGATCTGGTCTATATTTAGGTTTTGGAGCTTTGTTAGGAAGTGAACCACCTGAAATGGAATTAGAGAATCCTATGAGAAAGGAAAGGTCTCACCTGAGTAATGAGGCTGAAGGGTTGACATTCTACGCCTGACATCTCTGGACACAGTCTGAAGTGAAGCATGCTGAGGTGGTATTTATTGCACTGGTTAAGTTGGGGCCAGCAGATGCAATACCATTTAGTATGAATTGAGAGAAGCATTCAGGAAAGTGAGCCCCACCCTAGAGGTTCTAGGACTGGGGGAAATATGGACTTCATAGAGGAAGCGGGAGGTTACTGCTGCCTTGGGGTTTGAGAAGGGAATAGTTATTACTATAATCAAATTATTTGGCAAATGGGTTAATTTTGAAAATACCATTGTTAGGATTTTCTGTATCATACACAACATCGCCATAATTTACGTCCTTTGATGTTATATATATATATATATATATATATATATATATATATATATATATAGCTGTGTCTTATAAAGTAACGCCACTGGTTGCTTCTGTTCTCCCTAGTCTAAGCTTTTAGGAGAGTCAACATTTCAAAGAACAAGTCATTATTATAAATGTATTAACAATTTGAGACCACTGTTAAAATTCAGTCTGATTACACGTTTGAAGTCTTAAGTGCTTAAATTGAAGGAACACATATTCAGCCTATGGTCTGTGGATTAAAAAGTTTGAGATATTCAATCAGTTTTTCCCCTGTCATAGTAAGTAAATAGTGATTTGTGAGACTACAAGTTAATAGGAGAGTACATCAACACCATTCCCACCACCAAAGGACTGTGTCTGATTCCCTCCCCCCTGGCCCAGTGAAGCTGAACATCTACTTTCACCCTCCACCCAGAGATTTTTACTTTGGTGCCCTCCTCCAAATTAAGTCAGATCTTGCTTTGAGTTTCCCTTTCTCAACTTCTGTTTATGAGTGGGATCATCCTATACTCATCTTTGTCTTTCTGACTCAGCTCGCTTAACATAATTCCTTCTAGCTCCATCCAAGATGGGTCAGAGAAGGTGGATTAATTGTTCTTAATAGCTGCATAGTATTACATTGTGTAAATATACCACAGTGTTCATCTGTTGTTGGGCACTTGGGTTGCTTCCAGGTTTTAGCTATTATGAATTGTGCTGCTATGAACATAGGAGTACATACCTCTTTTTGGTTGGGTGTTAGGGAGCCTTGGGGTATAACCCCAGGAGAGGAATTACTGGGTCATATGGAAGGTCCATGTCTAGCTTTATGAGGGTTCTCCATACTGCTCTCCACAGAGGTTGGACCAATTTACGTTCCCAACAGCAGTGCAGAAGAGTTCCTCTGTCCCCACAGCCTCTGCAGCATTTGTTGCTGCTGTCATTTTTGATGTATGCCATTCTCACAGCCTCCCAATGTTTTTATAACTATGCTAATAAATTAATCTTAATAGCAAGTTGTATCCCATAATAAGTTTGATTTGTATCACTGGGTGTCTTTTTAAAATGTTACTTAAATATTTATTATTATTACTACTATTACTATTATTATCACCAGAGCACTATTCAGTTCTGACTCATGGTGGTGCTAGGGACTGGACCTGTGACCTCAGAGCCTGAAAGTCTTTTGCATAACCATTACACTATTTCTCCAACCTATCACTGGGTATCTTTAGACAAGATTAGTTTCCTGGCCAGGGTGAGAGCATAGTGGAAATGTACAGGACTTGCCAGCAGGAGTGAGTTTGATCAGCAGCACAACATAAGTCAGAGTGATGCTCTGGTCTCTCTTTCTCACCAATCAGGAAACCTTTTGAAAAAGACAAGGATTTGTTTATTCTCTGCTTTAGTTGTGTAAGGTATGCTTTTGCAAGAAAATAGAGGGAAACCTTTTTAATTTCAAGGTCTTTTTTTTTTGGAAGGTGCTCTAGTCATTGGGGCTCATTGCTGGCATTACAAATCCACCTTTTCTGGCAGCCTCCCCCATTCCATGTCATTCGATAGGATAAAGAGATATTCTAAGGGGAGGGGAGATTGATACCTGCAGACCTGCTTCACTGCTCATGAAGCATCCTGTTGTAGTTAGAGAGCGGGGGCTTGAAGCTGGGTCCTTGTGTGTAGTACTATGTGTGCTTGACTGCTTGTGCCACCTCCAGGCCCTTATTTCAGGGTCTTTTAGCTATATGATCAGGACTTGTCACTACTCTGCGTCTACATTGCCAAGTAGTGTCCTGAGGACCCAGCCTGTGAGCTGTCAAGAAAGTAACTGAAGGATAATCTTGGCAGTGGATGGACACATTCAGACATGCCTTGTCATTAGGACTCAGCTAAATTCTATGTGAGACAGACAGGTATTTACCTATAAAACCTGAGAGTTCAGCTTCAGGAAGACTTCTCAGAACTTTATTACTTTCCAATCTAGTATTCACTCAATGAACCTGTCAATAGCATCTTCTGTTCGTGTTGATGTACAATGCAGAATAGAATATAGCCTTTGGAACTCAGTGCTGGGGAGATATAGGAAAATTCAGGGGCCAGGTGGTGGTGCACCTGGCTAAGCACACACAATGCATCTCACAAGGACCCAGGTCCCCACCTGCAATGGGGAAAGCTTCACAAGTGGTGAAGCAGGGCTGCAGGTGTCTCTCTCCTTCTCTCTCTCTTTTTAAAGTTTTTTTAAAAAGAATTTATTTATTTATTTATTAGAAAGATAGGAGGAGAGAGAGAAAGAACCAGATATCATTCTGGTACATGTGCTGCTGGGGATTGAACTCAGGACCTCATGCTTCAGAGTCCAATGCTTTATCCACTGCACCACGTCCCTCTCCACTCTCCCTCTCTCGGATTAACTTTATTTATTTATTGGATAGAGACAGCCAGAAATCTACAAGGAGGGGGATGATAGAGAGGTAGACAGAGAGACATCTGCAGCCCTACTTCACCACTTGCAAAGCTTTCCCCCTGCAGGTGGGGTCTCTCTCCCTTTCTTTTTTTCTTTCTTTCTTTCTTTCTTTCTTTCTTTCTTTCTTTCTTTCTTTCTTTCTTTAAGAAAGGATAAATTAACAAAACTATAGGGTAGGAGGGGTACAACTCCACACAATTCCCACCACCCAATCTCCATATCCTACCCCCTCCCCTGATAGCTTTCCCACTCTCTATCCCTCTGGGAGCATGGACCCAGGGTCATTGTGGGTTGTAGAAGGTGGAAGCTCTGGCTTCTGTAATTGCTTCTCTGCTGAACATGGGCGTTGACTGGTCGGTCCATACTCCCAGTCTGCCTCTCTCTTTCCCTAGTAGGATGGGTCTCTGGGGAAGCGGAGCTCCAGGCCACATTGGTGGGGTCTTCAGTCCAGGAAAGCCTGGCCAGCATCCTGATGACATCTGGAACCTGGTGACTGAAAAGAGAGTTAACATACAAAGCCAAACAAATTGTTGAGCAATCATGGAGCCAAAGCTTGGAATAGTGGAGAGGAAGTGTTAGGGGGATACTCACTGCAAACTCTAGTGTACTTCTGCTTTCAGGTATATATTTTGCAGTAGTTTACGGATACGTTTGAACATATGCTCTCTCTCACAGAAACTGGTGTATATCTAGGTTTTGGGACTTTGTTAGAAAGTGAACCACCTGAGATGGAATTAGAGTATACTATGAAAGGAAAGGTCTCACCCGAGTAATGAAGCTGAAGGGTTGTCATTCCACACGTGAAGTCTCTGGACACAGTATGAAGTGAAGCATGTTGAGGTGGCCATTGTTGCGTTGATTAGGTTGTGATCGGCAGATGCAATATTATTTGATATGGATTGGGAGTCTCTCTCCCTTTCTATCTCCTCCTCCCCTCTTAACTTCTCTCTGTCTCAGAAGCCAGGCAGTAGGGCAGCGGGTTAAACACACAGGGTGGAAAGCGAGCGGATGCGGTTCAAGCCCCCAGCTCCCCACCTGCAGGGGAGTCTCTTCACAAGCGGTGAAGCAGGTCTGCAGGTGTCTTTCTCTCCCCCTCTTTGTCTTCCCCTCCTCTCTCCATTTCTGTCTGTCCTATCCAAAAACGACAGCAATGATAAACAACAAGGGCAACAAAAGGGGAAAAAATAATAAAGTTTTTTTTAAAAAAATACTAATTTAACTTCTTTCTGTTTCTACCCAATAATAAATAAATGAATAAATAAGGTTTTTTAAAAAGGAAAATTCAGTGAAGTATACCTCAGTCAAGTACCACTATATAGTCACCAGCTTAAGTCTAAAACAAAAACTGAAAGGAGGGAGTCAGGCAGTAGTGCAGGGGGTTTAACGCACGCATGGAGTAATGATCCCAGTCCGAGCCCCTGGCTCCCCACCTTCAGGGGTGTCTCTTCACAGGCGGTGAAGCAGGTCTGCAGGTGTCTATCTTTCTCTCTCCCTCTCTGTCTTCCCCTCCTCTCTCCATTTCTCTCTGACCTATCCAACAACAATGGCATCAATAACAACAACAATAATAATTACAACAATAAAAACAAAGGCAACAAAAGGGAATAAATAAAAAAAACTGAAAGGAAAAGTAATGAGAAGAATATAGAGCAAGGGGGGGACGGGGCAGGCGGCGGTGCACCCAGTTGAGAGCATGTTTTATAATTCACAAGGACCTGGATTCAAGCTTCTGCTTCCCACCAGGCGGAGTGGGGGTGGGAAGCTTCATGAGCTGTGAAGCAGCGCTGCCAAAGCCTCTGGTAAAAATAAATAAACAACTAAATTAAAGAACAAAATACCTAAGGATAGAGGATTGGGTGGAGTTTACTGTTCTACTGACAATCATAGCAGTCAGAAAGAATATGAGCAGATTTTCCAGTTCAATTTCTTAAAAAGACAACCTGAGCCTTTGGAATCTGAAGCTATCACACAAGGGAGACAAATTGAACGCTCCAAGTCATCTGATTTGAACATTGAGAGGAATGTGACCTCATTCTGAACCCCAGGGAAGTGAAACAGGATATATTGGTTTAATCAGATTTGCATTTTAAAAAGATAACGCTGGCTGTTTTATAGAAAATAAATTGGAGAGAAAAATATGGGTGTAGGACTACAAGAGGGCCTTCTAGTCAGTGAGGCAAGTGGTGATGGTGGCTTGAGCCAGAGACTGGCAGAATATATGGAGGGAGTTGACCGGATCTAGTATATATTCCATATATGTTAGCTAGAGAGCAATTAGAACATGATAGTTGATTGAATGTGTGGGGGTGGTACGGAGAGAGAAAGAAAAGCCAAATGACTCTTAGGTTTCTGATTTGTGTATTTGGGTGGGTGGGAGAATGATCTCTGGAGAAGAGCCACAGGGGAAGCTAGGAGATGGCAAGTTCAATTTCAAAGATGTTGAATTTGTAGGTTTATGAGCCATCCAAATGATCTGCTGAGCAGTTAGTTCAGTCAGGTATGGGCTTCAGAGGAGAGGCAGGGCGTGGTTAATGTGGGTCTCAGTTACTATCTACCTACAGTCATATACAGATAAGTTAGGTCTGTTGAGATATTAAGTAAAGAGAAGAGATGGGGGCCGGGTGGTGGTGCACCTGGTTGAACGCACACGTTACAATGTGTTTGAGCCCCCAGTCCCCACCTGCAGGGAGAAAACTTCACAAGTGGTGAAGCAGTGTTGCAGGTGTCTCTCTGTCTCTCACCCTCTCTATCCTTCCCTTCCCTCTCGATTTCTGACTGTCTCTATCCAATCAATAAATAAAGATAATAAAAAAAAAATTTAAAGTAAAGAGAAGAGAACCCAGGACAATGCCAGTATTTAAAGGTTTTATTGGTGAGGGGCAAGTCAGTATAAGAAATTGAAAAGTGGGGAGTCAGGTGGTAGTGCAGTGGGTTAAGCACAGGTGGCGCAAAGCACAAGGACCAGCGTAAGGATCCTGGTTGGAGCCCCAGGCTCCCCACCTGCAGAGGAGTCGATTCACAAGCGGTGAAGCAGGTCTGCAGGTGTCGCTCTTTCTCTCCCTCTCTCTATCTCCCCCTCCTCTCTCCATTTCTCTCTGTCCTATCCAACAACAATGACATCAATAACTACAATAATAACCATAACAATAAAACAACAAGGGCAACAAAAGGGAATAAGTAAATTCTAAAAATAAATACATAAAAATAAAAAAAGAAACTGAAAAGCACATAAAGAAAACTGTGAGCATGTGCCATCATAGAAAGTATGAGATTGTTTTAAGTAGATGATCACGTTAACTTGATTCAAACAGCCAAAATGGAGTCTGAAAAAATCTACTGACTTTATCTGACATTGGTTATAAAGTACAAATAGTCAGCTACTGGCATAGCTTGGGCTCCAGACAATCAGAATGGATGTTAGTCTGTGAAGAGGACTTTTGCTATGCCTGGTAATAATCTCTTAGTTACTAGATACTGGGGTTATTTTTAAAATATACCTAATTTATTTTTAAACATTTTAAAAAGATTTATTTATTAATGAGAAAGGAGGAGAGAGAGAGAGAGAGAGAGAGAGAGAGAGAGAGAGAACCAGGCATCACTCGTACATGTGTTGCTGGGGGCTGAATTCAAGACCTCAGACTTAAGAGTCCAATGCTTTATCCACTGCACCACTTACGAGACCACAAAGTGTTTAATTTATTTTTAATGAAAGATAGATAGGGTGGGGGTAGGTAGCATAATGGTTATGCAGAGAGACTCTCATGCCTGAACTGGCTCCAAAGCCTCAGATTCAATCCTCCACACCAGCATAAGCCAGAGCTGAACAGTGCTCTGGTTAAAAAAAAAAAAATTAGACATATCGATAGGGAAAAAAGAATAGGGCACTGCTCAGCTCTGGTGGTGCTGGGATTGTACTAGGGATCTTGATGACGCAAGCATGAAAGTCTTTACACAACCACTGTGTTATCTCTCTAGCCCAGATGTTTTACATTTATGTGTTTGTTTACTTATTTATTTTTAGCATCAACAGATCATCAGGGATCCTGATGAAATATATTTTTTAATAAAACTGTGGAAGCCAGTGCCAAGTTCAAGTAGCTTGAAGAGGGGAAAAAGAATGTCTTCACAGAGAACTACACCTAGCTGATTCTCAGTTTTTGGTGAACTCAGTGCTGGGAATCACCAGTTTTCTCTTTTCTGTCAAAGAACATTAAGAGAACAGAAAAAAACACTTAGTAGCCAAAAGAACTGTCGTAAGGTCTGTCAAAGAACATTAAGAGAACATTAAGAGAACAGAAAAAAAACACTAAGTAGCCAAAAGAACTGTGGTAAGGAACCTGATTTGAGCCCCCGGCTCCCCACCTGTGTGTGTGGGGGGGTCGCTTCACAAGCCGTGAAGCAGGTTTGCAGGTGTCTGTCTATCTTTCTCTTTCCCCCGCCCTGTCTTCCCCTCCTCTCTCCATTTCTCTCTGTCCTATCCAACAGCAACGACATCAATAATAACTACAACAATAAAATAAGGGCAACAAAAGTAAATACATATTTTTTAAAAAATCACTTAGTAGCAAGGCCAGAGTGACAGTTCACTGGAATAGAATTGAGGGTAAATAGAATAATGTTTATGCAAAGAAACTCTCATGCCTGAGGCTCCAAAGTCTCAGGTTCAATTCTCTGCACCACCATAAGCCAGAGCTAAGCAGAGCTCTGGGGGAGAGAGAGAGAGAGAGAGAGAGAGGGAGAGAGAGAAGAGAAGAGAAGAGGAGAGGAGAGGAGAGGAGAGGAGAGGAGAGGAGAGGAGAGGAGAGGAGAGGAGAGGAGGAGAGGAGAGGAGAGAGAGAGAGAATTAAGTTGGCAAGCCTGAGGCTCCATCCTCTCCTCTCTGATGTGGATTAGAGTTTGGGGCCTAGGCATTGGCAGGGTGGGTAGGGGGTGAGGGAGTAGTTACAAAAGGACAGGATGGGCATCATAAATGAAGATATTTGCAAAAGACTTCAGTGCAAACCATTCAGTCAGACTTGGGTAAGGAATCAAAGAAATGACTACATCAACAGAGCTAAGATTTGAAACCAAATATCCCTGAGATACTGGAAAAAAGATCACAGTAGGAACAGCTACTACTGTAAGAATTTGTAATTGAGGGGCAGGGGTAGATAGCATAATGGTTATGTAAAGAGACTCGTGCCTGATGTTCCAAAGTCCCACATTCAGTTCCCTGAACCACCATAAACCAGAGCTGAGCAGCCAGACCTTCTACCTTCTGCATCCCACAATGACCTTGGGTCCATACTCTCAGAGTGTTAAAGAATAGGAAAGCTATCAGGGGAGGGGATGGGATACAGAGTTCTGGTGGTGGGAATTGCATGGAGTTGTACCACTCTTATCCTATGGTTTTGTCAGTGCTTCCTTTTTATAAAACAACAACAAAACCTTGTAATTGAGGAGTTGGGGTGCTTGCATTTGTAATTGTGAAATTAAAACAGTTTTAGGAGCACAAATTCTGTATGTAGTTGATAGTCAAAAGCAGAGGACAAAGGGGAAGGTCACTAGTGGTCAACAGACTGAGAAGCTGTATGGCTGGGAAGATAGCATAATGGAGATGTAAAAAGACGTTCATGACTTGTTGTTTTCGCCGGGCTGGCTTCACGGGCGGGTAACAGATGACCAGGAACTCATGGTTGAGCTGTAGACAGTATCTCTTTATTCTTGCAGGACGCAGCACAATCTATACCAAGATAAGCTAAACTCAAGGTACCCTAAAACTCACAATGCTGTCTTTATATGTACTTGCCAAGTAGGGTGGAAACAGGATGTGAAATAGAGAGGGTGGAAAGAAAAGTGACTGGTGAAAATTAGAGTGTGACAAGGAGAGGGTGGAGCAGGTGAGAATCCTATCACTGAACCACCAATGCCCTGGAGGGAGGGTGGTGCTTGTTAACAGTGGTTATGTAAATAGAATGCAGTGGTTATGTAAATAGAATAGTGTTAAGCAGGGGGGATTTAAACCAAATGAAACAGAAGGGGTCTCATGCATACCAACAATGACTGAGGCTTCAAAGGTCTCAGGTTCAATTCCCAGCACTACCATCAGCCATAGTTGTGCAGAGCTCTGTAAAAAAAGAAAGGAAGGAAAGAAGTAAGAACTGAGAAAGATAAACACTTTTGTTTTAATTTTTGTTTATTTTTGAGTGGAGTCAGAGAAGAATTGAGAGAGGAGGGGGAGATAGACAGACAGAGAGCCACCTGCAGTTCTACTTCACCACTTGTGAATCTTTCCTCCTACAGGTGGGGACCAGGGGCTTGAACCCAGGTCCTTGCACATTGCAGTATGTGCTCTTTTTTTAATTTTTTATATTTATTTATTCTCCCTTTTGTTGCCCCTGTTGTTTTTTTTTTTAAGATTTTATTTATTTATTAATGAGAAACATAGGAGGAGAGAGAAAGAGCCAGACATCACTCTGGTACATGTGCTGCCAGGGATTGAACTCAGGACCTCATGCTTGAGAGTCCAATGCTTTATCCACTGTGCCACCTCCTGGACCACACCCTTGTTGTTTTTTATTGTTGTTGTAGCTATTATTGTTGTTGTTATTGATGTCGTTGTTGGATAGGACAGAGAGAAATGGAGAGAGGAGGGGAAGACAGAGAGGGGAAGAGAAAGACAGACATCTGGAGACCTGCTTCACCACTTGTGAAGGGACTCCCCTGCAGGTGGGGAGCCGGGGACTTGAACTGGGATCCTTACACCGGTCCTTGTGCTTTGCGCCATGTGTGCTTAACCCGCTGTACTACTGCCCAACTCCCTGCAGTGTGTGCTCTTAACCAGGTGTGCTACTGCCTGGCCCCAATAAATACTTTTTACAAAGATGGCACTGACAGCAAAGAAGGAAGCCCCTTGCCCTCCCAAAGCTGAAACTAAAGCCAGAGACGTAAAGGCCAAGGAAGCAGTGCTGAAAGGCATCTACAGTCACATACACACACCAGAAAAAAAAAAAAAAAAAGGAAAAGAAAAAAGGAAAGGAAAATCCACATGTCACCTACCTTTCATTGTCCCAAGACACTTCAACTCTGAAGACAGTCCAGATATTCTCAGAACAATGGCACCAGAAGAAACAAGCTTGACCACTATGCCATCAAGTTCTCCCTGACCACTGAATCAACCATGAAGAAGACAGAAGACAATAACACACTTGTTTTCATTGTGGATATCAAGTCCAATAAATCCCAGATAAGACAGCTTGTGAAGAAACTCTATGACATTGATGTGGCCAAGGTCAACACCCTGATCAGACCTGATGGAAAGAAGAAAACTTACGTTTGATTGGCTCCTGACTATGATGCCATGGGCATTGCCAACAAAATTGGGATCATCTAAACTGAGTTCAGCTGGCTAAACCTAAATATAAATTTTAATTATATAAAAAAATTTAAAAATTGAAAAAAAAATATTTGAGTCGTCTGGGAGGTGGTGCAATGGATATTGCATTGTACTCTCAAGCATGAGGTCCTGAGTTTGATCCCCGGCAGCACATGTACCAGAGTGATGTCTGGTTTTTTCTCTCTATCCTATCTTTCTTATAAATAAATAAATAACCACTTAAAGAAAAAGACTTGATTTTTATATAAGAATCTCTTTTTTATATTTTTTAATCTTTATTTATTGGATAGAGACAGCTAGAAATCAAGAGGGAAGGGGGTTATAGAGAAGGTGAGAGACAGAGAGACACCTGCAGCACTGCTTCACCACTCACAAAGCTCTCCCCCTGCAGGTGGGGACTGGGGGCTCAAACCCAGGTCCTTGCACATTGTAATACGTGCGCTCAGCCAGCCCTGAGGGTAGAAGTTTTGACAAGAGGATGGAGAGAGAAATAATGGTTTGGAAATACTGATGGGGGGTTAGACGATAGCACAGCGGGTTAAGTGCAGGTGGTGCAAAGCGCAAGGACAGGTGTAAGGAAATTGGTTCAAGCCCCCAGCTCCCCACCTGCAGGGGGGTCGTTTCACAAGCGGTGAAGCAGGTCTGCAGGTGTCTATCTTTCTCTCCCCCTTTCTGTCTTCCCATCCTCTCTCCATTTCTCTCTGTCCTGTCCAGTAACAACAGCATCAATAATAATAACCACAAAATGATAAAACAACAAGAGCAACAAAAAAGAAATAAAAAGTCTCCAGGAGTAGTGTATTTGTGGTGTAGGCACCAAGCCCCAGCAATAACCCTGGAGGAAAAAAAAAAGTGAGAAATACTGGTGGAGAGAAAATTGGACAAAAACCTTTCCTGAAGTAGGTAGATGCGAGCACATATCCACCAACCCAAAGTGATGCTCTAGAAGAGAGTGGTTTAAACTAATGCATGGAGATATGCAGAACATCCCTGGACCAGGGTGATATTTCAGCCTGTTAGAGCACCAACTTGTATGCCTGAAATGCCATGGGCTGCAGGTTCAATTCCCAGCACCACCTTATGCCAGGGCTTAGTAGTACTATGTTCCTCCCCCATAAATAAAATAAACACTCTTAAAAAAAAAAAAAAGGTCAGATTACATGAAAAGAGAAATAGAAAGAGGGCGAATTCTTGAAAGATGGGGAAGATACAGGAGAATCTGTTGACACCGGGCAGGTGCCTGTGTGGGGGTGTGCACTGGAGAGCTGGGGGAAGGAAGAGCAGTGTCTTCGAATGGTGGAGTGAGCTAGTTGAGAAACAAAGAAATGTGGATGACTATGGAAAGGAAAGTGTACTGCAATCATTCTCACACTTGAAAATCATTAGAATAACAGGGAGGGCTTGTTAAGGCACCAATTACTAGGCCTTAGGCCTAGAGTTCCTGATTGAGTAGATCTGGGGTGAAGCCTGAGAATCTGCATTCTCTTTTCTCAAGTGATGTCTAAGACTCACGCTTTCAGACTATCAATATTTTGAAGACCAGTAACTAAGGTGGCAATGAAAACAGGAGTGGGAGTGCAGAGTGGTTTTGTCCTGATCAAGTTCTAGGCACAGTGGACAAAGCAGTGGGCTCACAAATGTGAATCTGAGGCCAGGTGGTGGCACACCTGGTAGAGTGCACATGTCATAATGCTCAAGGACCTGGGTTTAAGTTCCTGGTCCCCAGCTGCATGGGGAACAACGCTTATGAGCAGTGAAGCAGCATTGCATGTGTCTATTTCTCTCTCCCTCTCTGTCTCCCACTTCCCTCACAACTTCTCTCTGTCTCTATTCAAAAAATGGATAGATAAAAAAATACATACATTAATCATGTGTAATAATAATAAAGGCTGAAGCCCCAAGTAGGACCCCAAGTATCATTGTTATATGATAGAGTGATATAGAAGGATGCTCTGGTCCCCCCTCCCATTAATAAATAAGTAAAAATAAATCTCTAAAAAAAAAGTGAGGTTCTAGGCTGATAGACAGAGTATTTGGCTTCACTCACTCTAGGTGGCATCAACCTGACTGCAGTGACTTCAGTACACTCAGCTTGGGGTTGTGACAGTCTGGTCCTAATTCAAATAAAGTCATCTCGGTCCCCAGAGAATATATCATGGAGTCCAGAGATTTACATGATGGGGCTTTCCATTCGGCAGTCCAGCACAGAATGGAGCTACCCTGAATTAAAGGATATATATGCTACAGCCCGACCCGCAGAACTTTTTTTTTTAATTAAAAAAATTTTGTTTGTTCCTTTTTGTTGTCCTTGTTGTTTTATTGTTGTATTTATTATTGTTTTTATTGATGTTGTTGTTGGATAGGACAGAGAGAAATGGAGAGGGGAGGGGAAGACAGTGACCAAGAGAGAAAGATATCTGCCGACCTGCTTTACCGCTTGTGAAGCGACTCCCCTGCAGGTGGGGAGCAGGGAGCTTGAACTGGATCCTTAGGCTGGTCCATGCGCTTTGCGCCATCTGAGCTTAACCCGCTACACTACTGCCTGACTTCCAGAACTCTTTTTTCTGTGTCTACAAATTAGAGATTAGAAGCTTGTCTAAACTAAACATCCAGTGGAATTGTTGGGACTTGGATTGTAAACTCTAGGCAGTGATACGATCAGATGTCTGGCTCCACTATGAAGCAGGAATAGTGCTTCAAGCCTCCAAGGGCTACCAGGCATGGACAACTTGGTCAGTACAAGTCACATGCAAACAGTCATTCAAGACAGAGGTACCAATGCCCTAGGTTCAATTCCCATACCACATAAGCCAGAACTGAGCAGTGCTATAGTCTCTCTGTATATCTTTCCTTAAAATAAAGCAAATAATATAGGGTAGAGGAGATAGAAAATGGCTATGCAAAGAGACTCACATGCCTGAGGCTCCAAAGTCTCAGGTTTAATCCCCTCTATTACCATAAACTATTGCTGAGCAGTGCTCTGGCCTTTCTTTCTCTCTCTCTCTCTCCATCTCTCTTGAAAAGAAAATAAATAAAATATTTAAAAATAAAATAAATTAAAGGTGGGAGTAGACAGCATAATGACTATACAAACAAACTGTCATGCCTGAGGCTCCAAAGTCCCAGGTTCAACCACCACCACCACCATAAGCCAGAGTTGACCAGTGCTCTGGTTTAAAAAAAAAATTAATAAATTAAATTAAAACAGTGTATATGTGTGTGTTTTCTTTTCAAGGGAGGGGAGACATTCCATCAGCTGGGTAGGTTCGGGTAGTCCTGAGATTCCCAAACAGATATGATGGCCTAGACCTCAAATAAAACCCTCTTTCCATTGTTACTGGCTATCTCTATCAGGAACAACATAATAGACCTCATTGTGGGCCCCCATAAGACCTTGCCCTCAACTTGGATCAACAACGGTAGAGAATGTTCCATCCTCCAAAGGGAGGCTGGACAACATACTCTATGCTACACCTGAGGAAGATGGGTCTTGATATTGGGTCAGCTTGGAATGTTCCTACTCATGACCACAGAATGTGAACTCAGATCTACAGGGATGCAGAGGCCACATAGGCTCCTAAGCTGAATATGGGCCCCACATCACATCAAATTGAAGGGGTTTACAGTCAACAATATTTATACCCCTTTCCCATATTTGGGAGCTACTCTCTTCCTTGATCCAGCTTTTTGGTCCTTTTTCCAGCCATGACATCATCTCCCCAGACAATAACTTGGATCCATCTGCATATCAGATGCCAGGATCAGGGAAAAAAAAAAAACAACAACTAGTATAGCCACAGGCCCTTTGGAATACAACTAAAATATGCCTACTAGCTATTTACAATATGGAGGGCCCCCCAACTCTTCATTTGCACTATTCCAGCCTTTAGGTTCATAATTGGCCAACAATTTGTTTGGCTTTGTATGTTAACTCTCTTTTCAACCACCAGGTTCCAGATGCTAGCATGATGTCAACCAGACTTCCTTGGACAGACAACCCCACCATTGTGTCCTAGAGGCCCCATTCCCCAGAGCCCTGCCCCACTAGGGAGAGAGAGTGGCAAGCTGGGAGTATGGATCTACCTGTCAACGCCCATGTTCAGTGGGAAAGCAATTACAGAGACCTCCCACCTTCTGCATCCCACAATGACCTTGGGTTCATACTCCCAGAGGGTTAAAGAATAGGAAAAGCTATATGGAGTTCTGGTGATGGGAATTGTGTGGAGTTGTACCCCTCTTATCCTATGGTTTAGTCAATGTTTCCTTTTTATTAATAAAAATAATAAAAATAAATAAAAAATAAAAAAGAGAAAGAAAAAAGAAAGAAAGAAAGAAAGAGAGAAAGGAAGAAGGGAAGTCACAGTTACACCAATAATGCTAATCTTGGTTCTCCAAAGCCTTATCTAATATACTAGGGGGGATTCCAATTGTTTCCAGAATTTCCCTGAAAATATTTGGGGAGGATCGGAAAACTGAAATTTGAGATAGTCACATAGGATTTAACTTAATTTTTTTTTTTTTCCTCCTCCAGGGTTATTGCTGGGCTCAGTGCCTGCACCATGAATCCACCGCTCCTGGAGGCCATTTCCCCCCCTTTTGTTGCCCTTGTTGTAGCTTCGTTGTGGTTATTATTGCCCTTGTTGACGCAATTCGTTGTTGGATAGGACAGAGAGAAATGGAGAGAGGAGGGAAAGACAGAGAGGGGGAGAGAAAGATAGACACCTGCAGACCTGCTTCACCGCCTGTGAAGCGACTCCCCTGCAGGTGGGGAGCCCGGGGCTCGAACCGGGATCCTTATGCCGGTCCCTGCGCTTTGCGCCACCTGCGCTTAACCCACTGCACCTCCGCCCGACCCCCTTAACTTAACCTCCTTAACTTAATTTTTTTTGGCTTGAATGCTGAAAACATGTTCACTGTCAGCTTTGCATTCATTCATTCATTTTTTATTATTGGATAGAGACAGAGAGAAATTGAGAGGCGAGGGAAGGAAAAGAGACAGAGACAGACACCTGTAGCCCTGCTTCACCAGACTCTTGAAGCTTTCCCTCTGCATGTGGGGACCAGGGGCTTGAAACCTGGGTCCTTGCACACTGTAATATGAGTGCTTAACCAGATTCACCACTACCTGGCCCCTCCATGTCAACTTTGTAATCTCAAAGCTTTAATGTAGCTCATTTGAAAAATGGCATCTTGTCCCTCAGATTCCTTCTCTTCCAACATGGGTAGGTTCTTAGAGGAAATGACACACACCCAGCTCTCACTGCAGGCTATCATCTGAAGCTTAGCCCACGTGTAGAGGGAGAGGTCATGACGTGTGTCTTTTCAGGAGGAAACACCAGAGCATGTGTGAATAATGCTGGAAATTAAGTCTGACAGGAACTACAGTACAGAAAGGAATGGCATTTTCAGACAGAATCTAGCTAACTCTGAGGATTACAGGTAGAATTCTCCTGCTGGCACCAGTGTCCTGAAGGGGAACAAAGAATTCTCTAAGGCTTTCAGTGGTGACTAAGAACACATGGTTAGACTATTCTCACAGAATGAACAAAAACTAACCCCACTCTTGTAACTTCTCAAGATGAAACTGGGTTTATACTGAGACTTCCCCTTTAATTGGCTGTGGGAATGAAGTGGGCTCACCAACAAATACCTGTGTGAACCCTGGCTCCAGGCAATGGCGGAGCAAGCCTTTACAGAGCCACACCCTACTAGCACAGGAAACATCTGCCTCAGTAAATTACAAGGAGGTCTAAAAGTGTTGTGCTACGTGCCTTCTGGGCATGGTAAAGTCAACTGGAAATTAGGGCAAGTTAAGTACAGTTTGGCGACAGAATTTGAATATGCTCCAGGGTTTTCTCCACTGTGGGTTTTAGAGGATTGAAAATTCATTTATTAAGAAAATATTATTAGTCCAACCCCCTGTGGAAAACAGTTTGGATAACTCTCAGAAGGCTAGAAATGGACCTACTCTATGACTCTGCAATTCCTCTCTTAGGGATATAGACTAAGGAACCAAACACACCCATCCAAAAAGATTTGTGTATACCTATGTTCATCGCAGCACAATTTGTAATAACCAAAACCTGGAAGCAACCCAGGTGTCCAACAACAGATGAGTGTCTGAGTAAGTGGTGGCCTGTATACACAGTGGAATATTACTCAGCTATTAAAAACAGTGACATCAGCATTTTTAGCCCATCTTGGATGGAGCTTGAAGAAATCATGTTCAGTGAAATAAGTCAGAAACAGAAGGGTGAATATGGGATGATCTCAGCCACAGGCAGAAGTTGAAAAACAAGATCAGAAGAGAAAACACTAAGCAGAACTTTGACTGGAGTTGGTGTATTGCACTAAAGTAAACGACCCTGGGGTGGATGGGGGGAAGATTTCAGGTCCTGGAACAGGATGGCAGAGGACCTAGTGGGGGTTGTATTGTTGTGTGGAAAACTGGGAAATGTTATGCATGTACAAACTATTGTATTTACTGTCAAGTGTAAAACATAATTCCCCCAATAAAAAATAAATTAGAAAAAATTAGGAGTGGGGCATGAAGATAACATAATAGTTATGCAAAGAGACTCTCATGCCTGAGGCTCCAAAGTCCCAGGTTCTATCCCCTGTATCACCACAAATCAGAGCTGTGCAGTGCTCTGGTAAAAATAAATAAATAAATAATTTAAAAAAATGTAGGGGCCTAGTGGTGTTGCACCCAGTTGAGCATACATGTTACAGTGCACACGGACCCAGGTTCAAGCCCCCAGCCCCCAACCTCAGGGGGAAAGCTTCACAGGTGGTGTAGCAGTGCATCAGGTATCAAGCTCCCCCCTCTTGATTTCTCTCTGTCTCTATCCAATAAATTAAAAATAAATTAAATACATATTCATTTACTGAAAGGGATAAATAGCATAATGATTATGCAAAAAGACTTGGGGTTCCAATGTCCCAAGTCAAATCCTCTTCCCCCTCTCTTTTCCCATAACACCTTTCACATGCTTGTGCTTAGCCATCACACTCTTGCCCTCTTTCCTCCCTTTCTACGATTTATCTCAAGGACCAAACCATATCTACATACCCCACTTTCACTTGACCTGCATGCCCACAGGATAGAACAAGACAGGTAGAAATCCCCCATCCCTTCACCTATGAAGCCCTAAAACCTTTCCCTAAGCTCTTCCTGCACCTCCAGATGCACACACTCCACACCTTGACACCAAACTAACTCCACAGTCTTCTTCCAACACCAATCCTCGACATCCCTTTCTACCACGAAGGACATAATACAGCAGTTCCTCTTCTACTCTTGGTGTCTATCTTTCTCTCCCCCTCTCTGTCTTCTCCTCCTCTCTCCATTTCTCTCTGTCCTATCTAACAATGATGACATCAATAACAACAACAATAATAACTACAACAATAAAAAAAACAAGGGCAATGAAAGTGAAAATAAATAAATATAAAAATTAAAATATATATTTTAAAAAAAAGAATAGAATGAGAATTCAGACCAATGGGGATGTGGAAGTTACACACGCTCCTATGCTAAATATAAATAGACATAGGCTCTAAGTCAGATCAATGGGGTTTGCAGTTAATGGTATTATATACTCTTTCCATATTTGGGAGCTACTCTCTGTCTTGATCCAGCTGTCTAGTCCTATTCCCAACTCTGACATCATCTTCCCAGGCAATACGTTCAGCGCACCTGATGTTAGTTACCGGGCTCAGGCAAAAATTTGCAAAGTTGGGAGTCGAGTGGTTGTGCAGTGGGTTAAGCGCACGTGGTGCAGAACGTAAGGACCAGTGTAAGGATTCGGGTTTGAGGCCCTGGCTCCCCACCTTCAGGGGAGTTTCTTCATAGGCAGTGAAGTAGGTGTGCAGGTTTCTAACCTTTTTTTTCCCCTCTCTGTCTTCCCCTCCTCTCTCCATTTCTCTGTCCTATCCAACAATGACGACATCAATAACAACAATAATAACTACAACAATAAACAAAACAAAGGCAACAAAAGGGGGGAAAAGCAAATAAAAAATTAGTAAAGTCATGGGCCCCTTAAAATATACCTAACATAGAATTCCTAGCTTCTTCCAACATGAAGACCCCAAATCTCACCTGCTATATTCTTACCTTTAGATTTCTGATTATTAAACAAATTGTTCTACTTGATATTTTAATGCTTTTTAGCCACCAAGTTGCAGATGCTACCATGATGCCAACCTGACTTCCCTGGGCAGAAGACCTCACTAATTTATCCTAGAATCCCACCTACCCTGAGCCCTACTCCACTAGGGAAAGATAGAAACAGGCTGGGGGTGTAAATAGACCTGTCAATGCTCACATGGCTTTCCAGTGGAGAAGCAATTATAGAGGCCAGACTTCCCACCTTCTGCACCCCATAAAGATCTATGGTCCATATTCCCAGAGGGATAAAGAATAAGGAAGCTTCCAATGGAGGGGATGGGATATGAAACTCTGGTGATGGGAATTGTATAGGATTGTACCTCTCATATCCCACAATCTTGTTATCGTGTTGATCATTATTAAATCACTAAAAGAGAGAGAGAGATAGGAGAGAAAGAAAGGAAGAACAAAAGGAAGAAAGAAAGAAAATTGGCTTGACATTAAAAGATGTCACTACTTTTATATAGGACTCTTCTATATGGGAATTATTTGTGCTTATATTTTCTAAAAGGACTATATATTTATATATAGTCTTACATTTTATAGGCTTATATTTTCTAAAAGAAGTCATTTTAAAGCTTATTCAAACTACCTTAGGAGAGTTTTTTTATTCACTATTTTGCAACTACATGTATTTTTAAAAAGTCTATGCTCTTTGATAGTGGGTGCTGTGTCAAACTATTTGCTGTACAAGCCACCGTTAATCACACATTTTTCAAATGGCTTGGAAAAATTATATATATATATATATATATATATATATATATATATATATATATATATAATGTTACAGATGTTCAAAAACCTTCCCTCTCATAGGAATTCCTTTTCCTTTTGCTAAAACCCTGTTCTTCAGCCTCTTCACTTAGGTGCTCCCTTTTATTAAATAGTTTCAACTTGCCTACTTTTTTCATAAAGCAACTTTGTCACATAATAGTATTTTATTTTCCTTTTAACAACAATAATTTTTGAAATTATCTATTTTAATTTACTTCTTTTCTTTTTTTAACTTTTTTTTTTTTAAGATTTTACTTATTCATGAAGAATGATAGGAAGAGAGAGAGAGAGAAAAAAAACCAGACATTACTCTGGTACATGTGCTGCCAGGGATTGAACTCAGGACCTTGTGCTTGAGAATCTAAAGCTTTATCACTGCACCAACTCCTGGACCATTTAACTTTTTTTTCCCTAAGAATTTATTTATTTATTCATGAGAGAAATTAAGGAGTAAAATAACCAGACATCACTCTGGTACATGTGCTGCTGGGGATCAAACTCAGGACCTCATGGTTGAGAATCCAATGCTTTATCCACTGTGCCACCTCCCGGACCATGAGAGACTATTATTTTCTTTTTACAGTCTATGCTTGAAATTAATGTAACACAAATAAGTTAAGTGATATCAGCTTTACATTTATTTATGTATTTACTTTTTGCCCCTACGGCTTCACTGAGACTTTGCATGTAATGATTACATCATTCCCAGTGGACTTTTCTTTTTCTTCCAGACAGGGTGAGACATCACAGCACCATTCTTGACTTTACATGGTGCTCCCATATGGTGGCTGGGGGCTCAAACTTGGGTCCTTTTGTATGGTAAAATGTGTGCTCTACTGGTGAGCCCTCTCCTGGCCCTTGGTTAAAACTATAGGATTCTAAGTCAAATCAGACATTTTTCCTACATTTTTTCCCTGTATATACCATTAATGAAATAATTATTGGGCTGGTGAGATAGCATACTGGTCTTTGCAAATGAATTAAGTGCCTGCAGATCTGAGTTCTTTGGTTCAAAACCCAGCATCATCACATGTCAGAACTGAGCAATGCTCTGGTAAAAGGAAAAATAACTAACTAAATAAAGAGTTTAGTATTTATGGTCTGGGAGATGGTGCAGTGGAAAGACATTGGACTCTCTAGCATGATGTCCCAAGGTTCAGTCCCCGGCAGCACATGCCCCAGAGTGATGTTTGGCTCTTACTTCTCTCCTATCTTTCTCATTAATAAATAAATAAAATTTTTTTAAAAAAAGTTTAGGTTCCTAAGGAATATATAAATGTTGTCTATGATAAACTGTAGATGCAAGAAAATGCTTTTATGAATTGTAATTGAATGCTAGAGTGACACACCAATAATAAAAAGAAGCGATTATTAATTCTAAGGTAAAAGTTAAATACAGTGGGTAAAGCACTGGACTCTCTAGCATGAGGTCCCAAGTTCAAACCCCAGCAGCACATGTACCAGAGTGATGTCTGGTTCTTTCTCTCTCTCTTCCTATCTTTCTCATTAATAAATACATTTAAAAAAAGAAAGAAAAAGTTAAATACACCTAAGTAAAGTTCTGTCCTCTTTCATATACAAGACCTAGCTAGACACTCTTCAGACTGTCACCTATTGACTACCTACTATGTGTCAGGCACTTAATATGCTTTCTCATTTAATTTGCACAGTGATCAAGTGAGGTGGGTGTCATTTTACCATTTGTGGAGACTCTGAATTTAAATGACTTGTTTAGCTAACTTACAAAATTTATGTCAGATTTTTTAATTCACTAATTAACAGAAATGCAAATGAAGACAATAATGATATGTCACTTCATATCTTTTGAGAATGTCATGCATTAGAAAGGACAGAAACAAGTGGTGAAGATGTGGGGAAACAAGAACCCTTTTACACTGCTGGTGGGAATGTGAATTTGTCCAACCCCTATGGAATATAGTCCGATGATTCCTCAGAATATTAGAAATAGACCTATCCTACAATTCAGTAATTTATCTGCTGACCACAGAGCACAAAACTCCTATCCAAAAAGATCTATGCTTACCTATGCCATAAAAATACAAACTGTAACTCAACCAGTAACACCTTGACGTATTTGACTTTGGACTATGCCCAGAGATGCCAGGTGTGGGATGCCACCTTCAACTCCATTATTCTGGTGAGATCTTTCCTAGATAATAGTCCTTAAATAGTCATATATGCTTTTCCTTTTTCTTTGCCATAGCAACAAGATCTATCCAATAAGTAGCCTGGGAGGAGGCCCAGTAGATGAAGCACTGGGCTCTCAAGCATGAGGTCCTGAGTTTGATCGCTGGCACTGTGTGTATGTCAGAGTGATGCTTTGCTTCTTTCTCTTTTTCTCTCTCACAAATAAGCACATAAATCTTTTTATTTATTTATTTATAAAAAGGAAACACTGACAAAACCATAGGATAAGAGGAGTACAACTCCACACAATTCCCACCACCAGAACTCCGTATCCCATCCCCTCCCCTGAGAGCTTTCCTATTCTTTAACCCTCTGGGAGTATGGACCCAAGGTCATTGTGGGTGCAGAAGGTGGGAGGTCTGGTTTTTATAATTGCTTCCCCGCTGAACATGGGTGTTGACAGGTTGACCCATACTCCCAGTCTGCCTCTCTCTTTCCCTAGTGGGGCAGGGTTCTGGGGAATCAGAGCTCCAGGACACATTGGGTTGTCTGTCCAGGGAAGTCTGGTTGGCATCATGGTAGCATCTGGAACCTGGTGGTTGAAAAGAGAGTTAATATACAAAGCCAAACAAATTGTTGACTAATCATGAACCTAAAGGCTGAAGTAGTGTAGATGAAGAATTGTGTGTGGGGAGGTCTCTATTCTATAGATAGCTAGTAGGCATGTTTTAGTTATATTCCAAAGGGCCTGTGGCTATACTAGTTTTTTTTTCTCTGAGCCTGAAATCTGATATGCAGGTCATTCATATTTTTATATTATGTAAATTTCAGACATAGTTTATAAAAAGTAATAGTCTCTGGGCCTGGGAAACAGTATAAAGATTAAAGAGAGAGAGAGAGAAATATGGTCTGAGAGGTGGCGCAGTGGATAAAGTATTGGACTCTCAAGCATTGAGGTACTTAGTTCAGTCCCCGGCAGCACATGTACCAGTGATGTCCGGTTCTTTGTCTCTCTCCTCCTACTTTCTCATGAATTAATAAATAAAATCTCAAGAAAGAAAGAAAGAGAGAGAGGAAGAGAAAAAATTGTAATACCATAATACCATTGGTGCTATCTCCCTGGGCCTGCCTGCCTGCCTGCCTTCCTTCCTGCCTTCCTGCCTTCCTTCCTGCCTTCCTGCCTTCCTGCCTTCCTTTCTCTTCCCTTATTTTTTAAAGAACATTGAACTAAGATTTGAGACCATCTTTCTTTTTCTGGTCCAGTTACAAAGTAATTACTGTCTTTGAAGAAGCCTTTAAACTTTGTAATGCTTGTGCCATGCAAGGGTGCTTGACTGCATGACATCTCTGGTTAGATAATTTTATGAAGCCTTCTCCTTTGTGGTTATCTGCGGTTGCATATCAAACCATGGCAAAGTTAACGAATTAAGAGAATGATTTTAATTTTATGTTGAAGTCTAGCTTATTCATTACAAGTGAGTGATCAAAAAGAGGGAGTGAAGTCAGAGCACTAGTCTGGTACATACAGAATGAAAAGAATCTAGCTGGGATCCTCAAGTATGCAAGTCCTATGCTCTACCAGTTGAATTATTGTTCAAGCTAAAATATTTTTTTTCCCATCTCACAATTCTGTAGGTTGATTAGGCTAGTGAGGTAATTCTTCTGCTCCTTGTGATTGTCACCTGGGGCTGTGGTCATTTGCAGGCTCCATTAGGCAGGAAAGTCTCAGATGGCTCACCTACCTGTAGGGAACTCTACTGAGGCTGGTGGGAAGTTTGTGAGCTCTGATGTGCGTGGAGGATGGGTCCCCTTTTACTCTCCACTTAAGGGGAACCTTCACGAGCGTTGAAGCAGTGCTGTAGGTGTCTCTCTGTCTTCCTTTCTACCTTTCCCCTTCCTTCCTTCTCAATTTCTGGCTGTCTATCAATAATAAAACGATTAAAGAAAATTAAAAAAAAAGAAAGTAAGTCTTTTTTTTACATAACCATTATGGTGTCTCCCCATCTCTGCTTGTTGTATATAAACTTTTTATTTTTCACTTATTATTTGTTGTTTCAGTTTCAGGAATTATTTTAGGAGTTGAGGATGCATTGGTTTGGAGAAATTTACCATAGCAGGCTCTTCTGGTTACTTTTCTCTAAGGCAAACATCCACTTACTGATCTTCTAGGAAGCTTTGTCTCTCATCTTAAAGCTGCATGCTGGTGCTACAAGCTGAGATTTTGTGTTCTGCTTAATAATGCAAATTGAGCTCTCAACAAGCCTTTGTTTACAGATACGTAAACAAAGCTTGGGGCTATAGCCCTGGGCATGCCCTTGAACTTGCTATGTGGCTTTACCCATATAGCTTATTCTGGTCACAGAATCCTCTTCTGTAAACAAAACTATTAAAAGACTTTGTTCCTGCCTAACTTTAAATTCCACAAGGCAAATTTGGGAGACGTCATTCTTTGCAACTATATTTATGTATACTGAGCTAATAAATTTTTAAAAATTATCTTTATTGGGTAGAGACAGCCAGACATCAAGAGGGAAGGGGGTGATAGAGAGGGAGAGAGACAGAGAGATACCTGCAACACTGCTTCATTACTCATAAGCTTTCTTTGTGCAAGTGGGGACCTGGGGCTTAAACCAGGTTAAAGATTGCACATTATAACATGTGCTCTCAACCATGAGCTAAGAAATTTAAATATATTATGTTAGTGATTTTTTTAGCAATCATACACAGTAGATACTACTCCTATGTTACAGATGAGGCCTTTTTTTTTCTTTCATCATTTCATTGGGGGTTAGTGGTTTATAGTATAGTTAGTGACATGTGGCTACAGTGTCACATCTCCCTGTGATGGCTCTCACCCCCAACTAGGTCTTATTCCAAATCATCAAATCATCACAACACCCTCTCCATCTCCTCCCATCTTCTTCCCCAGAGTTCTTTGCTTTGGTGCAATACGTCACACCCAGTCCAGGTTTCACTTTGTGTTTTCCGTTTCTTTCCTTATTTTTTAAAGTTCCACCCTAAGTGAGATCATTATCCATATTTGTCCTTCTCTTTTGGGGTTATATCAATATGATTCCTTCAAGTTCCATCCAAAATGAGGTAAAGAAGATGACTTCATCATTTCTAACAGTTGAGTAGTATTCCATTATGTATATATACCACAACTTTCGTTCTTTCTTTTTTGTTTGTTTTACCAGAGCACTGCTCAGCTCTGGCTTATGGTGGTCTGGGGGATTGAACCTGGGACTTGAGAGCCTCAGGCATGAAAGTCTCTTTGCATAACCATTATGCTGTACCCCTACCCTACTACAGCTTTTCTTAGCCTCTCTTCTTGCATTGGGTATCTGGGTTGCTTTGAACATTGGGCTATTATGAAATGAGCTAATTTGAAGATAGATGTACATAGATTTCTTTGGATAAGTCCCCCCCACCCTTGAACAAATCATTAAGGGAGCAGATGAGGAAACTGAAACTGTAATCAGTTATAGTTAATGTGAGCCACACTCAGGCTGAACTAGATTTATCTGTCTACATCAAAGCCCCTGTTCTAAACTGTCATTTAAAAGCTACATATGGGGAGTTGGGTCATATCACAGCGGGTTAAGTGCACAGGGCGCGAAGCACAAGTACCGGCTGAAGTAAGCCCATTTGAATCCCGGGCTCCCCACCTTCAGGGGAGTCGCTTCACAGGCTGTGAAGCAGGTCTGTAGGTGTCTATCTTCCTTTCCCCATCTCTGTCTTCCCCTCCTCTTTCCATTTCTCTCTGTCCTATCTAACAATGATGACATCAATAATAATAACTATAAAGAACAAGGGCAACAAAAAAAGGAAAATAATAAAATAAATATTAAAAAATAAAATCTACCTATAAAGAAGGGGGAGATAGTGTAATGATTACAGAAAGAGACTCTTATACTTAAGACACCAAAGTCCCAGGTTCAATCCCCCCCTGTATCACCATAAGAAACAAACTAGATAGATACCACTTTATGAATTTTTATTTAAGTTATCTATTCATTAGAAATGTAGGAGGAGAGAGAAAGAACCAGACCACTCCAGTAAAGGTGCTGCTGGGATCGAACTCAGGACCTCACACTTGAGAGTCCAAAATGCCTTATCCATTGCACCACCTCCCAGGCCACTGTATATATGTATGTATGTATTTATTTTATTTTTTAAATATTTATTTATTTATTCCATTTTATTGTTTTATTGTTGTAGTTATTATTGTTGTTGTTATGGATGTCATTGCTGTTGGATAGGACAGAGAGAAATGAAGAGAGGAGAAGAAGACGGAGACGGGGAGAGAAAGACAGACACCTGCAGACCTGCTTCACCGCCTGTGAAGCGACTCCCCTGCAGGTGGGGAGCCGGGGGCTGGAACCAGCATCCTTACTCCAGTCCTTGCGCTTTGTGCCATGTGCGCTTAACCGCCCAGACTCCCATGTATTTATTTTTACCAGAGCACTGATTATCTCTGTTTTATGGTAGTGCAGGGGATTGAGCCTGGGACTTCGGAGCCTCTGGCATGAGAGCCTCTTTGCATAACCATTATGCTATCTACCCCTGCCTGTATTTATTTTTTAATATTTTATTTAGTTATTTTTTTCTTTTTCTTATTTACTTTTTTTTTAAATATAGAAATTGAGAGAAGCAGGAGATAAAGAGGGACATCAAGACACCTACAGCAACTGCTTCACTGCTCATGACGCTTCCCACTTCAGGTAGGGACTGGAGTCTGGTACCAGAGTCTTCAAGCACTGTAACTTTTGTGCTCCACTGGGGTGTGCCAACACCCAGTCCCATGACACCACTTTAAATCATACATGGCAGCTGAAATAACTTTTCCCGTTATTAATAACAGAAAGATGATATTAGTAAGTGGTGTTACTCTCTTGGTGTGACTCTTCCAGAAAATATTTGACAGATATTTATGCATTATTCAAGATCTTATTACATTCAACACTTGCAAACTATGAAGTTAGTTAGGAAATAGTTTTCCAAGAATGTATCAGTATTTTCACCAGTTCTTATGTGCCAGTAATAGATTCATTCCCTCTTAGTTCCAAATGCAATCTTTTTCTTTTTGCTTTCTTCCTGGTCTGTGAAAATGGATCACTCTCTCCAAAAAAGTGTGACTATTAACAGGTGGGGGGGGGTGTCATGGGGTGCTCTCACTCAGTTCTAGGTGTTATGGCCATTTCGTACATTAAATCATAGGCCCGCTATTATATATGATATCCACCCTCTCTATATTGTTTAATAATATTTTAAAATTTTATTCTAATGAGAGAGAGAGCAAGAGAGAGAGAAAGAAAGAAAACACTTTTTGGCTTATGGTGGTGCTGGGGACTGAACCTGAGACCTTTGGTGCCTCAGGCATGAACATTTTTTTTGTATAACTATTATGCTGTTTCCCTAGCCCCCAGCCCTATATTCTTTATTTAAAATGCTTTAAAAATATTTTATTTCTTTCATTTTATTGAGAGAGATAGAGAGAAACACTAGGAC
Organism: Erinaceus europaeus; assembly: GCF_950295315.1. Lineage (NCBI taxonomy): Eukaryota > Metazoa > Chordata > Mammalia > Eulipotyphla > Erinaceidae > Erinaceus > Erinaceus europaeus. The sequence goes on from NC_080178.1 coordinate 27,806,007, forward strand.
ACTGCTCAGTTCTGGCTTATGGTGGTGCTGGGGACTGAACCTGGGAGCTTGGAGCCTCCTGAACCATGAAAGTTTTTTTGAAAAACCATTATGCTGTTTCCTCAGCCCCAGCTCTATGTTCTTCAATGTTCTTTTCTCTTCTTACCAGTAAACCTCTCATGTTGAATGTAAAACATTAATTCCCCAATAAAGAAAAATTTAAAAAAAACCTCTCATTATTCTATCCTCTTGTTATAGTTAACAATTTTTTTAAAAAAATTTTATTGCCACCGAGGTAATTGCTGGGGCTTGGTGCCAGCACTATGAATTCACCACTCCTGGCGTCCTTTTTTCTCTTTTTCTTTTTTCTTCTTTTCTTTCTTTCTCCCTTTCTTTCTTTTTTGACAGGACAGAGAGAAATTGAGAGAGGGTAGGGAGATAGAGAGGAGGAGAAAGATACCTGCAAACCTGCTTTGTGCCTCTTTAACAATTCTTTATATTAAATTTTCACTGCTATAATTGTATGGGTTTTCCACCTTCATGGATAAAATTTGATAGAAATCATAACTTAATCCCTATTATATTTTTTAAAGACTTATTTTATTGATTAAATATGAGAGAGAGAGAGAGAGAGAGGGGAGATGCTAGAGCACCACTTTGGTACATGCAGTACTGGAGTTTGAACTGGGAACCTCAGGCATATAAGTCCAATGCTCTAGCAGTTCAGTCATTTTTCCAGTTGCAAAACTCTATTATCTTGCCTCTTATTTATCCTGCTCAAAAAAGAAAAACAAATACATTGCATTTTAATGCTCTCTTTTTTAATGTAATCTTGGGGGTTAAACTCATGACCTTATGTATGCAAGGCAAATACTCTACTGCTGAGTCACTTCTCCAGTTCAATATTTATTTTTATGTGAGAAAAAGAGAGAATGCACTATTCCACCATCCATGGAGTCCTAACCATTCACAGCCTTTCTGCAACCCATGGTGCTTCCATGTAGTTCTGGGCACTGAACATGCTCTCTACTGTTGAACCACCTCCCTAGCCCCACTAATACCATTTAAATTATTCTGGAGTTTTGCTTCCTTCATATTGCTCCTTCTCCCACCAAATTACTTCTGATATATATATATATTTTTTAACCAGAGCACTGTTCAGCTCTGGCTTTTAATGGTGTGGGGGATTGAACCTGGGACTTTGGAGCCTCAGGCATGAGAGTTTGTTTGCACAACCATTATGCTATCTACCCTCTGCCCTCTTACACACACACACACACACACACACACACACACACACACACACTTTCCTATTTACGAGAGACAGAGAGAGAGAGGGTGAAGGGAAGGGGAGAGAGAGAGAGAGAGAGAGAGAGAGAACCAGAACATTAATCTGATACATACAATGCTGGGAAACAAACTCAGGACCTGGAGCTTCCAGGTCCAAAGTTCTAGTTACTGGGCCGACTCTTGGATCATGATATTCTCTATAGTTTATCCTCACATATTAAGATATTCTACAGATTTTTTTTGTCTGATATATGGCTTGTAGATCTTTTCTCATTCTGTAAGGAGTCTGTCTGGGTGGTGGTTCTCTTGCTGTGTAGAAGATTTTAAATTTGATGTAGTCCTGTTGGTTTTTTTTTTTTTTTTACTTTGTTTTCATTGAAATTGGATATGATCCGTTGAAAATGCCCCTAAAACTTTGAAAAGAGTTCTGACAGTGTTTCCCTCTAAATATTTGATGATCTGCGGTCTAACATCCAATCCTTGATCCATTTGGAGTTTGTTTTTGTGTGTGGTGAAATGTAGTGGCTCAATTTCATTCTTCTGCACATTTTGACCCAATTTTCCCAACACCATTTGTTGAAGTGACTCTCTTTTCTTTGTGTAATATTTGGGCCTCCTTGTTGAATTTGGTGAGCTTTTTACTGTCTGATAGTAGAACAAAAATAGACACACTGACCAGTGGAATAGAATCTATAACCTAGAAATAAACCCCCACACCTATGGACACCTCTTTTTCTTTTTTTTTTTAATTTATTTTTATTTTTTACATTTCTTCCCCTTTTGTTGCCCTTGTTGTTTATCATTGTTGTTGTTATTATTGTTGTTGTTATTGCTGTCATTGCTGTTGGGGAGGACAGAAAGAAATGGAAAGAGGAGGAGAAGACAGAGGTAGGAGAGAAAGACAGACACCTGCAGATCTGCTTCACCACTTGTGAAGTGACTCCCCTGCAGGTGGGGAACCTGGGGCGCGAACCGGGATCCTGATGCTGGTCTGTGCGCTTTCCGCCATGTGCGTTTAACCTGCTGTACCACCGCTGGCTCCTGGACACCTAATTTTCAACAAGAACATAATAACGACTTGTTCTTTGAAATATTAAATCTCCTAAAAGCTTAGACCAGGGAGAACAGAAGCAACTGGTGGTGTTACTATATAAGATGCAGCTGTATGTAAGTGGCATAAAAGGACACAAATTATGGTGATGTCTTATATGATACAGCATATCCTAACAATGGGATTTTCAAAATTAACCCAATTGCCAAATAATTTGTTTATAGCAATAACTGTTGCCTTCTTAAACACTAAGACAGCAGTAACCTCCCGCTTCCTCTATGAAGACCATATTTCTCCCAGTCCTGGAACCTCTAGCGTGGGGCTCACTTTCCTGCATGCTTCTCTCAATTTATAGCATCTGCTGATCCCAACCTAGTCAATGCAACAAGTACCACCTTGGCATGCTTCACTTCAGACTGTGTCCAGAGACATCAGACATGGAATGCCAATCCTTCAACCTCATTACTCAGGTGAGACCTTTCCTAGCTCATAGGACTCCTTAATTCCATTTCAGCTGGTTTACTTCTGAACAAAGTCCTAAAACCTAGATATAGACCAGGTCCCATGAGATAGGGCAGATGTACACATATATCCATAAATTAGGGCAAAATATATACCTGAAAAAAGTGCACAACAGTCTGCAGTGAGTCAATAAATGAAGCAAGCAAGTAGAAAGACCTAAAAGGACACCATAAAGTACCTAATCAAATAGTTTCTTCTTAGACCTAGATACCCTCCTTACCTACTTCCTATTACACTTCTTCAGTCACTCCAAAGCTGACCTTGTCAAAGTAAGGACTACAAAAGATGAATAAGGGCAAGAGACGGGCATACTTTAATGATGACTCTTTAGTCACTATTAGGCTACCCCATCATCTGGGGCCCTAGTTGGGGAGTCCTGGGATTCACAGACATGATGGGCTTAGATCTTGAATAGATCCCTCTTTTCATTGTCCCTGGTCATCTTCATCAGGAACAACATAATGGACCCCTTTGTGGGCCCCCATAAGACCTTGCCTTCAATGTGGATTAACAATCATAGACTTCCATTCTCTGAAGGGAGGTTGGATAACATACTGAGGAAGATGGGTCCTGAAACTGATGCAACCTGGAACATTCCTACTCATGACCACAGAATGTGACTCGGACCTACAGGGATGTAGAGGTTACATAGGCTCCTATGCTGAATAGGGGCCCTAGATCAAATCCATGGGGTTTACAGTCAACAATATTTATATACTTTTCCCGTATTTGGGAGCTACTCTCGTTGCTGATCCAGCTTTCTAGCCCTTTTTCCAGCTATGACATCATCTCCCAGACAATAACTTGGGTCCACCTGCATATCAGATGTCAGGCTCAGGAAAAAACAAGTATAGTCATGGGCCCTTTGAAATATAACTAAAATAGGCCTACTAGCTTTTTCCAAAACGGAGACCCCAAATCTTCACCTGCACTATTCTTTGCTTTAGGTTCATGATTAGTTAATAACTTGTTTGGCTTTATATGTCAACTTTTTTTTTTTTTCCAGCCACCAGGTTCCAGATGCTACCCAGACTTCCCTGGGTAGACAACCCCACCAATGTGTCCTGGAGTCCCGGGTCCCCAGAGCTCTGTCCCACTAGGGAAAGAGAGACAGGCTGGAAGTATGGATAGACCTGTCAATGCCCATGTTCAGCGGGGAAGCAATTACAGAAGCCAGACCTTCCACCTTCTGCATCCCATAATGATTCTGGGTCCATAATCCCAGAGGGATAAAGAATAGGAAAGCTATCAGGGGAGGGGATGGTATACGGAGTTCTGGTGGTGGGCATTGTGTAAAATTGTACCCCTCTTATCCTATGGTCTTATATAAATAAAATTTATAAATATAAATTTTATAAATAATTTTCCATTTTATAAATAAAATTTATATTTAAAAAAAATGGCCACAGGAGCAGTGGATTCATAGTGTTGGTACTGAGCCCCAGCAATAACCCTGGAGGCAAAAAAAAGTCTGTATTTAGATAAATATTGGTGAGTTTCCTCTCTTTCTCTCCTTTCTTCCTTTTTTTTTTTTTTTTGCCTCCAGGGTTATTGCTGAGGCTCAGTGCCTGCACCATGAATCCACTGCTCCTGGAGGCTATTTTTCCCCTTTTTTGTTGCCCTTGTTGTTTATTATTATTGTTATTGCTGTCATTGTTGTTGATGGGACGGAGAAATTGAGAGAGTTGGGGAAGACAGAGAGGTGGAGAAAAGGATAAACACCTGAAGACTTGTTTCACCGCCTGTGAAGTGACACCCCTTGCAGGTGGGGACCAGGGGGCTTGAACTAGAATCCTTTAGCCAGTTCTTGTGCTTTGTGCCATGTGCGCTTAATCCACTGCATTACCATCCGCCACCCCTTCCTTTTTAAAAGAATATTCATTAGGACAAGGGTAGATAGTATAATGATTATGCAAAGAGATTCTCATGCCTGAGACTTCAAATTCCCAGGTTCAATTCCGTGCACTACCATAATCCAGAGCTGAGCAGTGCTCTGATGAAAAATAAAGATACAAAATTATAATAAAAGAATTGGGGCCTGGTTAAGCTTACATGTTACAGTGAGTAAGGATCCAGGTTGGAGCCTCTGGTCCCCACCTGCAAGGGGAAAGTTTTGCTAGTGGTGAAGCAGGGCTGCAGGTGTCTCTCTCTCTATCTCCCTCTCCCCTCTCAATTTCTGACTGTCTCTATCCAACAAATAAAGATAAGTTGGGGCCGGGTGGTGGCGCACCTCGTTGAGAGCACATGTTGCAGTACACAAGGACCTGGGTTCAAGCCCCCGGTCCCCACCAGCAGATGGAAAGCTTTGCAAGTGGTGAAGCAGGGCTGCAGGTGTCTCTCTGTCTCTCTCCCTCTCTATCTGCCCTACCCTCTCGATTTCTGACTGTCTCTATCCAATAAATAAAGATAATAAAAAAAAGTTTAAAAAAAAGATAAGTTAAAAAATTAAAGAAAATTAAAAAAGGTGTTATTTAAAAAGAATTATTTATGTAGCTAGTGGTGCACCTGTTTGAGCACACATATTACAGTGCACAAGGGCTTGGGTTTGAGCCCCTGGTCCTTACCTGCAGGGTGAAAGCTTTGCTAGTGGTAAGGCAGTGTTGCAGGTTTCTCTTTCTCTCCCTAGTCCCTCATGATTTCTGGCTGTGTCTATCCAATAAATAAAGTTTTTTTAAAAACAGGTAAAAAAAAAAAAAAGGGAGTTGGGTGGTAGCACAGCAGGTTAAGCGCAGGTGGTGCAAAAGCTCAAGGACCGGTGTCAGGATCCCGGTTCAAGCCCCCGGCTCCCCATCTGCCAGGGAGTTGCTTCACAAGCGGTGAAGCAGGTCTGCAGGTGTCTATCTTTCTCTCCCCCTCTTTCTTCCCCTCCTCTCTCCATTTCTCTCTGTCCTATCCAACGATGACAACATCAATAACAATAATAACTACAACAATAAAACAACAAGGGCAACAAAAGGGAATAAATAAATAAATGAATAAATAAAAAAAGGTAAAAAATATTTGTTTACTTTTGATAGAGACAGAAAGAAGTTAAGAGGGAGGGAGAAGACGCACAGAGAGAAACACCTGCAACGCTGTTTCACTGCTTGTGGAGCTTTCACCCTTCAGGTGGGGACTGAGGCTTGTACTGTGTACTATAATGTGTGTGCTCAACCAGGTGTGCTACACCTACCCTCTGTAAGATAACTTTCTAGACTTCAGTTTTAATGGTGCCTGACACCCAGTGGTAAGGCCTATTTACAGTTCCTCATGCCTGAGTCTAGCCACAATTCCCACAATAGCTTCTCTTTCCTCTTTTTCCTGGACTAGGCATTTGCTCATCTATGCCTAACTTAACTTTTTTTTTTTTTTTTAACCAGAGCACTGATCAGCTCTGGCTTATGTTGGTGCAGGGGGTGGGGTGGGGGGGTGGGAGGTTGAACCTGTGATTTTGGAGCCTCAGGCATGACAATCTGTTTGCATAATCATTATGCTATTTACCCTGCCCCCTAACCTAACATTTTGATAGTACATTTGTACTAGGCTTGGAGAACTGTAGACTAGTTTCTGCTTGTGCTCTGTCACAGAATCTGCTCATTTTGAATTTGAGGATATCCCTAGTCCTTCTTCTTACAGCCCAGTTCAGTCCACATTCAAATTCACCTTTGCCCCAATTGGACAAATGTTCAAGTCACTATGTTGCTGAAAAATCCCAGTCTAAGCAAGTCACTAGGGACTCTTCAAGCTTCTCTTCTGTCCTCCTTGTCCTATCACAACTCAACTTATCTTCCCTCCAACTAATCCCATATAGTGCACATACCGACAGTTCACAAGGAATAAGATAGGAAAAAAAAAAGAAAAAAAAAAGGAATAAAAGCCAAATAAATTTCAGTTCTTTTCCTTCCCATAGTAGAGCTTGTTGGAAAGTGTCTAATCAGAAGTAAGTGATCCTGGTGTTTCATGTAACTGATGAGGAAGTACACATGCTGTTCACTAGTGTTTTTTTTTTTTTGCTTTTGTTGCCTGGAGATGTTGGCTAGAACTTTTCAGTGCCTCTGAGACTTTGGACTAGTCTCTTTGGCTCCTTCTACTAATAGCTAACATTACTGAGGGGGAGCCTTTAGCCTTCAGCATGGGCCGGGAAGAGTTCAAGTTCTAACCTTGTCACCTGGTGTTGTGTGACATAGGCAAGTGCCTTAACTCCTCCAGCCCTCAGTGTTTCCATCCATAACACAAAATGATGATAATAGCAGCAGTGGCACTGAGTGCTCATTCACCTGATAAAGCAAATATATTACCATGCTCAAGGACTCACATTCAAGCCTCACGAGTGGTGGAGCAACTTGAGAGGGGGGTAAGGTTGAGGAGAAAGGGAAAGAGAAACCTCACTTAGGAGAAGTGATATAGGTCTCTCTCTCTCTCTCTACCCCTCCCCCACCCCCACCTCTCTTGCCTCCAAGAGTTATTGCTGGGACTTGGTGCAGGCACTAAGAATCAACAACTGCTCCTGGCAGGCATATTTTCCTTTTTTTTTTTAAATCTTATTTGATACGACAGAGAGAAATTGAAAGGGGGAGGGGTAAATAGAGAAATATAGACACCTGCATACCTACTTCACTGTGGGACTATGTGAAAGCTTGGTAGAGCTTAGGGGAGCTCTCCCATCCTTGGATGGAGGTCTGGAAAGACACCCAACTTGTTAGCCTCTCTCCTTATAGAAAAGAGCCAAGAGGGAAAAGTCTCCCAGACTCAGTTTCTCCTTGTTAGTCTCTCAAGCTCACAGAAAGCCTACAGGCCTCTCACACTTTAGTTTCCCCTGCTAGCAGCAGGCCAAATGGTTGCCTACTTTAGGGTTCACTCAAAGTTCACACATCCATTTCACCTTTTGATCACAAAGGAGAACACACTCTATAATACACCTCTCATACACCCCAGCAATGAGACCCAAATCCTATTTCCTTGTGTCTTTTGATATCTGTGATTTACATCAAGCTTTGTTTTTCTTCTTCTCTACCTCACCTTACTGGTTTAATCCCTATGCTTCTTTCAAATGCCTTTGCATAATTAACTTGCCTGCATCATGGAGACTAATTGTCTTGACCTTTATGTATCTCATCAATTCTTGTCATACCAGCCCCCTACCATAGGGGAAGCTGACCTTTAAGAAACCTGTAATTTCTGACATATGTGAAAAATGTTCTTTGTTTAACTCTCTATATAATCCCATACCCATCTCCAAATAAGTGAGTGTTTGTACCAGAATATTCCCCAAGGCCTCCTTTCTGAATCGTGTGGTCCCTAGAGCCGGCAAGGGAGGGTTGGTGCCACTCCACGTGAGCACCGGCACTTTGCCACTTGTGGGAAGCAGGGACTTGAATCTGGGTCCTTGTGCATGGTACTATGTGCACTTAACCAGGTGTACTACCACCCAGCCCCTATCTTTCTCTATTCCCCTGCCTCTATCAGATCAACAAAAGGGGGGTGGTGGGTGGGACAAAATGACTGGCAAAAGTGGTGGATTTGTCATGCAGGCACAGAATCCTAACAATAAGCCCAGTGAAGAAAAGAAAGAGGAAGAAAGGAAGGAAGAGAGAGAGAGAGAGAGAGAGAGAAAGAAAGAAGGGAAGAAAAGAATACTAGCAGCTAAAAGATAATTAGATAATACACATGAACTTCTCAGTATAGTACTCATGTACCCAACTGAGATTTGACTCTCATGTTTTTTCTTTTTTAATATTTTATTTATTTTGGAGAGAAACAGAGAGAACTTGAGAGAGAGAAGGGGGGAGATAGAAAGGGAGAGAGTAAAAGAGACCTGGAGCAAGGGTAATAACATAAAGGTCATGCAAAGAGACTCTCTTCTGCCTGAAGCTCCAAAGTCCCAGGTTCAGCCCCCACACCACCACAAGCCAGAGCTGAGCAGTACTCTGGTAAAAAAAAAAAAAAAAAAAAGGAAGAAATAAAAACAAGCAAAGTACAAAAAAGAGAACTGCAACACTGTTTTATGGCTCATGAAGCTTCTTCCTGTAGGTGGGCACTAGAGGCTTAGACCTGGTCTTTGTGCACTGTAATGTGTGCGCTCTACCAGGTGTGCCACCACCTAGCCTCCTCACTATTTTTTTTCTCCTTTATTGGGGGATTAATGTTTTACCTTCAACAGTGAATACAATAGTGTGTACATGCATAAAATTTCTCAGTTTTCCACATAATAACACAACCCCCACTAGGTCCTCTGTCATCCTTTTTCAGGACCTGTACTTCCCCCCACCCCCAGAGTCCTTTACTTTGGAGCAATACTCACTATTTCTTTTAATTGGGGTCCAAATGGTCCAGAAATAATAATATAATAAAACTGCTGCCATCAAGATTGCATGCCCATACAAATAATAAGAAAAAAAACCTTAAAATGTAAATAGGCAAAATATAATATATATAGGGTTACTCTTGTTGCATACCAGTTTAGCACTTCGAAATAGAATTTTGAATTTCTGTTAGTCATTAAATGAATTGAACTAGGGACTGGGTGGTGGCACAGTCAGTAGAGAGCATATGTTATAATGCACAAGGACTTGGGTTCAAGCCCCCAGTTCCCACCTGCAAAGGGGAAGCTTCATGAGTGGTAAAGCAGGGCTGCAGGTATTTATCTCTCTTTCTCTCCCTCTTTCTCTTTACCTCTCCCTTATCTCTCAGTGTATGTCTCTATCCAAAGTATAATAAAATAATATATTTAAATGAATTAAATTAGTTTACTGAGAATTCCTTAAAATCTTTCTTCCATTTTTTAGTTCTTTAAAATTTTATTAGTGATTTAATATTGATTTACAAAATTACATGTCAACAGGGGTATAAATCCACTCTATTCCCATCACCAGGTTTCTGAATTTTCAGTCTCCCCACTGTAAGCCACCGCAGTTCCCCTAAGGTAGACATGGGCCAGCCATCATCTCTACAACTATCTGTCTACATTTATACATAATCGCCCCCCCTTTCTTCCTGTTCCAATCCTCTCTTTCCCTCCAAGCCACAACAACACTACCTCCATATGTTCCTCTCCTTTTCCTCCTCTCTCTCTGGGTGCTGATGGCGCTGGAGTTCAGAGCCCTCTTATCTTCTTCCTCCTATCATGTCTTCCCTGCTGGTAGTATGGATCAAGGTTGTTTTGGAGATGTTCTTTCTTGAGAGACATACACAGAAAGATCATAGCTCTGCTCAGTTTTTACTTATGGTGGTGGTGGTGGAACCTTTGGTGCTCATGTTCTCTCTTTTTTATTTTATTATTTTTAAAGAATTTATTCATTTAATCATGAGAGAGATAAGAGGAGAGAAAGAACCAGACATCACTCTGGTATATGTGCTGCTGGGGGTCGAACTCGGGACCTCATGGTTGAGAATCCAATGCCTTATCCACTGCGCCACCTCCCAGACCACATACACATGTTCTCTCTTTAAGTTACTTAAAAACTTTCCAAGAAAGAGGACAAAATCATCTAATAATTTAATAATCTAATAGTAATTTGTCCAGAAAGAATCACTGGTATCCCACCAACTGTTGGATGGATGAATAGGTTCTTGCAGTCCTTGGACACTTGAGAATAGCTCAGAAAACTTAAACTAAATGCTTGGTGGAACTGAGTTACCAAATTTAATGAATGTGTTGTAACTGTTCTACTTCTTTTTTTAAAAAAAAAATTAAAAAAAAATTTAGTTACTTTTCCTTTTGTTGCCCTCGTTTTTTTATTGTTGCTGTAGTTATTATTATTGTTGTTATTGATGTCATCGTTGTTGGATAGGACAGAGAGAAACGGAGAGAGGAGGGGAAGACAGAGAGGGGCAAAGAAAGATAGACACCTGCAGACCTGCTTCACCGCCTGTGAAGAGACTCCCCTGAAGATGGGGAGCCTGGAACTCGAAATGGGATTCTTCCGCTTTGCGCCACCTGCGCTCAACCTGTTGCAGGAAGATGATCCTGTGCTCTGACAGGCTACACAGGAGTGCATGTTCATAATTTTGAAAATACTGATGTTGTCTCTGTTTCCCTTAATACCAAAGTGTTCTAACTAATCCCTATTTATTCAGACTTAGAATAAAATTACAGCTAAGAATCAGAGCCCCCAGGGAGTCAGGCAGTAGCGTAGCGGGTTAAGCCCACGTAGTGTGAAGCGCAAGGACCAGCATAAGGATCCCGGTTCCAGCCCCTGGCTTCCCACCTGCAGGGGAGTTGCTTCAAAGGCGGTGAAGCAGGTCTGCAGGTGTCTATCTTTCTCTCTCCCTTTCTGTCTTCCCCTCCTCTCTCCATTTCTCTCTGTCCTGTCTAACAACGACGACATCAACAACAACAACAATAACTACAACAACAACAAAAATAACAACAAGGGCAATAAAAGGGGGAAAACAATCAGAACCCCTTCTTTCTCCTACAATCTATCTTCTCTCTCCATCAGAATAGTGGTAATAGTTGACAGCAAGAAATATTTACTATGTGCTTCGTGGGCTATCTTCTTCAAACTGTATAATAATTCAATGTTGCAAATATTATTTTATTGTTATTGTTGTTTTGATAGAGGTAGAGAGAAATAAAGTGAAAGGTGCAGAGCTAGCTCCCTGTCTTTTCAACGATTACTACTTACCCAACTGTGGCTTCGAAAGTCAGCACAGGGCTAGGAAGAAAGCATAATGGCTATGCAAAAGACTTGTATGTCTGAGGTCCTCTCTCCAGCACTACCATAAACCAGAGCTGAACAGTGCCCTGGTGAAAAAGAAAAAGAAAGAAAAAAGAAAACAAAAGAGAGGAGAGGGGAGGGAAGGAAAGGGAAAAGAAAGAAAGGGAAAAGTCAGGTCTTTAAAGTTTGATCCTTAAAATATTTTTTAATTTTCTTTCTTTCTTTATTGCATAGAGACAGACAAACTGAGAGGGAAAGGGGAGATAGAGAGGGAGAGAGAGACAGAGAGACACCTGCAACACTGATTTACCACTCATGAAGCTTTCCCAGTACAATTGGGGACCAGGGGCTCAAACCCGAGTAAAGTTTGATTCTTAGCAACTAACTGCTTTCTACTTTCTGTAATACTTGACTGGTCTCCTGTGTTTCTCATCTGATTCACACACACACACACACACACACACACACACCACACACACACACACACACACACACACACACACACACACACACACACACACACACACACACACACACACACACACACACACACACTGAACTGAGGAGGAAGTCCGGCAGTAGCGCAGCGGGTTAAGTGCACATGGCGCAAAGCTCAAGAACCGGCATAAGGATCCGATTCGGCCCTGGCTCCCCACCTGCAGGGGGAGTCACCTCACAGGTGGTGAAGCAGGTCGGCAGGTGTCTATCTTTCTCTCCCCCTCTCTCTTCCCCTCCTCTCTCCATTTCTCTCTGTTCTATCCAACAACGAAGACATCAACAACAACAATAACTAAAACAACAAAACAAGGGCAACAAAAGGGAAAATAAATAATAATAAAACATTTTTTAAAAAATGAGGGAAGGAGCAATTTTACCAGGACCATTCCTACTACTGAAAATTAATTGAGAGGCCAGCCAATAGCTCAGCTGGTTGAGCTCACACAATACCATGCACAAGGACCCCGAGGCAAGCCCCCAGCCCCTACCTGCAGGGGGGGAATATTTATGAGGAATAAAGCAATACTACAGGTTACTCTCTGTCTCTGTCTCTCCCTCTCAATTTCTCTCTGAATAAATAAAATAAAGACCTATTAAAATAAAAGAAAATTTACCAAGTGTACAGCAATATCTGAGTAGATCTGTTTATGGCAAAACTACAGTGGCCAATTTAACAGATTTTATTGCTGCTAAAATTCTTGGCACTAGTGCTAGATTATCTTAAGTGGAGATATCAGTTTAAATAATGTTGTAGTAAGAACAGTGCAACTTCATGGAGATAAGTTGCAACTAAGTTATAGATTAACCAATCATTATTCTGAACTTTGTTTTCCTTTTGCCCCAATTTTCTCATGTACATATGATATGAGCTCCTGCAAATCCTTTTGGTAACAAAGTGAGAAAAATTGCTGAATGAATTAGTGAGTCCCTGTATGTATTTATTTTTTCTTTAAATTTTTTATTAGTGCTTTGGTAGTGGTTCACAAGATTATAAAATTACAGGGGTATGGTTTCACACTGCACCTGTCACCAAAGTTCTCCCCCTCCTCACATCAGAATTCTCACAAAGTCTTAGAGACAGTTTTCAGTCAGGCTATTTCTATTTTACTATTTTTATTTTTGCAAGTTCCTGTGTTTCAGTTCTCTATATTCCACTCTACATATGAGCAAAGCCATATGGCAATTATTTTTCACCTGCTTACTTGCTTCGCTAAGCATAATCACCTCCAGCTCCATCAATTTTATCCCAAAGGACACAATATAATTGCATTTAAGAGACAAATAATAGTAATTAAATGAGGGGCTTGGTGGTGGCACACTTGGTGGGGTACACCTGTTACCATGAGCAAGTACCTGGGTTCAAGCCCCTGGTCCCCACCTTCAGAGGGTAAACTTAAGGTGAAGCAGTGCTGCAGATGCCTTTTTCTCTCCCAATCTCCCTGTCCCCTCTCCATGTCTCTGTTTTATCAAGCATAAGGGTGGGGGAAGCAATAAAGGAAACAGCAAAGTAGTTATGCAAGAAGACTTTTTTTTTTTTTTTGGGCAGAGCACAGCTCAGCAAAAAATGGTGATGGAACCTGGGATTTCAGAGCCTCAGGCATGAAGGATTTTTCTTTTTGTTTTGTTTTTGTATAGTCATTATACTACCTCCCCCAAGCAAAATTTTGTTTGACACTTCCATATATATTATATACATTCTATTTATTTATTTATTTACTTATTTATTTTGACAAGAGCACTGCTCAGCTCTGGCTTACGGTAGTGCTGGGGAATGAACCTGAAACCTCAGGGTCTCAGACATGAATGTCCTTTGCATAATCATTATGTTATTTCCCTAGTCCTGCAAAAAGTCTTTCATTCCAGAGACAACAAAGGTCTCAGGTTCAATCCCTAGCATCACCATAAGCCAAAGCTGAGCAGTGTTCTGGTAAAAACAAACAAACAAACAAAAAATGAAGAAAAATCGAATGGTAATTTATATTTTGTATACACGTTTTACCACTAACTACCAACTCTTTGGAAATGGATTCTGCATTCATCTTTGTGTTACCAGGATTTAACCACAATTAATTCATTCAAAACTATTTTGGGAGCTTAAGAGAAAGTAATAGTACCAAGAGCTTGTTCTCAAAGGACTTACAGTATAATGGGTAGTGTCAGGTCTAGGGGAAGAATTCAGTAATTGTGGAATAAACCTCATTTTATCTCCACAAAAGTACCTTGTGTGAAAAATTTAAGAAAATTATGTTTGTTTTTTTTTTTTTTTTAGAAAGTTCACAGACAGCAATATGTCATGCTCATGGTGGCTTATTGAAAAAAAAAAAAAAGAGGGGCCTGTGTGGTGGTGTACCTGGATAAGCACACATAGTGTGAAGTGCAAGGACCAGCTCAGGGATCCCGGTTCAAGCCCCCAGCTCTCTACCTGCAGGGGGGATGATTCATAAGTGGTGAAGTTAGTCTGCAAGTATCTGTCTTTCTCTCTCTCTCCCTCTCTACCTCCCCCTTTCTCAATTTCTTTCTATTCTAACCAATAAAATGAAATATATATATATATATCTGCTAGGAGCAGTGTATTCATAGTGCCAGCATTGAGCCCCATCAATAGACCTGGATGCAAAAAAGAAAAGAAAAAAAGAAAAACAAGAGAAAAAAAAAAAGAAGATTCAAGCACTATATTCAAATTCAGCTATTTGGACCTCAAAGTCCTTGCTCTCTCTGTCTCCTCTTTTCTCAATTCTCTCTGTCTTACCAAATAAGAAAGGAAAAAATGGCCACCAGGAGTGGTGGATTTGTTGTGCAAGCATGAGCCCCTGCAGCAACTTTAGTGGCAATAAAATATGAAAGAGATGGGGCCAGACAGTGGTGCAACTGGTTAAGCACACATATTACAGTGCATAAGGATCCAGTTCAAGCCTCTGGTCCCCATCTTCAGGGGGAAAGCTTCACAAGTGGTGAAGCAGGGCTACAAGTGCCTCTCTCCATTTCTATCTCCTCCTCCCCTCTCAATTTCTCTCTGTTTCTATCTAATAATAAATAAGTAAATAAAAAAAAATTTTTTTTAAGATGGAGGAGAAGAAGGAGAAATCGGAGGAGGAGGATCATTATGTAGACCCAAACCTGTTGGGGCCATCTTTGTTGCCATGTGGAAACAGTCTGCTTGAAAGCAAAGTCACCCAAGTGAAAAACAGAAGCAAGAGGTGGAAACAAAATGAAGAAACTCTATTTTTATTTTTATTTGTTTATTTTTTGCTTCCAGGGTTATTGCTGGGGCTCAGTGCCTGCACCATGAATTTCCTGGTCAGTTCTCTGTTCCCAGATGTCAGCACAGGGCCTCCCCCTGTTGCTCCAGCCTCTGAAGGCAGTAGCAATGGAGACTCACAGTTGCATTTGGTGAGTCTTAGGGGAGTCCTCTCCTCCCATTCAGTAGTCTTTTTTGTTTATAAAACAGACTGGAGGTGGCTTCTCAACTGGCAAACTGCCAGACTGTTACCAGCTGCTCAGGAGTAGATAAGGGCTTTAGACCCAGGAATCTTTCCTTAGGCTCCTCTCTGTTCATGAGCCACACGTGTTTTCACTCACCAGTGACTTGGTGGGTTCCCAAAATAGTCCCAGTCTCGTCTTGTTGCAGTCTCAGGTGATCTTTGATACTCCTTTTTCTTTAGAGAAGTTTCTCAGCTGGGTAGAACTGGAGGTCTGGGCAGAGTGGTCTCTGAATGCTCTGGTGATTTGGTGGGTTCCCAAAGTAGTCTGAGTCCTGTCTTGTTGCTGTCCCAGGTGGTCTCTTTTTGATATTTCTATCTAGTTCTACCCTCTACATTTCTGTCTGTCTGTATTCAATAGATTTCCCCTTCTTCTTCCCTCTTCCTCCTCCTCCTCATCCTTCTTCTCTTCCTTCTCCTCTTCCTCCTCTTCCTCTTCCTTCTTCTTTTCCTTCTCCTCCTCCTCCTACTTCTTCTTTTTACCAGATGACTGCTGAGCTCTGGCTTTTGGTGGTGAGGGGGACTGAACCTGGGACCACAAAGCCTCAGACAATAGAATCAGTTTGTACAACCATTATGCTATTTATCCCACCCAACGATTCCTTCCTGCAGGTGACCAGGGTTGTACCACCACTTGAACCATAAAGGTTATTTCTCAAAAACCCTGTAAATAAATTTCTCATTTATTTGTTTATTTGCTTTTTATTTGTTATAAAGATAAGGAGAGAGGGCAATGGAGGGAAGGAAGGAGACAGACCACAGCACTGAAACTTCCTTCAATACAGTGGGGTTGGCCTCAAACCTGGGCAGTGCACATGGCAAAACAACACACTGGGCTGGGGGAGACAGCATAATGGTCCTTCACAAGACTTTCATGCCTGAGGCTCTGAGGTACCATGTTGTATCCCCAGCACCATCATAAGCAAGAGTTGAGCAGTGCTCTGGAGTCTCTTACACACACTCCTTAAAATAAATAAAATTTAAAACATTTTTAAAAGCAGTACACTATCCAAGTGAGCAATTTCATTTGCCTTCTATACAAAGTTTTATGTGAATAAGAACCATTGTTCTTTCCTAAGACACTGACAGTGGACATGTCCTGGATAGCAGATAGTGAAGCAGAGGTGAAAAGCCAAGTTTAAATCTCCTTTAAGTCACAGTTCCTATGACTTTGACATACAAGGTCAAATTAAGATCATTTATGACTGGGAAGATAACTCAGCATGTTAGAGCACCAGCTTATACATCTGAGGCCTTAGAGGTTGCAAGTTTAGTCCATGGCACCACTATATGCCAGAGTTAAGTAATGCTCTGTTCTATGAATGAAATAATGAATGAATGAACAAATGAATTTTTGCGGCCCAATAGGTGTGAGTTAACTCTGGAGAGCATACCAAGGTCCTTAGTAGGTTTTGATATTGGTTGGTAAGTCAGCTCCTTATGAACAATGGGACAAACGGGCAGAGTTGTTATTTTTGTAGGAAATATTAGTTGGCACTTTGGAAAATTTCACTTGTTCAGGCAGTTTCTTTGATGAGGCCCCTTGCTTGAGACTCAGTTGTATTCCTCACATGCTGGATGTGTGTAATTTTACATGAGGAGTAAAAATAGTGGTTTTCACCATTTCTTAAAAGCATGGAACTATGGTTGTGGAAGTAGTGGAGTACAGGACTTGCATGCATAGGGTCCAGAGTTCAACCCCTGGCACTGTATGTGCTGGAGTGATATTCTGGTGTTCTCTCTCCTTCTCTCTCTTTAACAAAAAAAAAGTAAGAAAACCTGGGGGCTGGGTGGTGGTGCACCGAATTAAACACACATAGTGCAAAGCACAGGGATCAGAGCAACAATCCCAGTTCTAGCCTCTGGCTCCCCACCTGCAGAAGGATCACTTCACAAGCAGTGAAGCAGGTCTGCAGGTGTCTATCTTTCTCTCCCCCTCTCTATTTTCCTCTCATCTCTCAATTTTTCTCTGTCCTATCCAACAAAAGAACAACAATAACAGCAAGAACAACAACAATATGAAAAAAATATGGCCTCCAGGAGCAGTGAAATCATAGTGCAGGTACCAAGCCCCAGCAATAACCCTAGACATAAAAAAGTAAATCTTAATAAAATAAAATCAGCATGAGTTCATACATAAAACATACTTTAAACTGCTGTTTAAAATACATACAAAGAGAAATGGGAATACCAAGGGAGACCACCTGGGACCGCAACAAGGCAGGACTAGAATGACTTCAGAAACCCAGCAAACCACCAATGAGTGCAAAAACATGTGGCTCATGGACAAGGAGGAGCCTAAAGAGGGACTGAGCAGCTGGTAACAGTCTGGCAGTTTACCAGTTGAGGAACCACCTCCAGTCTGTTTTACCAACAAAAAGACTGCTGAAGGGAGGAGAGGACTCCCCTAAGACTCACCAAATGCAACTGTGATTCTCCATTGCTACTGCCTTCAGAGGCTGGAGCATCAGGGGGGAGGCCCTGTGATGACATCTGGGAACAGAGAACTGACCAGGAAACTCAGAAGAGTTACACCTCAGAGGTCTAGCAGTGGGAGTCTTTCCACATCGTTCTTCTGGTAAGAATATGGTGAATACTTGCCCCAGAACCTACAGTCTATAAACAGGACTTGTTTAGAAACTCACAGGGTCTAGCAGTGCTGCCCAGCTTGGCAGAGAAGCTGAATTGAGCCTAGAGCTTTGGATCCTTGGGGTGTGGAAGTATCTTTACATAATAACTACTGTGCTATCTCTCTCCCACCCTGCTTTATCTTTTGGTCAGGAGTGAGTGAGAAGTAGCTAAGAAGCCTACTTACAGTTTAAAAGCCCTCAGGCTCCCATAGCCTATAGGGAAGAAGAAGTACAAAAGAGGCTTTTAACAGTCTCTGTGCTTCAACTCAGGGATTGAAATAATATTGAAACAACTGTTAATTTCCACAACTGTGAACTTTTTAAGTACCTGACCACAAGTCAATCCAAGCAAGAGAGTGATCAGTAATTTGAAAAGTACTGAGAGAGGGACCTCATAACATACTGTATAGAATGGTTAAGCCAACAAAAGAAATATTGGAGAAATGAATTAGGACAAGAGTCCAGCTAAAAGCCCCGCAAAGGTCTAGCCACAAAATACTGAGGTCAACATCCAAACACTACTTAAGGAAATAGTCACAGGAGTGAGTAAAGAGTTTGAAAGAATTGTCACAGAAATGCAGAAACAACAAATGAGACTCTGGAAGAAAGCACTAATTATCTCAAGGTTATTAGAGAGCTGAAAGCTGAAATAGCTGAGCTAAGAACACAGCTAGCTGAACAAGCTAAAACAGTATCAGAACAGGGTAACAAAATAGATGAAATACAGAAAACAATAGAGGGCAGAGATAATAGAATAAATGAGGCTGAAGACAGAATTATCAAGATCAAGGACAAATCAGAGACAACTAAAAAAGAAGTAAGAGATCTTAAAAAGAGATTAAGAGATACTGAAAACAGCAACAGAGACCTATGGGATGACTTCAAAAGAAATAATATACTCATTACTGGCTTACCAGAGGAAGAAAGAGAGGGAGGGGAAGAAAGCATTCTTCATTACATAAAAGCTGAGAACTTCTCTAGTCTAGATAACATCAAAGACATAAAGGTTCAAGAAGCCCAGAGGCTCCCAAACAGAATTAACCCAGACTTAAAGACACCAAGACACATCATATTTATAAAGGAAAGGAATAAGGATAAAGAAAGGATCCTGAAGGCTGCAAGAGAAAAACAAAAAGTCACCTACAGAGGAAAACCCATAAGATTAGCAGCAGACGTCTCCACACAAAAACTACAGACTAGAAGAGAATGGCAAGATATCTACTAGTGCTCAATGAGAAAGGCTTTCAACCAAAACTAGTGTATCCTGCTAGAGTGTCATTCAGACTACATGGAATCATAAAAACCTTCTCAGAGAAGCAACGGTTGAAAGAATAAATGATCACCAAGCCTGTCCTGAAAGAAGTTGTGAAATGTCTCCTATAAATAATCAGACAACCATAAATATGCCGTATATCAGAACACTCTAAAAACTACAATAGTGGCATTAAAATATCTTCGATCTATGATATCAATAAATGTCAATGGCCTGAATTCACCTATTAAAAGGCACAGAGTAGGAAGATGGATCAGAAAACATAACCCAACCATATGTTGTCTGCAGGAAACCCACCTAACTCAACAAGGTAAACACAGACTCAAAGTGAAAGGATGGAAAACTATCCTACAAGCCAATGGCCCACAAGAAAGGTCAGGATCAAGTATTCTCATATGAGACATAATAGACTTTAAAATAAATAAAATTTTAAAAGATAGGGATGGGCATTACTTAATGTTCAGAGGATCAGTCAACCAAGAGGACTTAACAATTATTAACATCTATACACCCAATGAGAAGCCATCTAGGTACGTCAAACTTTTACTGAAACAGCTAGAGCAATATATATATATTTCAATTTCTTTATTGGGGGATTTACAGCAACATATTAATAGCAACACAGTCATGGTAGGGGAATTCAACACCCCACTCTTTCAACTTCACAGATATCCAGGCAGAAAAATCAATAAAGAAATAAGGGAGCTAAATGAGGAGATAGCTAAACTAGAACTATTGGACATTTTCAGAATCTTTCACCCCAAGAAACTGGAATACACATTCTACTCAAGTCCACATGGGTCTTTCTCAAGGATAGACAATATGTTAGGCCTCAAAGACATCATCAGCAAATTCAAGAGCATTGAAATCATCCCAAGCACCTTCTTGCACCACAGTGGAATTAAACTAACACTTAACAGTCAACAAAAGATTAGTAATAGTCCCAAAATGTGGAAGCTCAACAGTACACTCCTTAACAACTACTGGGTCAAAGAGGAAATCAAGGAAGAAATCAAAATGTTTTGAGAGTTCAATAAAAATGAAGACACAAGCTATCAAAATATTTGGGATACACTAAGGAAGTATAGAGAGGGAAGTTCATAGCCATACAAGCACACATTAGGAAACAAGAAAAAGCACAAATAAACAGCCTGATTGCACATCTTAAAGACCTAGAAGAAGAAAAACAGAGGAACCCTTAAGCAACCAGAAGGCCTGAAATAACTAAAGTTAGGGCAGAAATAAGTAACATTGAAAATAAGAAAACCATAAAAAAGATCAACAAAAGTAAATGTTGGTTCTTCGAAAGAGTGAACAAAGTCAACAAGTCTTTTAGTCAGACTCACAAAACAAAAAAGGGAGAAGAGCCAAATAAATCAGATTGTAAATGAAAGAGGAGATATCACAGCAGACACCACAGAAATTCAACATATCATGTGAGGCTTCTATGAACAACTGTATACATGCCACTAAGCTAGAGAGCCTGGAAGAAATGGATCATTTCCTAGATACCTATGAACTTCCAAAATTAAATAAAGAGGAACTAGATATTATGAACAGGCCCATCACAACTAATGAAATTGAAACAGTTATCAAAAACCTTCCCAAGAATAAAAGTCCTGGACCAGATGGTTTTACAAATGAATTCTATAAATCCTTCAAGGAAGAGTTAATACTCTACTTTTAAAAGTCTTCCAGAAGATTGAGGACACTGGAATACTCCCTTCCAGCTTCTATGAAGCTAACATTACTTTGATATCAAAACCAGACAGGGACACAACCAAAAAAGAAAACTACAGACCAATATCTCTGATAAACATGGAGACTAAAATATTAAAGAGAACTCTAGCCAACCGGATACAGCAGTCTATTAAAAAGATTGTTCATCATGACCAAGTGGGGTTTATCCCAGGTATGCAAGTTTGGTTTAATATATGTATATCAATCAATGTGATCCACCACATCAATAAAAGCAAGACCAAAAACCACATGATAATACCAATAGATGCAGAGAAAGCCTTTGACAAAATCCAAAATCCCTTCATGATCAAAATGCTACAAAAATGGTAATAGATGGAAAACTCCTCAAGATAGTGGAGTCTACATATAGCAAACCTACAGCCAACATCACACTCAATGGTGAAAAACTGGAAGCAGTTCCCCTCAGATCAGGTACTAGACAGGGATGCCCTCTATCACCATTACTATTCAACATAGTGTTGGAAGTTCTTGCTATAGCAATCACACAGGAGCAAGGAATTAAAGGAATTCAGATTGGAAGAGAAGAAGTCAAACTCTCCCTATTTGCAGATGACATGATAGTATACACAGAAAAACATAAAGAATCCAGCAAGAAGCTTTTGGAAATCATTAGGCAATACAGTAAGGTGTCAGGCTACAAAATTAACATTCAAAAGTCAGTGGCATTTCTCTATGCAAACACTAAGTTAGAAGAAGATGACATCCAGAAATCAATGTCTTTTACTATAGCAACAAAAACAATAAAATATCTAGGAATAAACCTAACCAAAGAAGGGAAAGACTTGTATACTGAAAATTATGAGTCACTACTCAAGGAAATAGAAAACGACACAAAGAAGTGGAAAGATATTCTGTGCTCATGGATTGGAAGAATTAACATCATTAAAATGAATATACCACCCAGAGCCATATACAAATGTAATGCTATTCCCATCAAGATCTCAACCACATTTTTTAGGAGAATAGATAACAAATGCTACAAATGTTTATCTGGAACCAGAAAAGACCTAGAATTGCCAAAACAATCTTGAGAAGAAAGAATAGAACTGGAGGAATCACACTCCCAGATCTCAGATTGTATTATAGGGCCATTGTCCTCAAAACTGCTTGATACTGGAACATGAATAGACATACTGACCAGTGAAATAGAATTGAGAGCCCAGTAGTAAGTCTCCACACCTATGGACATCTGATCTTTGACAAAGGGGCCCAGACTATTAAATGGGGAAAAGGGAGTCTCTTCAACAAATGGTGTTGGAAACAATGGGTTGAAACATGCAGAAGAATGAAACTGAACCACTATATTTCACCAAACACAAAGTAAATTCCAAGTGGATCAAGGACTTGGATGTTAGAACAGAAACTATCAGATACTTAGAGGAAAATATTGGCAGAACTCTTTTCCACATAAATTTTAAAGACATCTTCAATGAAGCAAATTCAATTACAAAGAAGACTAAGGCAAGTACAAACCTATGGGACTAAAACCTAATGGGACTAAAATCACCATTTTTAATCTGAAAATGTGCAATAGTTCTAGTTTATCTATCTCTTCACATAGCTCCCTTGTTTCTTTATTGAACTGGGGTCCTTGTGCATGGTAACATGTACGTTCAACCAGATGTGACAGCTCCTGGCCGTGTTGTAAGTGCACTCTCTCCCCTTCTCTTGGTTCTATTTCTCTCTGTCTCTATAATAATTCTCATAAGGAAGAAAATTGCTGCTGGGAGTACTGGATTCATAGTGCAGCCACTGAACTCTAGTGATAACCCTGGTGGCAAAATTAAAAAAAAAATGAAATGAATAATAAAAGTAAAACATTAGGGAGTCGGGCAGTAGTGCTGTGGGATAAGTGCAGGTGGCCCAAAGCTCAAGGACCAGCCTAAGGATCCCGGTGTCCCTGAGTCTCTGTTACCTGCCCATGAAGCCAGCTCGGTTAAAACAACACTATCTAACAACAATGACATCAATAACAACAGTAATAAGTACAACAATAAAACAACAAGGGCAACAAAAGGGAATAAATAAATAATAAATATAAAAAAGAACCTTAAAATGTTGTAATTGGGGCTGGGGAGATAGCACAGTGGTTATCAAAAGATTGTCATACCTGAGGTTCTGAGGTCCTTGGCTCAATCTTCAGTAACTCTATTAACCAGAGCTGAGCAGTGTTCTGGTAAAAAAAGAAAAAAATGTTTTGCAACTATATATTTTTTTCTCTAAATTTTTTTCACTTTGTATTACAGCTCTACATTTTATTATTTTTGGAATAATAAATTAATTTTAATTATTATTAACTTATTTATTATTTAATTATTATTTTTCCTAATTTCAAGACAAGAAAACTGAGATCCACAGAAGTTAAATGACTTACATAGAGTAATACCTAGCAAGTGGCAAGATAAATTTAGAACTCACCTTCATTTGGGAGTGAAGTATCTGTAGACTTAAAGTCATTGAATAGGCTGATTACCTCATTGTATGGGTAATTTTTCTATGTCTGGCTTCAAGGCACAAAAAATGCTATTGGGTATCTCTAAATTTAATTTCTTACTAGGAGCCCAAATTAAATAGGTGCTTTGCCCTTACTTTTGACCTTAAATTGAAAATTAAATCCTATATACCTCGAGTTCCCCAATATGTTCAGAGAATCTCATTGTTAAAATAGAGAAGTGACAAGATGATGTACTGAGACTAGATTAATAATAGAACATACAGGAGACCACTCCCTCCTTCTCTAAGTAAGATGGTTACCATACAAAAAAGAAACTGTTGTTGAGATTTCTTATTTGAAATTTCAGTCTTTAGGTTTCCCTATCCATCCTTTGATATGGGACAGTTTTATGGCTAAGGCTGGAGTTGTAATTGTACAATTTTGCAACCTACTGCTTCAGTCTTCCCATCATATTTCTGGCTAATAAGGCAGAGATCCCAAGTAAAGCTGTTTGTGACTAGCTCACCACCACCTATTGCTATTGTAAGAAAACTAACAAAGCCAACTGAAGGTGAAATGTGTCACAACGTCATCTCTGTTCACGAAAGACGGCCCAATTTTCAGCTGGAGAACAAAGAGTGTAGATGAGGGTGAAAGGCTGGTGAAATAGCTTGACTGGATAAATGCTCCTGCACCAAGGATTATTGCCTCATCACTCAAAGGTGAAAGAACAGGAAAATAGAATGGCCCAGGTTGCACTCACCAGGTAATAGATGGGAGGAAGTAGAAAAATATAGCTCAAAAGCTAGCAAGTACCCACATGATCTGCAGACATTACAAGAAGTCATTTCTATCACCTTATTTTATTAATTTTTAAAATGTATTATTTATTTATTTTGGATAGAGAGATATTGACAGTAGAGTGGGAGATCAAGGAGGAGAGAGAGAGAGAGAGAGAGAGACTGACTTAAGCATTACTTTGACACTTGTTAAGTTTCCCCCCTGCGGGTGGGGACCTGGGGCTTGAACCTGGATACTTGCTCATTGTAATGGGTGCCCTCAACCAGGTACACCACCACACCTGCCCTCTTATATTAATTTAGGATTATGCAATGCTGTTGAGTACTTGCCTTCAGTTATAAAATCAGTCTTGGCCAGACTTAGTATAGTTTAGATGGATTCAGAAAGAAACTGTTGAGAACCATATCCCTTCTGGCACTGGAAAGAAAAGACCAGAGTAAGTATGGATTTGATGTTAAGCACCTTCCAGAATCAGGTCCTGTATTTATCCTTTCTGTATATTATCTTACATTTTCCTTACCACTCTTTTGAGAATGGTTTTAATATTTTCTTCTTGGGACTGGGTGGTGGCGCACCTGGTTGAGCACACATGTTACAGTGCCCAAGGACCTGGGTTTGAGCCTCTGGTTCCCACCTGCAGAGGGAAAGCTTTGCAAGTGGTGAAGCAGTGTTGCTTCATTCCTCCTTCCTGATGTAGCAGAGAAAAATTCGATTCCCATTTAAAAAAAATTTTTTTTGTGGGGTAGAGACTGAAATTGAGAGGTAGCAGGGAGACAGAGAGAGAGAACCTAGCCTCCAGGATGTAAAAAGAAGTTAGCCCTTATGAACTGTTGGCCCATTGCCAGGAAATGTTCACTGTGTCTTATTTTATTTTTTTATTTTTATTTATTTATTCCCTTTTGTTGCCCTTGTTGTTTTATTGTTATAGTTATTATTGCTGTTGTTATTGATGTCATTGTTGTTGGATAGGACAGAGAGAAATAGAGAGAGGAGGGGAAGACAGAGAAGGGGAGAGAAAGATAGACACCTGCAGACCTGCTTCACCGCCTGTGAAGTGACTCCCCTGCAGGTGGGGAGCTGGGGGCTCGAACCGGGATTCTTACGCCGGTCCCTGTGCTTAGTGCCACCTGCGCTTAGCCCCCCGAGCTACTGCCCGACTCCCTTCTGCAATGACTTTTTAAGATAGATAAAGACAGAAACAGAGAGGCAGAGAAAAATAAGATAAGATCCCACAGACCCTAAGCTTCCCCCAGTGCTGTGGAAGTTGGGCTTGAACTTGAGTTGCTGGCATAGCAAAGCAGGCACACTGTTCAGGTGAGCTATCTTGCCAGTCCTGCTTCTTCTACAGTTTTTTACCTTCTTTGCTCCCACAGATTGTCACATGGCAACAGTTTTCCTGGCTGAGAATATGATTTCCATTCCCTGCCTGGCTGTGTTCTGTCCCCTATAAACCATTCTAGTTTAACTCCATTTCTGGGACAGCCTGCCTGCCACCTGCTCTCACAGCAACTCAATACCATAGTCTTTCACCCTCCTTCCTTAAGTTTCTGCTATTCATGACTGAAACTGCACTGAGCATTGCACTGAGCATTGTGTCAGGCACTTATCTAAGCACTGTACACACATAAATGCACTGGGAGATCTTGCTGCTGTGACAGAGACACATAAACAGAGTTCTGAAACAATGCAACAAGAGTTTCAACACAAGCGTGGATGGGAGTGTCCGTGTCATGTGACAGAGAGATTCTCTGCTTGCAGGCTGAGCTAGGGGTTGAAGGAGGCATCACAGATAAGGTAAAGCCTCACCTGAATCTAGAAGAATGGAGAGGAGTTTCCATAGCTGCCCACCAACTGGAGCCTAAAGAGGAAGGACAGAAGAATAAGCGACAAAACAAAAGGAAAGGCACCTCAGGACTTTTAATGTCCTTCCTCCACAATATACTTTGAGGTTGAATTTATATTTTGGACTGGAGTTTTTATTCTTTGGCTAGTATTGAGAAAGTTTTTTTCTTTCTACTGCTTGAAAAGAAAATGGTGGTTCTGAGATTATATGAATGAATGATTAGCTTTCTTCTTCTTTTTTATATTTTATTAGTGATTTAATATTCATTTACAAAATTACATGTCAACAGGAGTATAATTCCACAACTTTCCCACCACCAGAGCTCTGAATCCCCAGTCTCCCCACTGCAAGCCACCACAGTTCCCCTGAGGTTGTAGGCATGGACCAACCATCATCTCTACAACTGTCTACATTTGTAGATACTTGCCCCTTTTTTCTTCCAAGTCCATTCCTCTCTTTCCCTCCAAGTCACTCATGACACAATTACTACATGCAAATGTCCCTCTTCCTTTTCCTTTTCTCTCTGGGTGTTGATGGAGCTGGAGTGCAGAGCCCTCTTATTTTCTTCTTCCTCCTATCATTTCTCCCCTACTGGGAGTATGGATCAAGATAGTCTTTGGGGTACAGAAGGTGGGAGTTCTGGCTTCTGTAATTGCTTCTCCACTGGACATGTGCATTATCAGGTCGATTCATACCCCTAGGCTGTTTCTATCCTTCCCCAGTGGGTTAGAGCTCTGGAGAGGTGAGGTTCCAGGACACAATGGTAAGGTCATCTGCCCAGAGAAGTCAGGATGGAATCATGTTAGCATCTGCAACTTGGTGTCTGGAAGGTGGCAAGACATAAAGTGAGGCGAAATGGTTAACGAACGGGAGCCAAAAAGTAAGAATAGGGGGGTGGGGTGGTAGCACAGTGAGTTAAGCGCATGTGGTGCAAAGCGCAAGGACCAGAGGAAGGATTCTGGTTCGAGCCCCTGACTCCCCACCTGCAGGGGAGTTGCTTCATTTCTTTCTGTCCTATCCAACAACGAATGACATCAACAACAATAATAACCACAACAAGGCTACAACAATGAGGGCAACCAAAGGGGGGAAAACTGGCCTCCAGGAGCACTGGATTCATAGTGCATAGTGCACTGAGCCCCAGCAATAACCCTGGAGGCAAAAAAAAAAGGTAGGAATAGAGCAGGTGAGATTAGGGATCTTGGGGTAGAAGAAAGCTAAGAAGTCCATTTTAGGCGTGTTCCTATGGGTACACAACTATGGTAGTTTTACTTGAGTTTGACAGCTAGTCTGAAGTTGGATAAAAAATGTCTGATAAAATGGTGTCAGAGTAGAGAAAAGGGCTAGAAAATTGGATTAGGGCAGGAATAGCTCCCATTCTTGAGAAAATTCTGTGGAAAACATTAACTGTTTACCTCCATTCACCTGACTCAGGGTCCATATAGATTTTATATTTAGCATCAGAGTCAGTGTAACCTCTAAGTCCCTATTGGTTTGAGCTCACAGCTCATGGTCACAGCTGGGAACATTGTAGGCTGCAAGTCACTTCAGGACCAGTCCTTCTCCAGCAGCAGGGCAGGATACTCCAGCCTCCCTTTGGAGACTGGGGCATTCCCTATCATCTCTGCTTTATGGTGAGGGCAAGGTCCTGGGAAGGCCCACAAGAGGACCTATGATGACGCTCCTGATGGAAGTGACCAGTAGTGGTGCAGAGTGGGGTTCATTAAAGGTTTAGGCCAATCATGTTTGCGTGGGAATCCAAGAGTTCCTTAACTAGGGCCCCAGAAGATGAGGTGGTGTGTTACAGACCAAAAGGGCCATTATGAAGTGGGCCAGTCTCTTGCCCTTAAATGATGAGCTTTCCCATGATGACTTCCTCCTCGCCCTCCCTTCCCTTCCCTCCCCCCCTTCAACTGTTACTGTGTAGATCTGTACAACTTGCTAGAGGGTTCCCTTTTACTGGGTACAAAGTTCCCACTTCCCAGACTTGTTTGAGACCCCACCTGCTGGTAAGAGCTGGGAGTTCAGAAGTAGCTGGAATCTCCAGGACTCTATTTTCCTTTCTTTAGGCATCCAGGAGCCCTGGCCTGTGTCTTGAGACAAGAAGGTTCAGATCAGTTAACTATAGTTAAGTGGACTGAGTTCTCTGAAGGGAACTGAGTGTAGCAGAAGATAGTCTTGAGAAGATTGCCCCTTATTTCTGTTTTTTTTTTTCTTCCACCCCTCCTCTTCTTCCTCTCCTTCTCCACCTCTTACGTCTCCTCTTCCTCCCTCTCCTCCTTTCCTTTTCTTTCTTCTTTCCTTACTGGGGCTTCACTACTCCAAGTTGACTTTTTTTCAGAAAGAAAGAGAGAGAGGGAGGGAGAGAAGGAGAGGGAGAGGGAGAGGGAGAGGGAAAGAGAGAAGAAGAGAGGAAAGGGGAGGGGGGGGGGAAGAGACTACTGAAGTTTCCTTCAGTGTTGAACGCATGGCAAATCATGGACACTATCCCAATGAGTTATTTTGCCAGTCCTGGTTTCTTCTGAGACTGGATGAACAAGCAAATTGACTTCAGAAGGATTACTGAGAGAAAAATTTACTTAATAATATACACGTGGAGAATTTACATGACTATCAATTCTTAAGTAACTGTGGCAAGTGGGGGCTATATCCCATGATAAGGGGTGAGATAGGGACCTGGGGCATCAGGGAGAGGGGGTTTAACATGACAAGGAAGGGATGATTTCACAAGATAAAGCCTTGCCTCTGGATGCTTGATATGATGTAAGATAGATTTCATCTTGGGAAAAATGTTGTTTCTAGCATGCATGGGGTTTAATCCCTAGTTATGTATATGACAGAGAGATATTCTGATTTTTCTCTCATAAAATGAATGAATGATGGAGTTGGGCAGTAGTGCAGTGGGTTAAGCACACTTGACGCAAAGTGCAAGGTCGGGCGGAGGGATCCTGGTTTGAGCCCCTGGCTCCCCAACTGCAGGGGAGTCACCTCACAAGCGGTGAAGTAAGTCTGCAGGTGTATCTTTCTCTCCCACTCTCTGTCTTCCCCTCCTCTCTCCAGTTCTCTGTTCTATCCAACAATGACATCAATAATAACTACAACAATAAAAGAACAAGGGCAACAAAAGGAAATAAATAAATACTTAAAAAATGAATGAATGAATGAATAATGGTGGTTTCAGGACTACCTCAAATTTAGGTAACCTGCATTCTTTAAGTAATAAGAATTTTTTTTGTTGTTGTTGTTACCAGAGCACTTCTGACCTCTGGCTTATGATGGTGTGGGGGACTGAACCTGGGTCCTGGGGTTCTCATTTTATGCCTCCCCCTTCCCCATAACACCAGGCTCACAGGATGAGATGGGACTTTTTCGCACAAGGTGGAAGCCTTAGAACTGATGTGCAGTCCAATTCTTGCTTGAGATGTTGCAGAGATGGGGCCTCAGCTCACCAGTCCAGTTCCAGTAGAAAGGAGATGTTTCTGGTTTATGTCTCTTGTCATTCTTGATAGAGTTAAACCTCTAGGCTTGTGTTTGTTTGTTGTTGCCAGTAGGGTTATCACTGGGGCTTGATGTACTACAAATCCTCTGCTCCTGGCAGCCATTTTTTTTTCTACTTGTAGGACAGAGAGAAATTGAAAGGGGAGGAGGGAGGTAGGTAGAGAGAGGGGAAGAGAGAGAGAGAGAGAGAGAGAGAGAGAGAGAAAGAAAGTGCTGCAGCACTGTTTCACTGTTCATGAAGCAAAGCTTGCCCTCTGCAGGTGGGAACCTGGGCCTTGAACCTGGATCCTTGTACATGGTTAAATGTGTGCTCAACCAAGTGTACCATCATCAGGCCTTAGGCTTGTTGTTTTTTTAATATGCCAGCTTTGAGGGATAGGGAGAAGCCTTGACAATCTTGTGTTCCCCTTTCAGGATATATTGCCAAGGTTAGTCAGAAATCTCACATCTCTTCCCTCTGTTATACTTCTTCCTTCTTCCTTTTTTAGAACCACTTTCTGGGTTGCTGTTGCTCATTTCCACTTAGCTCCCTAACCCCAGTTCTCCATGAGAAGGTTTGGGGATAGAGAAAGGGATCAGATATCTTCCTCCCAGAAGATCCCAGGGTTTACTCCAAAAACTTGCCCCTAACTCCATGCCTGCCTGGAGGTTTTCTTTTTCTTTCTTAATTTCTTTATTGGGGGATTAATGTTTTACAGTTGACAGTAAATACAATAGTTTGTAACATGCATAACAGTTTTCCACATAACAATACAATCCCCACGAGGTCCTCTGTCATCCTGTTCCAGGACCTGCTCTCCACACACACACACACACACCCCCTTCATTCTGTGAAGCATGTGGTCAGCTGGAGGTTTTCTTAAGGTAGAGACTCCAAAGGCATCTTCAGACATGACCTATTGTCAAATTCCCAGCAGTTTCTTTAGCTAAACAGGAAATGAAATATCTGCTACCTATATATTCTCAGTTTGAGGAAGAGATATATTGTTATCTTTGTTTTATTTTATTTTATTTTGGTTTTGCCTCCAGGGTTATCGCTGGGGCTCCATGCCTGCACTACGAATCCACTGACCCTGAGGCTAAATTTTTTATTTTCATTTTTGATAGGGCAGAGAGAAATTGAGAAGGAAGGGGGAGATAGAAGGAAGAGAGACAGAGAGACACCTGCAGCCTTGTTATACCACTTTTGAAGCGACCTCCTTGCAGGTGGGAACTGGGGGCTTGAACCCAGGTCCTTGTGCACTGTCGTGTGTGCACTTAACCAAGTGCACCACCTGTCCTCTCCCCTTTTATTTATTTATTTTTACCAGAGCACTTCTCAGCCCTGGTTTATGGTGGTACAGGGGATTGAACCTGGGACTTCGGAGCCTCAGGCACCAGAATCTCTTTGCATAACCATTATGCTATGCGGGCTGTCACTCCTCCCCCCCACTCCCACCCCCGCCCACTGATTGTGAGGCTCAGAGTGGCCCCTGGGGAGTCCAGGGGTAACTGCATGTCAGGCGTTATGTGCGCTGAGAGAATCACAGACCCATTCAGCTCCCGGAGAGGCCTAGGAAAGGTGGGTGGCTCGTTTACTGAAAGAGAAAGCAAGGGGCGGTAGAGCAGCGGGTTAAGCGCACATCGGGCAAAGCGCAAGGACCGGCATAAGGATCCTTGTTCCAGCCCCTGGCTCCCCACCTGTAGGGGAGTCGCTTCACAGGTGGTGAAGCAGGTCTGCAGGTGTGTATCTTTCTCTCCCCCTCTCTGTCTTCCCCTCTACTCTCCATTTCTCTCTTTCCTATCCAACAATGACGACATCAATAACAATAATAACTACAACAACAATGGAAACAACAAGGGCAACAAAAAGGAAATAAATTAATTAATTTAAAAAAAGAAATAGAAAGCAAGTACATATACCCATTACCCAAGGAGAAGGTTGAGGTAATCATTAACCCAAACACATATCAACACAATGCATAGTCACATTTTGACCTGCAAACTATTTGATCACAAGTGGAAAGTTACCATACAAAGTTTGATCATAAACTTCACAATGCATATTTTCCCGGGGGGGGGGGTAAATTACAGGCACCTCAGGGCAAGGGGAGGTGGGGGGGTTGAGTAACAGGAGTTTGTGGTGGTTTTTCAAGTTTGGCCAAACACAAAGGACAGTAAATTATGGCCTTTGTTTTAAGGGGAGGGGAGGGGCATGTGCATAAAGTTAGCCCCCATTCCAGAGAAGCCATCCATCATTAATTCAGGAGGTCAGGGGAAACTGCCTTTGTCTCCACCTGAAGGGAAAGTTGGGGGTCAACACGCTTGGACCTCATGGAAACAACGGCCTGGACTTTCTAGGACAGTGGGCCCCATCCTCCAATAATGCTATCAATCCCCACTCTTACAGTATTTTCTTTCTTTTTTAAAAAAATTTTATTTATAAAAAGAAAACATTGACTAAACCATAGGATAAGAGGGGTACAGGTCCACACAATTCCCACCACCATCCCTCCCCTGATAGCTTTCTTATTCTTTAACCCTCTGGGAGTATGGACCCAAGGTCATTGTGGGATGCAGAAGGTGGAAGGTCTGGATTCTGTAATTGCTTCCCCGCTGAACTTGGGCATTAACTTCTTCACTGATTTGCTTGTTTCAAGAGTACTTTCCCAGGGACAAGGAAAAGAGACTGGGGAATAAGAAGAGTTGTTCTTGAAAAGAAGAAGATACTCTCTATGCTTTACTTTGCATCACAGTTTTAGGCTTAGCTATCATTTTATTACTTATTTACCACCAGGGTTACTTCTGGGACTCTGTGCCTGCATGATTGCACTGCTCCCAGGGGTCTCTCTCTCTCTCTTTCTCTCTCTTTTTAATAGCAGTAAGAAAGAAAAAGAGAAAGAAAGAGACAGAGATAGAGAGAGGAGAGACAACATAGTATTGCTCCATCACTACTGAAGTTTTCCCCATGCAGGTACTCTCATGTGATGGCTCGGACTTGAACCCTGGTGCTAGTGCAGAGTAAAGTGTGCACTTAGTGACCGTTCAAAACACTAGGGTAGTTATTACCACTGAGCATTCAGACTGAAAGGTGCTTCACACACATTCTATATTCACAAGTACCCTATGCGGTGATTGTTAGCATTCCCATTGTGCAGCTAGGAAAGCAGAGTCGTAGAGAGAATGAACAATTTTTGGAATACTGCAGAGAAGATGGAAGTAAAGTCCCCTGCTCTTAACTCCCATGCTTTTAACTAGGATGACTCACTGCCTTCCATCCACATCACTTCTCAAAACTTCGCAAGTAGGCAGCATCCACTGCAGAATGAGTGAAAGACTAGATCTTGCCATTCAGAGTAGGGTTCTTGGACCAGAAGCAGGTTCTACATGGGAGTTTGTTTAGGAATGCAGAAACTTTAGCCTTATTCCAGGGATAGTGAATCCAAATTGCTTTCTATCAATAACAAGAATCTCAGGCAGACCTGCTAGATAATTTGCAGGTCACAGTGCAAAGAAAAAAGCAAAGCCTCTAGTTGTAAAATTAGTAACAATTTCAAGAAGTTGTCAACAGATCAGCGAACCAAGCAAGGCTGAAATTCACAGACCTCACAGCCCTGGAGCTAGTCTGCCCACAGGTGATGCACCTGTACTCCGAAGTAGGAGATGGGTACCCAGAGGATTCAGTAATGCAGCCCTTCACCCCTGGAATGGCTTTATTAGTTTTATTTTGTCTGCTTGCATTTTATGATAAAAATACAAAAAAAATTGCATGCTACTTCTTTTAAAAATCATACACACATACGGTGGGTGGGTGGGTGGGGGAAGAGACAAGCACATTATTCAGTTATGCTATATGTGATGCCCAGGGCAAAAGTTGAAAAACAAGATCACAAGAGAAAACACTAAGCAGTACTTAGTCTCCCAATAAAGAAACAAAAAAGAAAAAGAAAAAAAAAAGTGATGCCCAGGGATAGAACTCAGTACCTCATGCATGCATTTTTTTTTTCAACTGCTAAGTTACCTCCCCATCCTACAATAGAACCCCTAATATAACCATTGGTGTTACTGTAAATTAACCACCCACTTTCTGTAAAAAAACTAGAAAGGGGGAGTCAGGTGGTAGCACAGCGGGTAAAGCGCACGTCGTGCGAAGTACAAGGACCAGCAGAAAGATCCTGGTTTGAGCCCCGGTTCCCCACCTGCAGGGGAGTCGCTTCACAAGCAGTGAAGCAGGTCTGCAGGTGTCTATCTTTCTCTCCCCTTCTCTGTCTTCCCCTCTTCTCTCCATTTCTCTCTGTCCTATCTAACAACAACAATATCAATAACAACAACAATAGCTACAACAACAACAAAAGGGAATAAATAAGTAATAATAAAGAAAAACTAGAAAGGAAAATGGATATTTTTGGATTGTGGAGTTTGCCCACAGTGTTAACTGTTTGCAGTACCATGACCACTCCAGGAGATGTAAAGCCCAGCATGTAAAGTCTGGACTTACCCCAACTTGAGTACAAACTGCAGAGCCTTGATTAGATTTCCAATACAATTAGCCCCATGCAAGTGTCATGACTCTTTCTTATAAGAGGCTAAGCAATTGTACGGTGTCATATCACCCTGGGCCAATTGTCTTAATTCTTTGAACTTCAGTCTTCTTATCTATAAAATGGGGATAATAGTACCCAATTCAGAGGGCTGTTGTGAAGTTTAAATGAGATGAAACATAAAAATAAAACACAGTGAACATTTCCTGGCATGGGCCAAGAGTTTAGAAGGGCTAACTTCTTCTTTTTACATCCTGGAGGCTAGGTTCTTGTTTCCTTCTGAAGGCAGCAGGTGATGACATAGAGATGGTATCACTAGAGAGATTTGTCCAGCTCTCAGACAGAGCCCCATGGGATGGTATTTATATGAATTGAGTTCATCTTACTTCCAGGATTTCTCTTTTATTCTCCTGATGCAGAAACCTGATTTTGTCAGCACTCTGATAGTGCAGCTATAATTTGGGAATATACTTTCAATACTGGACCCCAGTAGTATCTCTGTGTGTTTTATTCAGATATCCTGAGTAAAAGAAAATATCCTGAAAAAAAATAGGGAGAGAGATTTAGAGCCAGAGGGGTGTGTGTGTGTGTGTGTGTGTGCGTGCGCGCGCGTGTGTGTGAGTGCTTTATTCAGATATTCTGAGTAAAAGATAGAGAAGAAAACAATAGGGAGAGAGATTGAGAACCAGAGCAAATCAAAGATTTCTCTAAAGTCTGGCGATCATGCCCTTCATAATTTTTAGTGAGAGGAACTATTTTCCCATTTCTTAAAAAATTTTGTTATTTTACATAGATACAGAGAGAGATTGAGAGGAAGGCACCTACAGTACTGCTTCACCACTTGTGAAGCTTTCCCTCTCCAGGCAGGGACGGACCATGGGCTTGAACCTGTGTTCTTGTGCATTGTAACATGTGCGCTCTGTCTGATGTGCCACCGCCTGCCCCCCAGGTTTCCTTTGAATACGTTTTATTTGTTAGCAAGAGAGAGAGGGAGGGATGGAGAGAGAGAGAGAGAGAGAGAGAGGGAGAGAGAGAGAGAGAGAGAGACACAGAGAGAGAGAGAATGCCAGAACATCACTTTGATACATGTAGTGTTGGGGATTGAACTTGGGACCTCATGCTTCTAAGTCCAAAGTTTTAGCCTTTGAGTTATCTCCCAGGATTCAAAAACTAGTTCAAAAGATTGAAGGTTGCTGGAAGGAACCACGATGATACCACTAGTGACAAGAATATCTCCAGGGACCATCGAAATTTCAGCTAGGCTCCAAGTCACCTTTGAAAGGTCTTCTGAAACCACCAGAGATGGGTAACACTATGGAGACCCCAAGGGGTCAACCTAAACTTCAATCCCAGGATCTAGGGCAGAGCTTGTAGTCTGGTTTGCTTTTTGGATACAAGCAAAGGCAAGGCTTTGGGGGGAGAGAACAAGGTAGATAGGTGAGTGGACTGTGTTTAGGAGAGATTACATTAGCCTAAGCATGTGGATGTGATAATATGTGTGTGTATGCAAACATCTACTCATATATTCTACAGAAACACATAGTTATGATTTCAAAAGTTAGGCTTGCCTGTTATAAAAATTTTTAATGGTAGAGAAAATATAGTTTACAATTTTTTTTTTTTTTTACCAGCTCTGGCTTATGGTGGTGCGGGGGATTGAACCTGGGATTTGACGGAGCCTCAGACACGAGAGTGTTTGCATAACCATTATGCTATCTACCCCCACCCTACAATTTTTATTAATTAATTTGTTTATTTATTGTTGGATAGAGACAGAGAGAAATTGAGAGGGGAGGTGGAGATAGAGAGGGAAAGAGACAGAGAGATGCCTTCAACTCTGTTTCGCCACTTGTGAAGCTTTTCTCCTGCGGTGGGTGGGGGGTAGGTGGGTGGGAACTAGGGGCTTAAACTTGGGTCCTTTCGCACTATAATGTGTGCACTTAACCAAGTGTACCACTGCCTGGTCCAGATAAAATACAGTTTTGTTTTATATTTTTATTTCATTTTAATGAAAGATACAATAAGAATGACCAGAGCACTGCTCGGCTTTGGCTTATGGTGGTACTGGGGATTGAACCTGGGATTTTTGGAGCCCCAGGCATGTAAGTCTTTGCATGACCTTTATGCTGCCTCTCCAGCCAGAAAATAGTTTTTAAAGTGAAATTCACTGCTATTTTCCATTCTTCCCCTCTCTCAAGGACTGTTAAGATTTTGGTATGGTATGTTTGCCATAACCACATTCACTAACTAGCTAGTTAAACAAGTATCCATACATAGATAAATGTCTCAAAATCAATATGAATGTTGACATTTAACTTGACAATACTAACATGAGCTGTAAAGCAGTCTGGGAAGCTTGTGTCTTGTGGCTTACTGATATCCTTCCCATGAGCAAATAGTATGGAAAGGGAAATCAGAAATTTATGTGTTGAGTGTGGAACCAAAATAGGGTGAGTGAATTATTCTTCTGAAATGTCTCTTAACTCAGAAAGCACCTCTTTCCTGCCATTTCTTGCCTGATCAGCAGATCAGGAAACTAGTATTTCATGGAGCCCGCTGGGGGAAGATGTTAACTTTCTCTGCCTATGCCACTTTGCAGTTATCATAAAGCCGAATTTATTACTGGGTTATATTTCTCCCTTTTTTTTTTAAAGATTTAAAAAACAGATTTATTTATTCCCTTTTGTTATTTTATTGTTGTAGTTATTGCTGTTGTTGTTATTGATGTTGTTGGATAGGACAGAGAGAAATGGAGAGAGGAGGGGAAGACTGAGAGGGGGAGAGAAAGAGAGATAACTGCAGACCTGCTTCACCACTTGTGAAGCGACTCCCCTGAAGGTGGGTAGCCAGGGGCTTGAACCGGGATCCTTAGGCCGATCCTTGTGTTTTGTGCCACGTGCGCTTAACTGTATTTCTCCTTTTAAAAATTCTTTGCAGCTGAGCAGAAATCAATAATTTTATTTACCTACAAGTTTAAAAATAAAATATTAAATGACCTATTTATAGGGCTTGAAACCATCATGTGAACTTTTTGTTTATTTTTCAGAAAAAAATGGTAAAAAGATAGACCTCTAGTAGCATTTAAGATAAACTGGCAGGATGCAACTTATAATATGAATAAATCTAAAAGTAAACTTTGTCATTATTTATTACTGTTCATATATAAAGCATTTCTTAAAAAATGATTCTTACATGTATCTTTCATATACTCCTAGCAATATGAGTTATGATTACTTTGAGTTGTGTAACACACTTACAGATGGCAAATGTGTTCTTTATCTCAGCCACTAGAGGGCACCTAAGGGTTGTTCAACAAAAGCACTGAAACCCAGATAGGAAAAAATCAGAACTAGAAACCACAGACTGGAAAATGCTCTATGTACATGTTAACTCTTTTGGTACTTTGTTAACCACATTCAGTTTGCTGAAAGCTTCACCTTCTCCCTGCGCCTCTCCCCAAATTATAGAATCTTGGCACATCTGTTTGTAGACTGATACTTCAAGATTTTTTTTTTCCCGAGAAAATTTTTGGTTTTTGTTTGTAGAAGAGGATTCTATGTATTTCACAATATAGTGAATGCAAGTGTTTTTTTCTAGTAAAGAACTGTGATATTTCTGCTTACTAAAAAAAGTTCAGTAGTGTCATCTTTAGCTTTTCACTTCTACTCTGTGCTCAATAAGATTTAAAACTAAAAATTGAGAGTAGTCCAAATGTCAAATAAGAAGAAATAGAAAAACTAGCAAGAGGTGTGTTATGACAGTAAATATTTGTATTAATCTATTAATTATAGCATGGTATGTATCAGACTAATGTGTAAAATTACAGAGTAATTCTTACAGAGTAATATAGAGTAGTATTAGAACAGTATTTACAACGATGAGCTGACTGACCATCCATTAACTATCAGTCAGTCCCTATGTAATGTGGAGGAACAAGAAATAAATCTAATCTTTTGAGGACTATATAGTTGGATATCCAGTTTTGGTATGGTGGTGGTGGTGGTGGTGGTGGTGGTGGTGTGTGTTGACCAGAGCACTGCTCAGTTCGTTAATGGTAGTGCTGAGGACTAAACCTGGGACTTCTCGAATGCAAGTCCTATGTGTTACCACTGTGTTATCTTATTTCCTTGAATAAATAATTTTCCTGTCTCTGAACTTTGACATATGTAGTTGTTAAATAAGGATAATTACCAACCTCAATTTTATTGTGAAAATGGAGTGGCAGCATGAGCATAAAGCATAAAGCTGCTTACATCCAGTATTGATGGTGTACAGTAAGTGATAATAGTAGCAGTTTTTATGGTCAATTTCCATGTGTAGTTGGCAGTCATTGTGTGTGACAGCATGTGAGAGATTGTCTCAGCACGCCACCACCAGGGTGAGATGAGGGCACTAATGCAGAACCAGACAATCTTTTTGGGTCAGGCAGCTTTCAGGAACACCCTGACTGTCCTAATTTCTACTTTTTCAATTTTTAAAAATATTTATTTACTTATTTATTTATTGCCTCCAAGGTTATCGCTGGGGCTCCGTGCCAGCACTACAAATCCACTGCTCCTGGAGGTCATTTTTCCCATTTTGTTGCCCTTGTTGTTGCCCTTGTGGTTGTTGTAGCTGTTGTTGTTGGATAGGACAGAGAGAAATGGAGAGAAGAGGGGAAGACAGAGAGGGGGAGAGAAGGAGAGACACCTGCAGACCTGCTTCATCGCCTGTGAAGCGACTCCCCTGCAGGTGCGGAGCCGGGGGCTCGGACCCGGATCCTTCCATCTTGGACTTTGCGCCACATGTGCTTAACCCGCTGCGCTATTGCCCAGCCTCCTAAATATTTATTTATTTATTCATTGGATAGAGACAGAGAGAAACCGAGAGGGAATGGGGGAGATAAAGAGGGAGAAAGACAGAGAGACACCTGCAGCACTTCACCACTTGCAAAGGTGGGGGCCAGGGGCTCAAACTCAGGTTCTTGCACATTGTAACATTTGTGCTCACTATCCAGCCTCTTGTCCTAATTTCTAGATTGCCCAGAGGTTTTTGTCTTTTGCTTTTAGCAAAGCACTGCTGAGATCTAGCTATTTGTGGTGCCAGGGATCAAGGCTGCACTGTGTATCTCTTCAGCTTAGCCCAGTGGGTTTAGAAAATTAAGAAGAAGGAATTTCACCTCTTGGGGAGTAGTCTGAAGCCTTCCTTCTCCTCCCCCCCGCCCCTCCTCCTCTTCCTCCCCCTCTTCTCCTTTTCCTTCTCCTTCTCCTCCTCCTCCTCCTCCTCCTCCTCCTCCTCCTCCTTCTCCTTCTCCTTCTCCTTCTTCTTCTTCTTTTGCCTCCAGGGTTATCGCTGGGGCTTGGTGCCTGCACTGCTCCTGGAGGTCATTTTGCCCATTTTGTTGCCCTTGTTATTGTCATTATTATTGATGTTGTTGTTGTTGTTGGATAGGACAGAGAGAAGTCAAGAAAGGAGGGGAGACGGGGTGGGGAGAGAAAGACAAACACCTGGGGACCTGCTTCACTGCTTTGGGCCATGTGTGTTTAACCCTCAGCACTACTGCCCAACTCCTCCGACTCCCCTCCTTCTTTTTCTTCTTCTTCTCCTCCTCCTTCTTTCTCTTCTTCTCCTCCTCCTTCGTCATCATCATATTATTTAATTTTATTTATTATCTTTATTTATTGGGTAGAGACAGCCAGAAATCGAGAGTGTATGGGAGATAGAGAGGGAAAGAGAGAGACACCTGCAGCCCTGCTTCACCACTTGCAAAGCTTTCCCTATGTAGGTGGGAACCAGGGGCTCAAACTCAGGTCCTTGAACACTGTAATATGTGTGCTCAACCAGGTGTGCCACTACCCAGTCCCTTATATTGTTTTATTAGGAAAATAATGATTTGCAAGACAGTTGTCACCTGGGCATAATTTCCCACACTCCCTTGATAGATGTTTTCATACCACTCCCACTAGCTGCTTCAAAGTCCATCAGTCAGAGTAAGCCTCTTCAGGTCGTGTCTTCCTGTACCCTAAGAGTACAGTCTACTCTTAGAGTAGACTGCTGCCTATACAGTGGCAAGAGGACCTTGGCCAGCACTCTCTTTATAGGGAAATAGGCCAGGGGCCCAGGAGGGCAGAAGAAATGTTTCTCAAGTAAAGCTTTAAGTGATGATGAAATCAGAAGAGGCTTCTGAATCAAGAGTCAAGTGAGACATTGAGGTCAGAGAGCCAGACAATGAAATCCAAACAAGTTACCAAGCTAAGGCAAGAAAGAAACAGGGGACTGGAAACCATGGGTTGACTGCAGAGAACAGTGAACAACTATTATTCACCAGCTACTCTTCACACTATGGGAGATTATACTCTAATTTCATATGCTGGCAAGTGCTATAAAGAAAGATAGCACAGAACAGTGTGCTAGAGATTTGCA
The DNA here is from genome assembly GCF_950295315.1 of Erinaceus europaeus. Lineage (NCBI taxonomy): Eukaryota > Metazoa > Chordata > Mammalia > Eulipotyphla > Erinaceidae > Erinaceus > Erinaceus europaeus. The sequence continues at coordinate 27,846,627 of NC_080178.1, forward strand.
GGAAGGTTGTTTTGGCAAAGGTCTTGTTCTAAGCAAGAGAAGCAGTAAGGGTAAAGGCCCCATGTAGGAATAACAGAAGAAGGTCATTGCAGCTGGAGTGTTGTGAATGAAATAAGAAGTGGAAGGAAATTAATTTAGAGAGATAGGCATGGACAATATCCTGTAGGATCTTATAAGTCACGTTAAGAGATTAGATTTTGTCAGTGCAATGGGAAACTATTAAGTATTTTAAATAGGAAAGGGGGTGCTTACATGATCTAATTTACATAGAATGACCACTCTCACTGCTAGGTGGAGGATGAATTATTTTAAGACAAGAGTTGTGACTGTGAGTCCAGTTGGTTGTTAAAATAGAATGAGCAAGAAATGGCAGTTGTTAGGAATAAACGGGACCTTATAAAGATTGAAAGAGGCGGGGGCCTGGTGGTGGCGCATCCGGTTAAGTGCAGATAGTAAAAGCATAAGGGCCACATAAGAATCTGAGTTTGAGCCCCCGGGGCTCCCCACCTGCAGAGGCACCACTTTATGCGCTGTGAAGCAGCTCGGTAGGTATCCATCTTTCTTTTTATTTTATTTTTTTTAATTTATAAAAAGGAGACATTGACAAAACCATAGGATAAGAGGGGTACAATGCCACACAATTCCCACCACCAGCTCTCCATATCCCATCCCCTCCCCTGATAGCTTTCCTATTCTTTTTTTTCTATTCAACTAGATTATTAGCTCTTGATAGCTTTGAAGAGATGATAATGAGTTTTCTTTTTTTATTTTATTTTATTTATTTATTTATTTTATTTATTCCCTTTTGTTGCCCTTGTTGTTTTATTGTTGTAGTTATTATTGTTGTTGTCATTGTTGGATAGGACAGAGAGAAATGGAGAGAGGGAGGGGAAGACAGAGAGGAGGAGAGAAAGATAGACACCTGCAGACCTGCTTCACCGCCTATGAAGCGACTCCCCTGCAGGTGGGGAGCCGGGGTTCAAACCGGGATCCTTATGCCGGTCCTGCGCCACCTGTGCTTAGCCCGCTGCACTACAGCCCGACTCCCGATAATGAGTTTTTCAAACAAACAACAGTTAAAGGAATTCACTATCACTAAACCAACCACTGCAAAAAAAAAAAAAAAAAAAAAAGAAGTACCTAAGGGACTGATATAAAATGAAAATACTGAGTTCCTTCTGTTGTAAATGATGTCCAATTAAAATACTTGTTGGAGGAGGGGCTACGGAGCAGCAGCAGCTGTGTTTCTCTCCTCTCCCGGGTCAACTAGGAATACCAAAGGAGACCACCTGGGATTGCAACAAGGCAGGACTAGAATGACTTCAGGAACCCACCAAACCACTGGTGAGTGCAAACACATGTGGCTCATGGACAGGGAGGAGCCTAAAGAGAGACTGAGCAGCTGGAAACAGTCTGGCAGTTTACCAATTGAGACACCACCTCCAGTCTGTTTCACCAACAAAAAGGCAGTTGAAGGGAGGAAAGGACTCCCCTAAGATTCACCAAATCCAGCTGTGAGTCTCCACTGCTACTGCCCTCAGAAGCTGGAGCAGAGGCAGGGAGGCCCTGTGCTGACACCAGGGGACAGAGAACTCAGCTTTCGTATTCTGGGAGTATGGACCTAAGGTCATTGTGGGATGCAGAAGTTTGAAGGTCTGGCTTCTATAATTGCTTCCCTGCTGAACATGGGCGTTGACTGGTCGATCCATACTCCCAACCTGCCTCTCTCTTTCCCTAGTAGGGTGGGGCTCTGGGGAAGCAGAGCTCCAGGTGTCCATCTTTCTATGTTCCCCATCCACTCTCAATTTCTCTGTCCTATCCAGTAAAATGGAAAAAAAAAAAAAGCCGCCGGGAGCAGTGGATTTGTAGTGCTAACACCAGGCCCCAGTGATAATCCTGAAATTGCAAAAAAAAAAAAAAAAAATTGAAAGAGGTTATCAATCTTACAGAGATTGATCTTAAGGTTTTTTTTTTTTTTTTTTTTGGGAGGTGCACTGGAATCTGGGTATAAGGAAAAGAAAGAAAGATCAATGGAGATTCTGGGGCTTGGTGAAGGAGTAAATGTGTGGGGGAGGGTAGTATACCTGTTGCACAGGTGGCTGAGGATGAGAGTGGAGTTGGCGGAAGGACCGTGGATTTAGTTTGACACTATTGAGTTTGAGATGCTGGTTAGATATCCTTCTAAGTGGGGATATCAAAAAAGGCAATGGCGAATGACTCTAGAGTTCAGAAAAGAGATCTAGATGGCAGAGACTGATTTGAGAGTCAACAGTGTATGACAACTTGAAGTGGTTTTTAGAATAGGGGCTGGGCAAAGTAAATTTAATGAGGAAGGAGAGGGAGAAAGAGAGAAGAGCTCAGAGGGTGGGCACTGGGGTCCTTGAACATTTTGAGGTCTGGTGGTGAGTGAGGAGCTACCAGCAAATAGAAAAGGAACTAATAAGGTAGGAAAAGATCAAGGAAGTGCAAGGTCATGGAGGAATATATTTCAGAAAGAAGGCAAAGGCCAACTTGGTCAAGGTCTATTAATAAGCCCAATAAAGTGAAGACAAAGGGGTTGATTGGAGACAGTGCTGTGTTGGTGAAATGTATGTCTGTGTAGGAGAGGACAAAGGCTTGATCTGACTGTGCTGAGAAAAGAGAGAGGGTGGAAAACAAGGTATAAGCAATTCTTGCAGTTTTTCTGTGCAAAGGAACAGAAGGCCCAAAGAATTTTAAGATGTTTCTGTACAGATAACCATGATACAGAGGAGAGAGTGAGGAGTTGACACACTGCAGGAGCAAAGTGGAAGTGAATTTTACAATGTACCAACAACTGTATTTATTGTTGACTGTAAATTATCAATTCCCCCAATCAAAAAATTTTTAAAAGTAGTGAAATTCTTGAGAAAGGATAGCAGATAAGATTCAGAGCTCAGGGCCTGACTACTCTTTCCATCAGACCAGGAGGGAGGGCAGAGTGCATGAATGTTGGTGTTGGTCTTGTGGGTCCTAGATAGATCATTTCAGACTTTGCAACAGAGGAAACCAAAGCTGATCTCTACTCATTCAGAATAAGTTTTGAATCAAGGAAGAAGTAGGCACTGTTAAGTCAAATCAAACACAAACCCTAAGCAGAAAATTTTCTTTGGCAGAAAAGTCTTGCTCCTGGGTTTGCTTATCCAGATTTCCAAATGTGGAAAGCTCAGTCTAGAATTCTGGAACTTATCTCAGGGTATTATGGTGGGACTTATTTTTATTTTCTAGTAAGCCATTTCTTTTCATTATTACTAGTTATTTAATATTGATTTACAAAATAATAAGATATTAGGGGTTTTAGCCAATAACACTCCCACTACCAGAGTTCTGTGTCCTCACCCCCTCCATTGGAAACTGTAGTTGCGCTCCCAAGGCCACAGATAAGGGTTGATTTTATTTTATTTTTTAAATTTCTTTATTGGGGGATTAATGTTTTACATTTGACAGTAAATACAATAGTTTGTACATGCATAACATTTCTCAGTTTTCTACATAACAATACAACCCCCACTAGGTCCTCTGTCATCCTTTTTGGATCTATACTCTCCCCGCCCCTCCCACTCACCCTAGAATCTTTTACTTTGGTGAATACATCAACTCCAGTTTAGGTTCTACTTGTGTTTTCTCTTCTGATCTTGTTTTTCAACTTCTGCCTGTGACTGAGATCATCCTAAATTCATCCTTCTGTTTCTGACTTATTTCACTTAACATGAATTCTTCAAGCTCCAGCCAAGATGGGCTGAAAATGATTAAGCCACCATTTTTAATAGTTGAGTAGTATTCCATTGTGTATATATACCACAAAGTACTCAGCTACTCATCTGTTCTTGGACACCTGGATTATTCCAGATTTTGGCTATTGTGCTGCTAAGAACATATGTGTACACAGATCTTTTTGGATGGGTGTATAGGGTTCCTTAGGATATATCCCCAGGAGAGGAATTGCAGGATCATAGGGTAGGTCCATTTCTAGCCTTCTGAGAGTTCTCCAGACTGTTCTCCACAGAGGTTGGACCAATTGACATTCCCACCAGCAGTGTAGGAGGGTTCCTTTGTCCCCACAACCTCTCCAGCATTTGTTTCTGCTACCTTTTCTGATGTATGACATTCTCACAGAACTGAAGTGGTATCTCATTTGTTGTCTTTATTTGCATTTCTATGACAATCAAAGACTTGGAGCATTTTTTCATGCATTTCTCGGCCTTTTGGAGCTCTTCTGTGGTGAATATTCTATCCATGTCCTGTTTCCATTTTTGGAAGGGGCCATTTGTTTTCTCGTTGTTGCAAGCTCTTTATATATTTTGGTTATTAGCCTCTTGTCGAAGGTTTGGCATGTAAAGATCTTCTCCCATTCTGTGAGGGTCTCTTGGTTTGGGTATTGGTTTCTTTTGTTGTGCAGGAGCTTTTTTATTTGATGTCGTCCCATATGTTTATACTTGCCTTAGTCTTTGTAACTGGATTCGTTTCATTGAAGATGTCTTTAAAATTTATGCAGAAAAAAGTTCTGTCAATATTTTCCTCTAAGTATCTGATAGTTTCTGTTCTAACATCCAAGTCCTTGATCCACTTGGAATTTACTTTTGTGTTTGGTGAAATATAATAGTTCAGTTTCATTCTTCTGCATATTACAACTCATTTTTTCCAACACCATTTGTTGAAGAGACTTCCTTTTCCCCATTTAATAGTTTGGGCCCCTTTGTCAAAGATCAGATGTCCATAGGTGTGGAGACTTACTTCCAGGCATTCAGTTCTATTCCACTGGTCAGAGTGTCTATTCATGTTCCAGTATCAAGCAGTTTTGATTACAATGGCCCTATAATACAATCTGAGATCTGGGAGTGTGATGCCTTCAGTTCTGTTCTTTCTTCTGAAGATTGTTTTGGCAATTCTAGGTCTTTTCTGGTTCCAGATAAATATTTGCAGCATTTTTTCTATTCTCCTAAAAAATGTGGTTGGGATCTTGATGAGGATAGCATTAAATTTGTATATGGCTCTCGGTAGTATATTCATTTTAATGATCTTAATTCTTCCAACCCATGAACATGGAATATCTTTCCACTTTGTTGCTGAGGAGTTATTCTGAAGCAGTCTCTGCCAATATCCAGCTAGCAAAAGCCTTAACTACATTAAATCTCTTTAATATTTACAATAACTCGGCCTTACCCCCTATTATTCTTCACTGGCAAACACCATCTACCCTCCCATCTATTAAGGTCAAATGGAGAGACCCACTCGATAAAATTTGGAAAGGTCCTGACCCATTATTGACCATGGGAAGGGGTTTCGCATGCATTTTCCCTCAAAATTTCTCTAAACCTGTCTGGGTTCCTGCCCACCATGTCCGACAATACCCGCAGGATGGTGCTGTTATTCCTGAAGAACAAGAAATATTACAAGAGGACCAGATGCAGGATACATCCCAGGACCCATAATACAACATGGCAGAACCTACAAAATCTAGCTCACAGAGACCTCTCTCCTACCCTTTCCCTGTATGTCTTATGTTATAACTGGCCAGTTGTTTTTGTGAGTGAGTGTGTTGAATGACAAAAAAAATTTTTTTTGCATGACCCATCTGCTTGGAGTACTCTAAAAGGTAATTGGCTTTATATAAAAATGCTGGACGCAGCCAAAGTTTCTGGAGATGTCCAGAAACATTCCAAAATTTTTTTTCTTTCTCTCTCTTTTGAATTTTATATATAGTTTTGGTATATATGTAAGTGTTTAGTCTTAAACTGTGTGACTAATGACGGATTTAAATTTGTTTTTAAATAATGTGTTTTTATAACAAAAGTTCTTTTTCCTCCAGTTATAACTAAATGTTTATGGGTATGTCTCAAGTTTGGTAACACTAACTTAACGGTCAAAAGTGTAACCCTACAGCTACACTTTTACCAGACAAGGTAAAAATTAATTTGTTAAGGTAACTTACTATTTAGGCAAAAGTCTAAATGTTCAACGTGACTATTCATTCCCAAAACTAAACTATATAAATTTTATATACAGGACACCTTTGAAGGGCCCCCAAAGGTGCCCTGTAAACTATCTTGTGGAAATTAATCCACAACAGATCTGGCATCAATCTGGCACTGTAAACGTTAAAATCATTGTCACGAATATGCGTTAACTCTCTAAGCAATTTGAGTCTGTTTAAAATACATATTTTAGCTAAAATTGGTCTCAAGATCCTGCGGTAGAGGCTGCTACAGGAGGTCACATTAGATGACCTTTAAATAAAATCATAAAGAGATTCTAAACCAATTATAATCATCAAAGTATCAACTATAACAAACCTATAACTTGTTACAAGTTCAAATTAACCACGAGAAGCAGATTGTTTGTGTTTCTTTCACAGGAATCCCGGAAAAACCATCTGAACCCCTGCACACCCTGACGTAACCCACTAGATGGCATGACTACCGTGGCACACCCCCCGAAACCCTAGATGTCACTCAACGCAATCTGAAGAACCTGATACACAGACTCCAAGGACAGAACTTTCTTCATGCCTGGTTACCGTTCCTGCTTCTGACCTGCTTGTCACGTGTTGGCAGTTCCAGCTGGCTATCTACAGAAAAGCAACATTCCAGCGGCTGACCTCCCTCATGCAGCGTTGCATCCCCTGCCAATTTCTTCCCCTAGCCATCTACTTTGGACTGAGACTTGTATCGGACTTTCTGACATACCCTATATACATTTTACACAATTTTGAAGCAGCTTATTTCCCTTCACACTGCTGGTTTTTCATAGACTGATCCTGAGTAATTCATAGACTTTACAGACTGTTGCCTTGAGGACTATACAATGCCAAATAGCCCCTCTGTTTGGTGGGTCATGCCTCCCGCCTCCCCCTCATTATGTACCCTTGCCCCTTTCCCCACCCAAGCAGGGAATGTTCCTTTACACACCAATCCCTCCCTTCACACCACACTGGCTCTTACTACTCCCCTACTTGTCCCTTCCTGCTTTGTTATATCATTTAGGCTTATGCCCAAAAGGTTTCTGCCCCATGATAGTCTTTTACAGACTTTGTACATCTTATGCAATTACTAGATAGAAAGATAGAAAAGATGTAGAGATATTGTGAAGAGATGGTTGAGCAGGCTGCGCTTAAACCTATGAGATGAGTCTCTCCAGGTAAGTCTCTCTCTCTAAAGAGGGGTTGAGCACAGGAGGACGCATAAATCTCACAAGGTTTGCAGCCATTTAAGCCTTCCATCCTCCACAGAAAGTCCTACATCTTCCCAACTGAGCATGGCATTCCTCTAAAACATTTAAGCCTGCTCCATTCCATTTTTCTTTACTGTGTCCATTTAGATATAAAGGGATAGGAGGAGATGTTGCTGAGGAGTTATTCTGATGCAGTCTCTGCCCCCAGGTTTTACTACGCCGCGCAAAACCCTAGCATTGCCCCCTTCAACCAATCCTGGCCCTACACGTCACCTCTGGTTGTCGCCCAATAAAAAGCCCCCTCACCCCCCCCCTCTCTCTGGGCTCTCAGCTCTCCCTCTCTGAGGTCTCGCTCCCTGCTCTCCCCCCGTGGTCGGCCATTGCCGGCTGGCTCCACGTGGTCTGAACCAAACCCCCCCATCCTATAATAAAGATTTGTGTACCCCTTTGCTCTGGACGTCCGCTCTCTTCTCCGCGGTGCAGCCCGACACCAGACCACCTCAACAACACCACTTCTTTGTGTCTTTTTCTATTTCCTTGAGTAGTGACCCATAATTTTCAGTATATAAGTCTTTCCCTCCTTTGGTTAGGTTTATTCCTAGATATTTTATTGTTTTTGTTGCTATAGTAAAAAAATTGATTTCTGGATTTCTTTTTCTTCTAACTTAGTGTTTGCATAGAGAAATGCCACTGACTTTTGAATGTTAATTTTGTAGCCTGACACCTTACTGTATTGCCTGATGATTTCCAAAAGCTTCTTGCTGGATTCTTTAGGTTTTTCTGTGTATACTATCATGTCATCTGCAAATAGGGAGAGTTTTACTTCTTCTCTTCCAATCTGAATCCCTTTAATTCCTTGCTCCTGCCTGATTGCTATGGCAAGAACTTCCAACACTATGTTGAATAGAAGTGGTGATAGAGGTCATCCCTGTCTAGTACCTGATCTGAGGGGAACTGCTTCCAGTTTTTGGCTGGAAGTTTTTCCAGATGTTGGCTGTAGGTTTGCTATATGTAGACTCCACTATCTTGAGGAGTTTTCCATCTATTCCCATTTTTGTAGCATTTTGATCATGAAGGGATGTTGGATTTTGTCAAAGGTTTTCTCTGCATCTATTGGTATGACCATGTGGTTTTTTCATCTTGCTTTTATTGATGTGGTGGAACACGTTGATTAATTTACGTATATTAAACCAACCTTGCATCCCTGGCACAAACCCCACTTGGTCATGATGAACAATCTTTTTAATATACTGCTGTATCTGGTTGGCTATTGTTATCTTCAATATTTTAGCATCTATATTCATCAGAGATATTGGTCTGTAGTTTTCTTTTTTGGTCGTGTCCCTGTCTGGTTTTGGTATCAGAGTGATGTTGGCTTCATAGAAGTTGGAAGGGAGTATTCCTGTGTCTTCAATGTTCTGGAAGACTTTTAAAAGTAGAAATATTGGGGAGTTGGGCAGTGGCATGGCTGGTTAAGCACAGTCAGCGTGAAGCACAAGAACTGGTGTAAGGATCTTGGTTCGAGCCCTGGCTCCCACCTGCAGGGAAGTTGCTTTACAAGCAGTGAAGGAGGTCTGCTGGTGTCTGTCTTTCTCTCCCTCTCTCTCTGTCTTCCCCTCCTCACTCTATTTCTCTCTGTTCTATCCAACAATGATGACATCAATAACAACAAAATAACTACAACAACAGTAAAAAACAAGGGCAACAAAAGGGAAAATAAATAAATATAATAAAAAAGTAGAAATATTAACTCTTCCTTGAAGGATTTATAGAATTCATTTGTAAAACCATCTGGTCCAGGACTTTTATTCTTGGGAAGGTTTTTGATAACTGTTTCAATTTCATTGGCTGTGATGGGACTGTTCATATTATCTAGTTCCTCTTTATTTAATTTTGGAAGTTCGTAGGTATCTTAGAAATCATCCATTTCTTCCAGGCTCTCTAACTTGGTATATATATATAGTTGTTAATAGAAGCCTTGCATGATATGTTGAATTTCTGTTGTGTCTGTTGTGATGTCTCCTCTTCCATTTACAATCTGATTTATTTGGGTCTTCTCCCTTTTTTGTTTTGTGAGTCTGGCTAAAGGTTTGTCGATTTTGTTCACTCTTTCAAAGAACCAACATTTACTTTCGTTGATCTTTTTTATGGTTTTCTTATTTTCAATTTTATTCATTTCTGCCCTAACTTTAGTTATTTCAGGCCTTCTGGTTGCTTTAGGGTTTCCCTGTTCTTCTTCTTGTAGGTCTTTAAGGTGTGCAATCAGGTTGTTTATTTGTGCTGTTTCGTGTTTCCTAATGTATGCTTGTATGGCTATGAACTTCCCTCTCAGTACTGCCTTAGCTGTGTCCCAAATATTTTGATAGCTTGTGTCTTCATTTTCAGTGAACTCTCAAAACATTCTGATTTATTCCTTTATTTCCTCTTTGACCCAGTAGTTGTTAAGTCATGTACTTTTGAGCTTCCACATTCTGGGACTATTAATAATCTTTTGTTGACTGTTAAGTGTTAGTTTAATTCCACTGTGGTGTGAGAAAGTACTTGGGATAATTTCAATGCTCTTGAATTTGCTGATGCTGTCTTTGTGGCCTAACATATGATCTATCCGTGAGAAAGACCCATGTGGACTTGAGTAGAATGTGTATTCCAGTTTCTCGGGGTGAATTGCCAGTCCCTGTTCGGGCGCCAGATGCTGGGCTAGCTTTGTGGGTGGGAGAGAGACGACCAGGGACTCATGGCTGAGCTGGGAATGCAGTTCAGTCTTTATTGATGAGCAGGGATGCAGTACAATCAATCTAATCTCCATTCATTAGAAAATCCTATCCTTTATATCTCCTGAGGTGAAAGTGTCAGGAAGAGGAAGTACATAGGATAGGGGGTGGGGAGAAGGAAAAAAGCACACAAACCAGTGGGGATTAAACGGTGGAAAACAGGATGTGACTAGGAGAGGGGGCGGAGTGGAAAAAGAGCTCGAACCAGCGGGGATTAAACCAGTGCGGGTCTCAAGCAAAACAATGATTATGTAAATAGACCATAGTGTTAAGCAATGCAAGTGAACCTAACGTGATGATCAAAACAGAAGAGGTCTTAGAAGCAGAATTAAAAACAGACCAACAGTGAATAATTCTGAAAATGTCCAATAGTTCTAGTTTATCTATCTCCTCATTTAGCTCCCTCATTTCTTTATTGATTTTCTGCCTGGATGATCTGTGATGCTGAGAGAGTGGGGTGTTGAAGTCCCCTACTATTACTGTGTTGCTATTAATATATTGCTATAAATAATAAAGAAATTGATATATATAGCTGTAGCTCTTTCAGTAAATGTTTGATGTATTTAGATGGCTTCTCATTGCGTGCATAGATGTTAATAATTGTTAAAAGTCCTCTTGGTTGACTGATATTCTGAGCATTAAGTAATGCCCATCTCTATCTTTTAAAATTTTATTTATTTTAAAGTCTATCATGTCTGATATGAGAATACTTGATCCTGACTTTTTTTTTGTGGGCCATTGGCTTGTAGCATAGTTTTCCATCCTTTCACTTTGAGTCTGTGTTTGCCTTGTTGAGTTAGGTAGGTTTCCTGCAGACAACATATAGTTGGGTTATGTTTTCTGATCCATCTTCTTACTCTGTGCCTTTTAATAGGTGAACTCAGACTATTGACATTTATTGATATCATAGACTGAAGATATTTTAATGCCACTATTGTAGATTTTTAGAGTGTTCTGATATATGGCACATTTATGGTGGTCTGACTGTTTATAGGAGACCTTTCAGAACTTCTTTCAGGGCAGGCTTGGTGATAGCTGATTCTTTCAGCTTGTCTGACGAGGTTTTTATGCCTCCATGCCATCTGAATGACAGTCTAGCAGGATACACTAGTCTTTGTTGAGAACCTTTCTAATTGAACACTCGGTAGATATCTTGCTATTCTCTTCTGGCCTGTTGTGTTTGTTTGGAGAAGTCTGCTGCTAGTCTTATGAGTTTTCCTCTGTAGGTGACTTTTTGTTTTTCTCTTGCAGTCTTCAGGATCCTTTCTTTATCCTTATTCCTTTCCATTCTAAATGTGATGTGTCTTGGTGTCTTTATGTCTGGATTAATTCTGTTTGGGATCCTTTGGGCTTCTTGAACTTTTATGTCTTTGATGTTATCTAGACTAGAGAAGTTCTCAGCTTTTATGTAATGAAGAATATTTTCTTCCCCTCCCTCTCTTTCTTCCTCTGGTAAGCCAATAATGCGTATATTATTTCTTTTGAAGTCACCCCATAGGTCTCTGTTGCTGTTTTCAGTATCTCTTAATCTCTTTTTGAGATATCTTACTTCTTTTTTTAGTTGTCTCTAATTTGTCCTTGATCTTGCTAATCTGTCTTCAGCCTCAATTAGTATATTCTCTCTCCCCTCTACTCTTTTCTGTAGTTCATCTGTTTTGTTACCCTGTTCTGATGCTGTTTTAGCTTGTTCAGCTAGTTGTGTTCTTAGCTCAGCTATTTCAGCTTTCATTTCCCTACTAACTTTGAGATAATTAGTGCTTTCTTCCAAAGTCTCACTTGTTTTTTTGCGTTTCTGATGACAATTCTTTCAAACTCTTTACTTACTCCTGTGACTATTTCCTTAAGTAGTGTTTGGATGTTGACCTCAGTATTTTGTTGATTGACCTTTGTGGGGCTTTTGGCTGGACTTTTGTCCTGGTTCATTTTTCCAATGTTTCTATTGTTGGTTTAACCATTCTATACAGTATGTTATGAGTTCCCTCTCTCAGTATTTTTCACATTACTGATCACTCTTGCCTGGATCGACTTGTGTCTAAGTAAGGTATTTAAAGGGTTCACAGTGTGGACATTGACAGTTGTTTCAATGCTATTTCAATCCCTGAGTTGGATCACAGAGATTGTTAAAAGTCTCTTGTTTGTTTTTTTTTCCCTATAGGCTATTGAGCCTGAAGGTTTTTAAACTATAAGTAGGCTTCTTAGCTACTTCTCACTCACTCCTGACCAAAAGATAAAGCAGGGTAGGAGGGAGAATGCACAATGATTATGCAAAGAGACTCTTATACCACAAGGATCTAAAGCTCCAGGCCCAATTCAGCTTCTCTGCACTGCTGCACTCTGTGAGTTTCTAAACAAGTCTTGTTTGTAGTTTGTAGGCTCTGAGGCAATTATTCACCATGTTCTCATCAGGAGAACAATGTGGGAAGGCTCCCACTGCTAGGCCACTGAGGAGTAGCTTTTCTCCTGAGTTTCCTGGTCAGTTCTCTGTTCCCAGATATCAGCACAGAGCCTCCCCCCTGCTGCTCCAGCCTCTGAGGGCAGTAGCAGTGGAGACTCACAGTTGCATTTGGTGAGTCTTAGGGGGGTCCTCTCCTCCCTTCAGCAGTCTTTTTGTTGGTAAAGCAGAATGGAGATGGTGTCTCAACTGGTAAACTGCTGGACTATTTCCAGCTGCTCAGTCTCCCTTTAGGCTCCTTCCTGTCACTGAGCCACATGTGTTTGTACTCACCAGTGGTTTGGTTGGTTCCTGAAGTTATTCTAGTCCTGCCTTGTTGCAGTCCCAGGTGGTCTCCTTTGGTATTCCTAGTTGACTTGGGAGAGGAGAGAAACACAGCTCCTGCTGCTCCGTAGTCCCCTTTTGGAAGTCCCATAGTGGGACTTCTGCTACATGTCTCATTGTGTATTAGTACAAACAAGGAGAAACAGTGTAGAGATTTTTTTTTTAAATTTCTTTATTGAGGAATTTAAGGTTTACAGTCAACAGTAAAATAAAATACAAATGGGGGTCAGGTGGTATCACGGTGGTTTAAGTGCACATGACATGAAACAGAAGGACCATTGTAAGGTTTCTGGTTCAAGCCCCTGGCTCCCCTGCTTCATGGGGGTATGCTTCATAAGTGGTGAAACAGGTCTTCAGGAGTCTAGCTTTCTCTCCCCGTCTCTGTCTTCCCCTCTTCTCTTGATTACTCTCTGTCCTATAAACAACAACAACAAGAGCTATAACAATAATAACAACAACAAGGGCAACAAAAATGAGTAAAATGGCCACCAGGAGCAGCAGATTCATAGTGAGCCCCAGCAATAACCCTTGAGGCAAAATAAGTAAATAATAAATATGATAAAACTAAACAAAATACAGTAGTTTGTACATGTGAGATTTTGTTAAAGTTGGGAAGGGGCATGATTGTAGATGTAGGCTGATTCAGGTAAAATTAGATTAGGGTTTATTTTAAGATGCAACTTTAAAATGTATGGAGGTGACCTAGTGGGTGACCTAGTGACTAGAGCTTTGGACTGGCAAGCATAAGGTCCCGAGTGATACCAGAGTGATGCTCCCCCACTTTCTTTCATCAAGTAGCTAATGAAATCTTTTATTTTAAAATTTTTATCTTGGTTCCATACTCTCAGAGGGATAAAGAATAGGAAAGCTTTCAATGGAGTGGATGGGATACGGAACTCTGGCAGTGGGAATTGTATGGAATTGCACCCCTCTTATCCTATGGTCTTTTTTTTATTTTATAAATTAAAAAATCTTTTTTAAAAAAGTATATAACAAAGAATGTTAATAGCTACAAATTTATATAACTTGTGAATAAATGTGAACTATGTAAGTGAATTCATTCAATGTCTACCATGGGTTAGTGACTTCATAACGGAAGCAAAGCAATTATTGACATAGGAATCTTTTTGTTCTTGTTGGCATCTAATGAGGATTCTGATTCTGGGACTAGTCAATGTGAGTCCTTTGATGCAAAATGGTTACAAGAGTCTTTGTTCATTTCTTTGACTGTGACTTAAGCATTAACAGTCTTCTGTTTTCAAGTAAAGCATCGTAAGTTTTAAGAAGTCCAATTGAGCGATAGAGCCAGAATTTGAATCCGGGACCATCCAATTCCAAAATTTATGCTAGAGTCTCTCTGCAGGAACCACACAGTTATGGTGTAAAGTATGAATCATGGTGTCAGGGGTCTTAGATTTGAATTCTGCTCTACTAAACAGTAAGTGTGTAACCTGAGGCTGGCTATTTAGTACCTAGGAATGTGTGTCATTTTGTAGAACAGGGCTTATTATTTATTTATTTATTTATTTATTTTCCTTCCAGGGTTATTGCTGGGGCTCGGTGCTGCACCACGAATCCACTGCTCCTGGAGGCTATTTTTTTCCCCTTTTGTTGCCCTTGTTGTTTATCATTGTTAATATTATTGTTGTTATTGCTGCTGTTGTTGGATAGGACAGAGAGAAATCGAGAAAGATGGGAAAGACAGAGAGGGGGAGAGAAAGATAGACACCTGACCACTTGTGAAGTGACTCCACTGTAGGTGGGTAGCTGGTGGCTCCAACCGGGGTCCTTACGCAGATCCTTGTGCTTCACGTCGGGTGCGCTTAACCCACTGCTCTACCGCCCAGCTCCCTTAGAACAGGGTTTATAATAGCCTTACACTCAAGGATTGCTCTGAAGATTATGTGAAGACATGTCACATTGTCCTGGAAATAGAAGGGTCTCAGTAAGGTTATTATTTTGGTCATTTATAATGTTATTATTATGCATTGTATGGGACGTTAGTTCTTATGTCAGTTATTATTTTAACTTACCATGCTGGCCTCTGAGAGGGTTATATTAGCATCTGTCTGAGCCAGTTTCACACCAGCATCAGAAACATATATTCTGCCCTGAAAATGTCTCACATAATAGATTGTGTCTGTGTAACTCACTCTGCACTGAGCTTCCAACACCAGGCATCTGAAAGTACTCTAGATGATGATATTACCCAGCTGCATGAGTGGGTTTGATAGCTTTTCCAAAGGGCTGGTATTTCAGTTGTGCAACTGTAACTACTTCCCAGCAATAGAAAAGATTTATTTTTTGGACCCCAATCAACCCTCAGTCTCATTTCTCAAACTCCAGCTACCTCACAAGATGGCAAAGTCATGCAGTATTAACGTTTGGTCAAAGGTGCTTGTGGCATTTTGCAGACGGTCTAAAATTGTTTTGTAATGCCTTCTGCCCTGAGCCTGGCTTGCCCTTTCATGCTGGCTTGGCAGGAAAATTCAGCTGCAAGCCCACCTGGAAGGCAGTGAAAGGACAAAACACTGATTTGGTTAACTTCAGAAACCCGAGACCTTGGGCTGGAGTAAAAATTTCTACCTAGTGAGGGGAGGTCTAATAGTCGTCTCTCTTCCTACCTTCTAAGGTTGGCAGAGGAAAAGACCCATAATTAAAAGAAATGAGACATAATGAAGTCCTTTTAGGTCGTTCCTAAAAAGAAGCAAACAAGGGTTTCCTTGGAGATTAGAAAAAAAAAAAGAGGAATTTTCTTTCAAGGACAGCCACTGTCAGTGAGGGAAGCAGAGAAATAAATGACTTCTAACTGGTATGCAGGACCAGATTTCCTGACCTGAAGGTGAAGGATTGCATTTTTGCTTCAGTGAGGTCTCTGGTCACTGGTGTTTTCTTACTTACACTAAAGAAACTGGGTTAGCCCAATATTTTTTGTAGTGCAGGAGTCACGTCTTCAGGGGCGTTTCTCTACTCTGCAGTGTCTGTTGAGTGTTCCTGTTCTTTTCTAACTCTTGGTAACATGTGGCGTTGAATAAGCCTGATGCAAATAGTGGCCTAGTCGCAAACCGGTTTTGGTGCCTTGAGTGCGTTACCTGTCCTCAGTTTCCTAATTTAGAAGATGGGATTAATAAAGATATATAGCAACTATGTAAGTATAGTGGAAAATAAAAGTAGTATTTTAAACTAAAACTGTTTAGGAGTCTCTGCTGCCTTTTAAAGAGAGATAGACATGTTTTGTATTAGTAAAGAAACACTAATTCCTTAGTGTTAGTTTTCTTATTTATTTATTTTACCAGGGCGCTGCTCAGATCTGGCTTTTGGTGGTATGGGGGACTGATCCTGGGACTTTGGAGTCTCAGGCATGAGAGTCTCTTTGCATGCTATCTACTCCCCAACCTTAATGTTTCTTAGTGCTATCCTTTTGAGAGAGGGAGAGCAAGACATGTGATCAGAAAGAAGATATGATTTTTTACATAGCACATCAGTGATGTTTGGAAGAAGAGATGAATACGGCTAGAGAGTCTGGAAAGGAATGAGATGCTTCACCCAATAAAACAGGTGGAATAGTCATGGGTTTCTAGTAGCCAGTGAGGGGAGGAAAGAGGTGGCCCAAGTAATACTGCAGAAAACAGCTCTTAAGGCATATGAGAGCCCAGCTGTTTGCAGGTTCCAAATTATTTATTTATTTATTTATTCATTGCGGTGACCTGACACAGGCTTCAAATTTATATATGTCAAAGAATTTTGAATAATTCTTAGCACCAGTGAGCATTTAATAAATGTAGTTGGTAGGGAGTCGGGCACAGAGGGTTAAGTGTACATGGCACAAAGCGCAAGGGCTGGTGTGAGGATCCCGGTTTGAGCCCCTGGCTCCCCACCTGCAGGGGAGTCGCTTCACAGGCTGTGAAGCAGGTCTGCAGGTGTCTGTCTTTCTCTCCCCCTCTGTCTTCCCCTCCTCTCTCTATTTCTCTTTGTCCTGCCCAACAACAATGACATCAGTAACAACAACAATAATAACTACAACAATAAAACAACAAGAGCAACAGAAGGGAATAAGTAAATAAATATTTTTAAAAAACATTAAAAAATGTAGTTGGTAGCTGTATAGTAAACTTTCTCAGTGTTCCCTCCTAACAGTCTTGGGAGGAATAACACCATATCTTTTTTTTATTTTTTATTTAAGAAAGGATTAATTAACAAAACCATAGGGTAGGAGGGGTACAATTCCACACAATTCCCACCACCCAATCTCCATAACCCACCCCCTCCCCTGATAGCTTTCCCATTCTCTATCCCTCTGGGAGCATGGACCCAGGGTCATTGAGGGTTGCAGAAGGTAGAAGGTCTGGCTTCTGTAATTGCTTCCCCGCTGAACATGGGCGTTGACTGGTCGGTCCATACTCCCAGTCTGCCTCTCTCTTTCCCTAGTAGGGTGTGTCTCTGGGGAAGCTGAACTCCAGGACACATTGGTGGGGTCTTCAATCCAGGGAAGCCTGGCCAGCATCCTGGTGGCATCTGGAACCTGGTGATTGAAAAGAGAGTTAACATACTAAGCCAAACAAATTGTTGAGCAATCATGGATCCAAAGCTTGGAATAGTGGAGAGGAAGTGTTAGGGGGATACTCACTGCAAACTCTAGTGTACTTCTGCTTTCAGGTATATATTTTGCAGTAGTTTATGGATACGTGTGAACATAAGCTCTCTCTCACAGAAACTGGTGTATAGCTAGGTTATGGGACTTTGTTAGAAAGTGAACCACCTGAGATGAAATTAGAGTGTACTATAAAAGGAAAGGTCTCACCCAAGTAATGAAGCTGAAGGGTTGTCATTCCACACGTGAAGTCTCTGGACACAGTATGAAGTGAAGCATGTTGAGGTGGCAATCGTTGCGTTGGTTAGGTTGTGATCGGCGGATGCAATATTATTTGGTATGGACTGGGAGACGCATATGGGAAAGTGGGCCCTATCCAAGGGTTCCAGGACTGGGGGAAGTAGGGGCTCTATAGTGGAGATGTGAAGTTCCTACTGTCTTAGGGTTCAAAAAGACAATCGATAATTAATGTTATCATCACGTTATTTGGTAATTGGGTTAACTTTGAAAAGTCCTTTTGTTATGGTTTGCTGTACAGTATCCAGTATCTTGTATATAGCTGTGCTATTGGTTGCTTCTAATCTACTTGGTCTAGGCTTTTGAGAGAGTCCGCATATCAAATACACAGCCTATATATTAAAAAGATTCAGTTTGTGTTTTGAGAAACTTTAAGATATACAATTGATTTTCTCCCTCTCATATTAATTAACTACTGATTTATATGTCTACATTTTGCTAGGACATATCTTTCTTTTATGGTGTGTGTGTGTGTATTGGGAGGGAGGAAGACAATATAGAAGGGGGCTGATGGATTCAAAATATCTTTTTAATTCTTTAAAATATATTTATTTGTTATTGGATGGAGAGGGAGAGAAATTGAGAAGGGGAGGAGCAGATAGGGAGAGAGACACCTGCATCCCTGCTTCATCACTCATGAAGCTTTCTCCCTGCAGGTGGAGATCAAGGATTTGAATCTGGGTCCTTACACACTGTAGTTTGAGCACTTAACTAGGTGCGCTACCACCTGGCCCTGTCAAAATATCTCTGCAGGGTTTATTACTATGTTCTTTCAACTTTCTGTTTAAATTAGAGCAAAAAGGTGTCTAGGGAGATAGCTCTGTGGGAGAGGAGGACAGGGTTTGTACATATGGACTCTGGATTCCATTCCTGGTAACGTATATGCTAGAGCACTGCTATGGACTCTCTTTCTCATTAAATAATAACAACTCAATTTTTATAAAATAAAAACAGTAGAGGCAAAAATAGTACCTCATCTCATATGATTTATGAGTTTAGATGAGATAATCATATGCTGGGTACTTACCTTTTAGTAATGTTAGCTCTTACTAGTATTCTGTTTTAGTAGTCAATAAAGATACTGGGGGTTGGGAAATAGCTTACCCAATAGAGTACACAATTCACCATGCACGAAGACCCAAGTTCAAGTCTCTGGCCACTACATAGGAGCACCTGCACAGGGGAAGTTTCTCAGGTGGTAGACCAGTATTGTTATGCCTCTCTCTTTCTCTGCCCCCTCACCCTCTTTGTCTCTTGCCACCCCCTTCTTAAAAAAAGAGAAAAGTCCACCAGGAGTGGTGGAACTGTATAGGTGCAAGTACCCCAGTGATAACCATTGTGGCAGAAGAAAAACAAACAAATCTGACATACTATTTTAGAACATGTACTTTGTGGGTTTCATCTTAAAATTGACATGTATGTTGGCTGCAGAGAACTTGACAGAACATATAAAAGACACAGAAATATGACCACGCCGATAAACTTCACCAGTTTAACATTCTGTGTTATTCTTTTTCATTTTTCTCCCTAAATTTATGTACATCTTTACTTTAGTTTTTCAAAATAGGCTATTGTTCTATAGTTTCCTTAAAAAAATAGCAGTCAGCTGTGAACTTATCCCCAGCGATGAGTTGCTTCTTAAAATAGACGTTCCAAAAGAAAAAGCTGTACTCCCAGCCAGCAGATTCGTTACTGTTCTTAAAAAAAAAAAAGA
Source organism: Erinaceus europaeus (assembly GCF_950295315.1). NCBI lineage: Eukaryota > Metazoa > Chordata > Mammalia > Eulipotyphla > Erinaceidae > Erinaceus > Erinaceus europaeus. The sequence continues at coordinate 27,865,964 of NC_080178.1, forward strand.
AAAGAAAAGAAAAGAAAAAAAGTTGGGGTTATGGCCTTATGGCCTTCCAGATTTGCATGTTACATTTCATTCTTGGAAATTAACAGCACATTTTAGTATGTTAAAGTCTCTGAGAAACCCTTCCACAAAGAAGCTGCTTGACTTCTATTAAATCAGTGCTCCCCAAACCAATTTAACACTGTGGAGTCATTTATTCTCACATCTCTCATTCGTATCTTTGAAACCATTTGGGGAAACACTGCCTCAGGCTGAATTTTCCTTAAGAGTGGGGAGCAGGTCTAGTTCATCTGTGTTGTTTCCACACAGTCTTACAATTGGATTTTTAAGAAATCGTGAAAAGTGAGATTGGAGCAATGAACCCACATTCAAACCAGCAGCTGCACATGTGTGAACTGCAGGCCAAGGTTAGAGGCTGGGACTGAGCTCTGGAGTGATTCTTCGTGTAAAGCTAATTGGCCCCTTTGGGGATGAACCTGTGAACTTGGCCTTGTTAGTGCCAGCACGAAACAGCTGAGTTAAGTTTATCTGGTGCTACAGAGTTGTTTTTCTTACCCAGATTCTTCTGTTGTCCTCCAGGTGGCGATGCTGGTTTGTCAACCTTCTGAGAACCTACAGTTTGGGCCAAGAGAAAGCTTGAACAAGAGAGGAAACAAATGGCAGACCAACAATGGGACTGGGAGTGGAGAGCTAATGGAAACTCAGAAGACGCACTGTCAGCTCAGCAAATGGCATGCAGCTGTACTGCAGCTTCATGCACAGGGTGTCAGAGACCCATTTTAATTTAATTCTTCAGAAAGAAAGGCACAGACTGCCACACATGGCGCCTCATTTGGGTGCGTCTAGCGTCTAGGAAGCTTGTCTACATTCCCTAGCAGATGGACCTTGAGAACTTGTCTGAAGGTTCTCACAGCTGCTCGCGCACCCTTGACCAAAAAATGGTCTGTCTCTGTTTCCAGGGAGGACATCCCCTTTCACAGACTTCACAGCTTTGGGAGGTTACACAGGGAGCGGTGAGGGAGGAAGGAAATACCTGCCTGGCCAGTTCCATCAGCAGAATCAACCTCAGTGATGTGTAGGGGGACAGATGTCACAGCCAGGTCACCTTCATATCTAAATGTGAGTCTTTTTTTTTTTCCCCAGGGCCATTTGAATATTTATAGCACCATTTGCAGGCCATACAAAATCATCAAAAAACCGAGATTTATGGAATTTTGAGTCCCATCTGCAATTGCTCTGGCAGAGCCAGACCAAATGACTTCTTTAGCTGTATGTGATCCCATGAGTTGGACTTTCTTTACCCTTATAGTAAGCCAAGAATAAACAGCAGTTAAAGTTAGTAGTTAAAGATGTATTTTTTTTGTTTTTATAAAAGAGATGATACAGAGAGAGAGAAGTGGGAAAGAGTGGAGAAGAGGAGAGGACAGGAGAGGAGAGGAGAGGAGAGAAGAGGAGATAAGAGGAGAAGAGAGGAGAGGAGAGGAAAGGAAGGAAGGGGAGGGGAGAGTAGGAAGAGAATGCAGGAAGTCACTGGTTGATTTCAGCATTGGCATATATAGTGCTAGGGATTAAATATGGGACTGCATGCAAGTCCTGTGCTCTACTGCTATCTATCTAGGCTTCTTAGCATTTATTGACTTATTTTTCATTAGTTTTCATTGCCATTAAGACTTCACTGGGATTTCATCCCTGCATGAGTCCACCACTCCTGGTGGAATAATTTTTTTTTTTCAGATCAAAGGTAAAAATCAGACCCCTATGTTCCTAGCTGCATTTGTCCACAGTAGCCAAAGGCTGGAAGCAGCCTAAATGCCCAACACATAAATGGCTAAAAAAGATATGTACCCCCTCATGGAATACTACTCTGCAATAAAAAAATGATATTGTATTCTTTGAGACAAAATAGATGGAAATGGAGGTGATTTGCTTAGTGAAATAAGAGATGAAAGACAGTTACACACTCATGTGAAATCTAGGGAACTGATAGACATGAAAATAAAAAGGAAAAAAAAACAGAAGGAAATAAACTGTTTCTAAGACTTGGTGAGAACTATAGTGGTTATCTTTGGGAGATAGGAGTGTGGGGGCATAGCAATTTGGTGGTGGGTACAATGTGAAACTATACCCTGTAATCTTACAGCCTTTTTTTTTTTAAAAAAAAAAAACAAAATTCTGAGTTTGGAGTATGGCACCAAAGTAAGAAAGCAGAAGTATACTAGAGTTAGCAGTGAGTACCTCCCTAATACTTCCTTTCCACTTTTCCAAGCTTTGGGTCCATGATTGCTCAACAATTTGTTTGGCTTTGCATGTTAACTCTCTTTTCAGTCACCAGGTTCCAGGTGTCATCAGGATGCCGGCCAGACTTCCCTGGATTGAAGACACCACCAATGTGTCCTGGAGCTCAGCTTCCCCAGAGACTCATCCTACTAGGGAAAGAGAGAGGCAGACTGGGAGTATGGACCGACCAGTCAACGCCCATGTTCAGCGAGGAAGCAATTACAGAAGCCAGACCTTCTACCTTCTGCAACCCTAAATGACCCTGGGTCCATGCTCCCAGAGGGTTAGAGAATGGGAAAGCTATCGGGGGAGGGGGTGGGATATGGAGATTGGGCGGTGGGAATTGTGTGGAGTTGTACTCCTCCTACCCTATGGTTTTGTTAATTAATCCTTTCTTAAATAAAAATAAATAAATAAATAAATTAAAAAAAATTATTTAGTCCCTTTTGTTGCCCTTGTTGTTGTAGTTATTATTGTTATTGTTATTGATGTCATTATTGTTGGATAGGATAGAGAGAAATGGAGAAAGGAGGGGAAGACAGAGAGGGGGAGAGAAAGATAGACACCTGCAGACCTGCTTCACCACTTGTGAAGCGACTCCCCTGCAGGTGGGGAGCCGGGTTCGAATCCGGATCCTTTTGCCGGTCCTTGCGCTTTGTGCCAGGTGCGCTTAACCAGTTGCGCTACTGCCCAACTCCCACAGCCTTGTTTTTTAAAAAAATTTTATTTATTTGATAGAGACAGCCAGAAATCAAGAGGAAAGGGGGTGATAGGGAGAGAGAAAGAGAGACGCCTACAACACTGCTTCACCACTCGTAAAGCTTTCCCCCTGCAGGTAGGGACTGAGGGCTCAAACCCAGATCCTTGCTCATTATAACATGTGTGTTCAGGCAGGTGCACCACTACCCAGTCCCAAATCTTACAATCTTGTAGTCCACTATTGATCATATATATTTTTTAAAGGTGCAGGGGTAGATAGCATAATGATTATGGAAAGAGTCTTTCATGCCTGAGGCTCCAGAGAGTTCCAGCTTCACCACCGTAAGTCAGAGCTGAGCGAGCAGTGCTCTGGTCAAAAAAAAAAAAAAAAGCAGAAAAAGAGAGAGAGGCAGGAAGGAGGAGAGACACCACAGCACTGCTTCACTGCTCATAAAGCTTTCCCTTTGACTAGTGGCCTTATGTGGTAACGAGGGGACTCAAACCCAAGTCCCTGAACATGGTAAAATGTGTGTCCTCTACTGTCTGAGCTCTCTTCCAGCCCTCTCAGCTTTGTTAGCATTTAGTAAGCACAAATAATGGGACTAGCAATAGGCCAAATAACTTTGTTGCTTATTTCTTTTAATCTATCTGTCCAAAAAGAACTATGAGGTAGTCTATGTAGCTAGAGATAGCAGAACTGGAAAGTCAGTCCTCGTCACTTAGCTTGGTGTTGTCCTGGGAGGTTTTCTGAGTTGAAGTAATGAGATATTTATCAGAGATGTTTGTAAAATTGTCTGTCTCTCTATTGTTTTAAATTTCACGTGTACAGAGTGGCTCTAGTAACATGTCATGAGATTAATAAAAAGGGTTTTTGTTCATTTGTTTAGTTATTTGTGTGCTGAGTAAATGAATTATAGTTCTGGACTGTACTCTTAGAATTATAACATTATATTAGAGAGGTGGGGGTATTCTATTTGGATTTCTCCTACTTTTTAGTTTTGCTGGGTATTATGAAATGTGGACACAAACAAAAGAAATGACCTCAGACTGGTCAATTTAAAATTCAGTCGTAGGGGGATGGGCTGTTGCACACTTGGCTGATCACACAGTTGCCGTATGCAAGGGCCCTGGTTCAAGTCCCTGCTCCTCACCTGGTTGGGGTGATACTTTATTATTGGCAGTGCAGGTCTTCAAGTCAATCTCTCTCTCTTTAATATTTGTTTTATTTTAAATGAGAGAGATACAGTAAGATACGGGGGGAGAGAGACAGACAGACAAGAGACTTATCAGCTCTGGGTTATGGTGAGGCTGGGGACTGAACCTGGTACCTTTGAGCCCCAGGCATCAAAGTCTTTTCCATAACTATTATGATATTTCCCTAGCCCTCTCCCTCTCTCTTTTTTTAAATTAACTAACTAATTAATTAATTAATTTTTCTTTACCGGGAAATTAATGTTTTCCATTTGATAGTAAATACAATAGTTTGTTTTACATATAACAATACAACCCCCACTAGGTCCTCTGTCAGCCATTTTGGACCTGTATTCCCCCCTCCCCCCACCCACCCCAGACTCTTTTACTTTGGTGCAATACGTCAATTCCAGTTCAGGTTCTACTTGTGTTTTCTCTTCTGATCTTGTTTTTCAACTTCTGCCTGAGGCCCTCTCCCTCTCTCTCTCTATCTCCCATTCCTCTCTCAATTTTTCTCAGTCCTGTCAAATAGAAAGGGAAAAAAAAGATGACCACTGGGAGCAATGGATTTGTAGTGAGCCCCAGGGATAACCCTAGTGGCAATACATATATATATATATATATATATATATATATATATATATATATATATATATATATAATTTAAATTGTGGGGTTGGGCAATTCTTTTGTCCTACCACATACTGATTTGTTTATCATTATTTTATGATTTTATTTTTTAGACTTCCATGTTTTTAATTAGTGTTTTAATACTGATTTACAAAACTGTCAGATAATAGGGGCATAATTCCATACAGTTCTCAGAGTTTTGTGCCCCACCCCCTCATTGGACACTGTGGTAGTTCTCCCAAGGTCAATGATATGGGCTGATTCTATAATTATCAAGTACAGTTCCTCGAAAAGGATGTATGAACACCTGGGCAGGCTAATGACTAGATTTACCGTCACATCAGTGTGCAGTGGATCTTTGTGCAGCCTTCATTGCAGGAGTGGCTGAGCTGCTGGTGAGGCAGGACCTCAACCCATATATGGGGTGGGGGGTTTGCTTTGCGCTGGTTCCTCTCTCTTCCTTCAACTTGTCTACTATCACTAGATGGGAACATTGGGACCCAGTCTGGGGAAAAGAAGGTATGCAGAAAGGAGTCTTGTGGGTCAGGCAGTGGTACACCAGTTGAGCACCAGTTGAACACCAGTTGAGCATGCTAAAGTGCACAGGGACCCAGGTTCAAGACTTCGGACCCCACCTTCAGAGGAAAGCTTCAAAATGGTAAAGCAGTGCTTCAGGTGTTTCTATCCCTATTTCTCTCTTCCTTTTTGAATTTTCTCTGTTTCTACCCAATGGTAAACAAAAAAGTAAATAAATAACATATTTAAAAGAGAGAAAGAGAAGGAAAGAGAGGAGAGAGGGAGAGAGAGAGAGAGAGAGAGAGGGAGAGAGAGAGAGAGAGAAGGGAAGAGAAGAGAAGAGAAGAGTGAGAAAGGGGGGCTGGGTAGTGGCACACTTGATTAAGCACATATAGTAAGAAGCATAAGGACCTGCCCAAGGATCCTGGATTGAGCCCTCGGCTCCCTACTCGGCAGGGAGGGTCGATTCACAAGTGGTAAGGCAGGTCTGCAGGTGTCTATCTATCTCTCCTCCTCTCTGTCTTCCCTTCCTCTCTCAATTTCTCTCTGTCCTATGCAAAAAAAAAAAAAAAAATGGCCACAGGAGCAGTGGATTTGTAGAGCAGGCATTGAGCCCTAACAATAACCCTGGAAGAAAAAAGAGAGAAAGAAGAAAGAAAGAAAGAAAGAAAGAAAGAAAGAAAGGAAGGAAGGAAGGAAGGAAGAAAGAAAGGAGTCCTGTTGGTCTCAACAGTCAGCCTTGTACCCAAAGTCCTGAACACTTCCACTCTGTCCACATACCTGTAATTTCTACCAGGTCAAATAAATACTTAGAAGTCAAATAGACATGTGTTCTGGAATTCTGCCTCCCCAGACTCCTGCCCCACTAGGGGAAGACAGAGACAGGCTGGGAGTATGGATCAACCTGCCAACGCCCATGTTCAGCAGGGAAGCAATTACAGAATCCAGACCTTCCACCTTCTGCACCCCATAATGACCTTGGATCCATACTCTCAGAGGGTTAAAGAATAGGAAAGCTTTCAGGAGAGTGGATGGGATACGGAGTTCTGGTGGTGGGAATTGTGTGGAAATGTACTCCTCTTATTCTATGGTCTTGTCAATATTTCCATTTTAAAATAAATAAATGTTTTAAGAAAGAAAAAATAATAAAAAAAAACCAAAAAATGATGAAGTTAGTTATCTCCTTGCACCCTCTTAAAATGTGAGGACATCATGTTGAGTGAGATAAGCCAAAAAGGGAAAAACAGTTACCAAATTATCTTATTTATTAGTGGGACGTAATAAAGTAGCAATTGGGAGGGAGAGCACAAAGTGAAACATGGACTGGACATGGTTTATTGTACTGACGTGAAAGACTCTGGGGAGGGGGGGTGAGGGGTAGACAGAGAGAAAACTTTGGGGGCCTTGTACATAATGAAAGTATATGCATTTGTCAATGAATCCACTGTAAAGCACTAACCCTCTCAATAAATAAAACAAATAAGTAAATAAATAATTTATTTTAAATTTTAAAAAGAAGTTAAATAGACACACCACCCTGGTGTTTCTCCTCCATGCCCTTTTTCTTTCTTTCTTCCTTTCTTTCTTTCTTTCTTTTTTTTTTTTTGGGGGGGGGAGTATTATCCCCATCCCTGTGGACTTGTCAGAATAACCTTTCTGGCTATACAGTATGCTATCTGAGGGGGTCTAGGAAAGAGAGAGTTTTTCTGATCTTGTTACCTTTTCTCAGATTTTGATTTCCTCTTCTGGGTTGCTCATACCAACTCTTGCTTCTACTCTGCTGAAAGGGATGAGCAGAGTGCACTAAAAGGGCTGCAGAGGGAAGCCTGCCCTGACTTGGAGGGTGAGGGAGAGCTGAAGGGTGCATAGGAGTTAGTTATACAGGACAGGGGAGATAGCATAATGGTTATGCAAAAAAAAAAAATACATCTACCGGTGTCTGTGCTCTGAGGTCCTGGGTTCAATCCCCTGTGTCATCAAAAGCCAGAGCTGAGCAGTATTCTAGTAGTTAAAAAACAAAAAAAGTTGGTTATATGATGAGTGGGCAGGAATGACTCTTTCATATAGAAGAAACAGCGTATGCAAAATCCTGAGAAGTGCTAGAACAAGGAGCATAGGGAACTGAAACTTGCTTAGTATGGTGAGCACATCAGATGCTGGGCATGTGACATGGGGAGGGAAAGTGAGGAAAAGACTGAAGAGGTATGAAGTCAGGATGGCATAGGACCTTGTTGGGTGTATTAGGGAGTTTCAACTTGATTCTGAACCAACAGGGGACCCCTTGGAGGGCTTGTTTTGTTGTTGTTGTTTTCTTTTTTTTTTTCCCCACTTTGTAATTAAAAGCAGGTTACAAGGTTGTAAGATCACAGGGTATATAGTTTCACACTGCACCCACCACAGAAGTTCTGTATCCTCACCTTCTCACCTCCCAAAGATAACCATCATGGTTCTCACAAAGCCTTAGAAATAGTTTGTTTGCTTGAAGGGTTTTTATTTTTTCCAATTCTTTTTTTATTAATAATGATTGACAAGATTGTGGGATAAGAGGAGTACAATTCCATATAGTTCCCACCACCAGAGTTCTGTGTCCCCCCCCCCCCCCATTAGAAGTTTTTTTATTCTTTATCCCTCTGGGAGTATCGACCCAGGATCATTATGAGGTGCAGAAGGTGGAAGGTCTGTCTTCTGTAATTGTTTATCCACTGGACATTGGCATTGACAGGTCAATCCATACTCCCACCCTGTTTCTATCTTTCCCTAGTGGGGTAGGGCTTTGGGGAGGTGGGGTTCCAGGACACATTGGTGAGGTTGTCTGCCCAGGGAAGAATTTTTTAAAGAAGGTGCTGCAATGAACAGGTATGCATTTTAGAGAGTGCACCCTGCCTATGGAAAGAGATTGAATGAAATGAGTGAGTGTGAGAGTGTGTGTCCACACTCTAATACCAACAGGATGGGCCGGGCTGGTATGTGGGTGGAACTGGAGTCAGGGAGAGCCATGTGGAAGGTGTTAGATTACCCCCAGTGAGAGACGAGGGGGCACCAAACCAAGGAAATGGCAGCATGGAAAGAGTAATAAGCAGACGTAGGAATTAACAGTCTTTCATTACTGTTTTTGGGCTTCTTTGGCTTCTCTAGTTCTTAGTGCTGTTATGTTAGGGTATTAGGACAAAATCAGGCAGACTAAATATTTGTGTGGGATACCTGACCCTACCCTCTTCACCTCCCATCTAGAGCTGCTACCATGATGTCTGTCTTGCTCCCTCTTTAATTTGCTTCAAGGACTAGGAAGATAGCATAATGGTTATACAGAAAGGCTTCAAGGTCCCTGGTTTGATCCCTGGCACCACCATAACCCAGAGCTAAGCAGCAAATTTAAAAAGAGAGAGAGAGAATAAGAGAGAAGCCCTGCACCACCATAAGCCAGAACTGAGCAGTACTCTGGCTAAGAAAAAAAAAATGCTTTCAAATATTCTCCTTAGGAGTGTGGATGCCAGAATCAGGTTGATGTTCATTATTAGTATTTATTTAGCCTTCACTAGGCAGGTATTTTGTCTTCTTTGAGGCTCATTTATTCCATTGTAAGTGGGGATGTTTACACCTTCAGATTTTCCCAGTGGGATACAAACCCAGTTCTTTCTCTGATGGAGGATGGTAAATGACACCACCCCCACCCACAAGCTGTGTAGTCAAATCAAAATCCACCTTTCCTCTTAACCTTCTCATCCCAGGTGAATAGCTATTGCTGGTTGCTTTTAGACTACAGTTGCTTCTTCTTCTTCTTCTTTTTAAAAAAAGATAGATATATTTATTCTCATAGGGATAGGGATAGGGATAGGGATAGGGATAGGGATAGGGATAGGGATAGGGATAGGGATAGGGATAGGGATAGGGATAGGGATAGCGATAGGGATAGGGATAGGGATAGGGAGGCAGGCAGGCAGATAGGTAGATAGGGATATCAGAGCTCCACTCTGCTGTGGCTTTTGCAGTGCTAGTATTGAGCCCAGGGACCCAGAAGCTCTCACACATATAAGTCCTGTGCTCCTCCTTGCTGACCCATCTCCCTGGTCACTGCACCATTTCCCCACTTTCCTCCTTCAGCCTCTATTTTACTCTGTATCACCATCAAGATGATCAATATATATTTTTTCTATGGTGGGCTGTTGGCTTTTCTTTTATTTCTTTCTTTTTATAATCTTCAGAAGACAATTTTTTTTATTTATAAAAAGGAAACACTGACAAAACTATAGGATATATGGGGTACAACTCCACATAATCCCCACCACCAGAACTCCATATATCATCCCCTCCCCTGATAGCATTCCTGTTCTTTATCCCTCTGGGAGTATGAACCTAGGGTCATTATGGGATGCAGAAGGTGGAAGGTCTGGCTTCTGTAATTGCTTCTCCGTTGAACATGGGCATTGGCAGGTCGATCCATACTCCTAGCTTGTCTCTCTCTTTCCCTAGTGGGGCAGAGCTCTGGGGAAGTGGGGCTCCAGGACATACTGGTGGGATCATCTGCTCAGGAAAGTCCAGTTGGCATCATGGTAGCATCTGGAAACTGGTGGCTGAAAAAAAAAATTAATATATAAAGATAAATTGTTGACTAATTGTGAACCTAAAGGCTAGAATATTGAAGATGAAGATTTGGGGGTCTCCATTTTGAAGATAGCTAGTAGGCCTATTTTAGTTATATTCCAAAGGGCCCATGATTAAACTAGTTTTTTCCTGAGCCTGACATCTGATATGCAGGTGGACCCAAGTTATTGTCTGGGGAGATGATGTCATAACTGGAAAAAGCTGGGTCAGGGAAGAGAGTATCTCCCAAATATGGAAAAAGTGTATAAATATTGTTGACTGTAAACCTCATCAGTTTGATCTGGGGCCCATATTCAGCTTAGGAGCCTATGTGACCTCTGCATCCCTGTAGGTCTGAGCTTGCATTCTGTAGTCATGAGTAGGAACATTCCAAGCTGCCCCAATTTCAGGACCCATCTTCTTCTTTTTTTTTGTAATATTTATTTATTTTCCCTTTTGTTGCCCTTGTTGTTTTTTATTGTTGTAGTAGTTATTGTTGTTGATGTCGTCGTAGTTGGATAGGACAGAGAGAAATGGAGAGAGGAGGGGAAGACAGAGAAAGGGAGAGAAAGATAGACACCTGTAGGACGGCTTTACCGCTTGTGAAGTGAGCCCCTTGTAGGTGGTGAGCCGGGGGCTCAAACTGGGATCCTTAAGCTGGTTCTCACACTTTGCGCCATGTGCACTTAACCCGCTGAGTTACTGACTGGCTCTCAAGGACCTATCTTCTTAGGTGATAGATAAAATATCTTACCCAGCCTCCTTTTGGAGGATGGAACATTCTCTACCATTGTTGATGAACACTGAGGGCAGGTTCCTATGGGTCCACTGTGTTATTCCTGATAGAGATGACCAGTGACAATGGAGAGAGAGATCTATTCAAGGGATCTATTCCCATCATGTCTGTGTGGGAATCTCAGGACTCCCTAACTAGGGCCCAAATGATGGGGTGGCCTGATAGTGACTAAAAAGTCATCATTAAAGTATGCCAGTCTCTTGCCCTTATTCACCTTTTGTAGTCCTTTTATTTGATAAGCTTTGGAGTGACTGAGGGAAGTGTAATAGGAGGTAGGTAAGGAGGGTATCTAGGTCAAGTAGAAACGATTTGCTTAGGTACTTTATGGTGTCTTTCTAGGTCTTTCTACTTGCTTGCTTCATTTATTGACTAATTGCAGACTATTGTGCACTTTTGCTTTCAGGTATACATTTTGCCCTAATTTATGGATATATATGTACATCTGCCCTATCTCATGGGAACTGGTCTATATCTAGGTTTTGGGGCGTTGTTGGGAAGTGAACCACCCGAAATAGAATTAAGGAGTCCTATGAGAAAGGGAAGGTCTCACCAGAGTAATGAACCTGCAAGACTGACATTCCACACCTGGCGTCTCTGGACACAGTCGAAGTGAAGCATGCCAAGGTGGTACGTGTTGTATTGATTAGGTTGGGGGTCTGTTGATTTTTAATAACAACTTTATTGAGATATAAGTCACACACCATGAAATACACCCATTTCATATGTTCAGTTCATATGTGTACGTCACAGCTGAGGCTTCTGAAGGATAACAGGAGTTGCTGTGCTCTGTGGTAGAAACAGAAATCACTCAACGGTCCAGCAAAGGCACTGATTATACAATAAGCCAAACAACAAGCAGAGAAATTGAATACGCAAGGGAGTCGGGCTATAGCGCAGTGGGCTAAGCGCAGGTGGCGCAAAGCACAAGGACCGGCATAAGGCTCCTGGTTCGAACCCCAGCTCCCCACCTGCAGGGGAGTTGCTTCACAGGCGGTGAAGCAGGTCTGCAGGTGTCTATCTTTCTCTCCTCCTCTCTGTCTTCCCCTCCTCTCTCCATTTCTCTCTGTCCTATCCAACAACGACAACAACAATAATAACTACAACAATAAAACAACAAGGGCAACAAAAGGGAATAAATAAATAAAATAAAATAAAATAAAGAAATTGAATACGCAAAAGGGGAAATGAAGTGTCCAAGTCCAAGGCCCTCAGAATATTTGCTGAGTTGTACAACGTCACTCTGGAGTTTCAGATGCTTTCAGTACCCTCCAAAAGAAATCTCAGTCCCTATGTCCTACTCCCCTAGTCTCTGGCAACCACTACTTTACCTTTTGGTCTTTATTTACTGTGGGCATTTAAAATATATTTGATTTACTTTTTATTGGATAGAGACAGAAATTGAGAGGGAACTGGCATACAGAGAGGGAGAAAGAGAGAAACCTGCCGCTTTGTTTCACTGCTTGTGAAGCTACTCCCCTGTAGGGGGTGGGGTAGCTGGGGGCTTGAACCTGGGTCCTGTGAATGTTAACATGTGTGCTCAACCAGGTGCTGTCACCACCTGGCTTCCATATATAATTTTATTACCTCTGGACATTTTATATTAAAGGACTTGACAGTATAGGGCCTTTTGTTTTCAGTTGCTTTCAGTTAGTATAGTTTCCTGGGTTCATCCATGTATCAGTATTTTATTCCTTTTATTGCGGAATAGTATTATATGGAGGAGTATACCATGTTTTGTTGATTTATCATCAGCTGAAGAACATTTGATTTGATTCTACATTTTTGGTCTTTATGAATAACTCTATTATGAATGTTTGCATACAAGTTTTTTTAAAAAATTTTTTTATATTTAATTTTCCACTTTGTTGCCCTTATTTTTTCATTGTTGTTGTTGTAATTGTTACTGATGGTGTCATTGTTAGATAGGACAGAGAGAAATGGAGAGAGGAGGGAAAGACAGAGAGGGAGAAAGCTAGACACCTACAGGCTTGCTTCACCGCCTGTGAAGCGACTCCCCTGCTGGTGGGGAGCCAGGGGCTCGAACCAGGATCCTTATCGAACCAGGATCCTTACGACAGTCCTTGTGCCACGTGCCACGTGAACATATGTTTTAGATTCTCTTGGGTGGCCAGACTACCCTGAATATACTGATCTTGTCTTACATTCTCTTGGACTTAATACCTGGGACTGATATTGCTGGGTTACTTTGCTTAGCAATTTTGAAGGGCTACCAAATTGTTCTCCAAGTGATAAATATATGTATATGCAAATTATTACTATTTTTTTTTCTTTAATGACTTTCTTTTTTACTTGCTACCAAGGTTATTGCTGGGGCTCAGTGCCTGCATGATAAACTTACTGTTCTTGGTGGTCATTTCTTCCTTTTTTAATTTTATTATTTGTTTGATAAGATAGAGAGAAATTGAGAGGAGAGGTGGAGATAGAGAGGAAGAGAGAAAGAGAGACACCTGCTGCATTGCTTCACTTCTTATGAAGCCTCTCCCATGCAGATGGGGACTAGGGGCTTGAACCTGGGTCCTTCCACACAGAAATGTGTGTGCTCAACTGCATAAAATTCCTCTAGGCCCCATAATTACTATTTTCTAATCTGATTTGCCATATATGGTGATAACAATTTCTCCAAACCCTTTTTGTTGCCTATCTTTTAGAATATATTCATCTGGTGGGTATAATCTGGTATTTTATTGTGGTTTGGGTTTATAGTTTCCTAAGGATCAATATCTTTTCCTAAGGGTCAATATCTTTTCATGTATTTATTGACCATGTAAGTAAACATATTTTTGAAAACTGTATACTTAAATCCTTGACCCCCTTTTACTTTCTTTTTTTTCTTAACTTTTTGTATTATCTTTATTTACTTACTGGATAGAAACAGCCAGAAATTGAGATGGAAGAGGGAGATAGATAGGGATAATGACAGAGAGACACCTGCAGCCCTGCTTCACCACTTGTGAAGCTTCTCCCCCGAAGGTGGAGACCAGGGGCTTGAACCCAGGTCTTTGCGCATTGTAATGTGTGCACTCAACCAGGTGCGCCACTGCATGCCCCCCTTTTTACTTTCCTTTATTATAGTAAGGTATATGTAACATGGAAGTTACCATTTTAACAATTATAGTTCAGTGGCATCATGTAGATTCATATTATTTTATAACAATTTCACTGTCCATTTCCAGTTCTTTCTCATCACTATAATCTGCGACTCTGTCCCCATTATCTCTGCCTTCCAGGCTTTGTTAACAGCACTTCTGTTTTTGTTTTAATAATAGCCATCCAAACGGGTGGGGAGCTGGTGTGTTCTTGTGGTCTTGCTTTGCATTTCTCTAATGATTAGTGATGCAGAGCATTTTTTTCCCCCCACATGCTTACTGGCCACTTCTTTGCAGAAGTATCTATTCATGTTCTTTGTCCATATTTTAAAAATATTTTATTTATTTATACCACACAGAACATGTATGCAAACATTCGCAACAGGATTATTCATGAAGACCAAAAAAGTACAGAAAGATATAGAGTAAGAGAGATCAGAGTACTGTTCAACTCTTGATTTATGGCGGTACTGGGAATTGAACTTAGGGCCTCAGGGCCTCAGGCATGAAAATTTTTGCAGAACCATTATGCTGTTTTTTCAGCCCCTTTGTCCATTTTTTAATTTGGATTATTTGTCTTCTTACAATTGAGTAGTAAGATCCATATAGTCTTCTGGATACAAACTCCCTATCAGACATATGATTTGCAGCTAGTATCTCCCATTCTATTTTTAAGTTTTATTAGGTTTATTTAGGTTTTATTTTTAAGTTTCTTGATGGTAAAATTCTGAAACAGAAAATATTTTCATTTTGAGAACTGTAATTTATCTACTTCTCATTTATTTATTTATTTATTTCCCCTTTTGTTGCCATTGTTGTTTTAGTTATTATTGTTGTTATTGATGTTGTCATTGTTGGATAGGACAGAGAGAAATGGAGAGAGGAGGGGAAGACAGAGAGGGGGAGAGAAAGATAGACACCTGCAAACCTGCTTCACTGTCTGTGAAGCGACTCCCCTGCAGGTGGGGAGCCCGGGACGGGAACCGGGATCCTTATGCTGGTCCTTGCACTTCGGGCCATGTGCGCCTAACCCACTGGCTACCACCCAACTTCCATCTACTTCTCTTTTATTGCTTGTGCTTTGCTTCACAGATTAAAAAAAATTTTTTTTCTTTTACTAATCCTAGATTACAAAGATTGGTTTCTGAATGTTTTGTAATTTTAGCCCTTACATTGAAGCCCCAGTTTTGAACTTACTATTTTGTATAGTCTGAGGCAGTGATGGGAATATCTTTTAGAAAGAAAACCAAATTCTGGGATTCCTCTAGTTAGTTTTTTCCTTCCTTTCTTTCTTCCTTCTTTCCCCAGAGCACTGCTCTGGCTTATGGTGGTACGGGGGATTGAACCTAAGACTTTGAAGCCTCAGGCATGAGAGTCTATTTGCATAACCATTATGCTCTCTACCCCTGCCACCCTCTAGTTTCTCATTGCTCTAGAATGCAATCCTAGTTCCTCCCCATGTGGTCTTTATTGCCAGTGCATTCCCCCTCCCCCCACAAGTTCACTGTAACAATAACTACTTTTTGGGCAGTTCTTAATCATATAAGCTCCTTTCTTTTTAGTAATTTTGCCCTTTTATTTCCAATGCCTGGAACAAAGTTTCTCTCAAATGCCTTCTTCAGAAGAAACTTTGCAGATCACTCTGTTTAAAGCAGGCTCCCTCAACTCTTTTGTGCCCTTCAAAATAAGTAACAACAAAAATTTCACTCTAGTTGCTTATTTGTTTGCTACTCTACCTTCTCATTTAAGCCCCATGAGAGCTAGGGGCCATGTTTGTCTTCTCTATCTTTATCTCTTGCACCTAGGAGAGTGACAGGCATAAGGTAGCTGCTCAACAAATATTTGTTTTAAGAATTTAAGACAGAATGACCATACATGTTTCTTCTATTTTACAGAATCTTTTTCCACTTTTGCCATTCTGTTACTTCTATCTTATATCACTTTTTGCCTGTTCTACCCCTACTCCCGCTTCTCTGTTTCCATTTAATATATTAAGGAGTAGAAAATAATTTCACTTCCCCCTTTTATCTATTTATTTCCTTATTTATTTATTTCACTGTTGCTGCCTTTAACATATAAGAGTCAGTGTTGAATTTCAACTTTTATTTTGTAATTTCCATTTTATTATTATTATTATTTTCTTTTTGTATTTTACAAAATTACATGTCCACCTGGGTGTAAATCCATATCATTCCCACCACCAGAGTTCTGAATCTTCACTCTCCCCACTGCAAGCCACCACAGTTCCCCTAAGATTGTAGATGTGGGCCAACCATCATCTCTACAACTATCTGCCCACATTTATACATAATTGCCCCCTTTTTCTCCTGATTCAATCCTCTCTGCCCCTCCAAGCCACTCATGACCACATTACTACCTCCATATGCCTCTCTCCTTTTCCATCTCTCTCTCTGGGTGCTGATGGAGCTGGAGTTCAGAGCCCTCTCATCTTCATCCGATCACTTCTTTGAATTTCAACTTTCTAAAGCACAATTATTTTTCCTTTCCTGAAACTTTTTCTATAGAAAATTAATGTTGAATTCTCTTGACTTATTTTATTTATTCTATTTTATAAGAGCACTGCTCAGCTTGTGGTGGTGCAGAGGGTTGAACCTTGGGCTTCGGAACCTCAGGCATGAGAATCTCTTTGTATAACCTTTATGCTGTCTACACCCCCATCCTTTTAAAATAAAAAAAATATTGCCACCAGAGTTACCACTGAGGCTCACTGCCTACATGACATACCTACAGATTGCTCCTGGTGGCAGTTTTTCTTTTTCTTTTCCATCCTCTTTCTTCTCTTTTCTTTTCTCTCATATTTTTATCTAGTTTATTTTAGTGAGAAAAAGTAAACATAGAGGGAAAGATACTGAGAAAGTGACAGAATGCTGCTCAATTCTGGTTTATGAAGGTGCTGGGGATTGAACCTAGAAACTCAGAGCCTCAGGCTTGAATGGCTTTTGCATAACCATTAAGCTATCTCCCCAGCTCCCTTTTTGCTTTTTTCCTATTTGATAGTACAGAGAGAAATTGGTGGGTGGGGAGAGAAAGAGAAACACCTGTAGTTCTGTTTCACTACTTGTGAAGCTCCCTGCCCTGCAGGTGGGGGTGTGGGGGTGTAGGGGTGTGGGAGTGTGGGGGTGGGGACTTGAACCCAGGTCATTGCTCAGGGTAACATGTTCGCTCAGCCATTCTTGATCTTTTCTTTTATTTTCATGTTCATAAAAATGTTCTGGGGTCGGGTGGTGGTACGCCTGGTTGAGCTCATGTATTACAGTACTCAAGGACCATGGTTCGAGCCCCCAGTCCCCACCTGCAGGGGAAAGCTTTGCGAATGGTGAAGCAGGGCTGCAGGTGTCTCTCTGTTTCTCTCCCTCTCTATCACCCTCTTGATCTGGCTATTTCTATCCAATAAATAAAGATAAAAAATAAATAAACATACAAAATTAAAAAAAAAAGTTCTGCTGGAGCCAGTTGGTGGCACACCTGGTTAAGCAGTCACATTACAACGTGCAAGGACCCAGGTTCAAACCTCCTGGTTTCCACCTGCAGCGGGAAAGCTTCACAAGAGGTAAAGTAGGACTGCAAGTATCTCTCTCCCTCTCTATCTCCCCTCCCCTCTCAATTTCTCTCTGTCTCTATCCAGTAATAAATAACAATATTAAAATAAATAAATAGATAATTTCTCCGTAGTGAAGATTTATGCTTTTAAATAATAGTATGTCTTTTTTTTTTTTTTAAATCTCAGAGAGTATTTGTTATCTAAGCAAGTAAATCTCAACACACACTAGGAATCTGACCAGGAGCACTTTTTTTTTTTTAAATCTATTAAGACATGAGTATTTATGCTTAAAATGTTAAGACATTCTAAGTCTGGATTCTGGAATTGCTATAGCATACAAAATTTCATCAGCCAAGTACCTTTTGTATAGAAATCCTATTAGAGGGAGTCAGGTGGTAGTGCAGCGGGTTAAGCGCAGGTGGAGCAAACCACAAGAACCTGTGTAAAAGGATCCTGGTTCGAGCCCCCGACTGACTCCCCACCTGCAGAGGGGCCGCTTCACAGGTGGTGAAGCAGGTCTTCAGGTGTCTGTCTTTCTCTCTTCATCTCTGTCTTCCCCTCCTCTCTCCATTTCTGTCTGTCCTACACAACGACATTAATAACAACAATAACAATAGTAACTACAATAATAAAACAACAAGGGCAACAAAAGGGAATAAATAAATAAATTTTAAAAAGAAATCCTATTAGAAGTAATCATACTATAATAATGTGTTCTCAAAAATCATGCTGAATAATTTCTTAGATGACTCCCTGTTTAAATGGGGGAACTGTCACCAGACCAATTGTTTGGTGACATATCTCTGCACACATTTCTGCCTCATATCAGTTCAGCAGGATTATAATCAGTAAAAAGGAACACACCTTCATCTTCATGTTAAGCTTTTCTCCCCCCCTGCTGATAGAAATCCTTTTGATGAAGGATACAGCCAGAAATATCCTTAAAGACCATTTACACCTGGAAGCTTCACATTCCTGATTTTTTTAAGTTTGCCATCTTGCTTATCATTTACAGGTATCCAAATACCTAAGAAGTGAGCCCCTAAAGATGATTGAAACTTTTGATCCAAGAAATAACTCACACATTTGTTTGGCTTTGCTCTCATCTTCAGAGCTGTGTATCATGCTGACAAGTCCTAGATTTTTAAAAAGCAGATTTTCCTTTGGGCTTCCTTTCCCTCCCCCCTTTTCATTGTGGTAATATTTCCTCCTATCTCCCATCTTCTAAAAACAAAAAACAAACAAACAAAAAAACAAACCAGTAGGTGTAACCGTCTAATCAGACTTTACCAACTTTTCTGCAAGAACAAGGCAGAAAATATGAAGATATAAATCAAGAATTGTTATTATTGTTTATGTAGTAATGATATATGGCTCCACTGGGCTTTGTGTTTTACATGGCCACTTTGAAAACAGAATGCTGCTAAGGCGCAAGCGATTTGTTTTTGAGCCCTGTGCTGGGATATTTCTAATAAATAGTATTCTGCTTCTGATTTTGTGATATCAATAAGATACTAATGTAATAAAATATTTTAAAATTCCCAGCGTTAAGTCTATGTTGTCAAAGTAAGATAATGTCCCTAAACTTTAAGAGTGGAAGCTAGAACATTAGGTATAAGATAACTAAGTATTTATAAATCATCATAATAACCATAATAGTTTTCTACATGGGACAATGTTTGGAAGGATGTATATCAATATATTAAGCCATGCCATTACTAGATAGGATCAGAGGTGATTTTAATTTTCTTTTTCTTTTTGCTTATCTCTATCAGCTTTTTTTTCTGTGCAGTTATGTTATTTTTGAAATAAAAAAGATCCTTTTCAAAGAATAGTGCATTCAAATAGTTGATAAAAAACTAAGCACAAAAATATAATGAGTAGCATTCTTTAGAAGATAGGAGGAGGGGGATGGATGGTGGCATACTTGGTTGTGCAGTTACCATGTGCAAGGATCTGGGTTCAAGCCTCTGGTTCTCACTTGTAGGGGGCAAGTTTTATGAGTGGTGAAGCAGTGCTGCAAGTGTCTATTTCTCTCTCTCTCTCTCTCAATTTCTCTTGGTCCTATCATTATAAGAAAACCAAATGAAGGAAGAAAAGAACTACCATGAAATTTGAAGGTAACACTGTTAAAAAAAGCGGGGGAGTAGTTGAGTAGTTTCCAAGAAAGGGAAAATCTGGCTTATCTTTTATTAACTTCTGAATTCATATTGTGTACATTTTTTCCCACCTTGATAAAAAAAAAAAAAAACACTAGCTACCTGTCATGTATCTCCAACCCTGTCTCTAGTCAGATCTCTATTCCTACATGTTCATGTCAAGAGAAGTAGCAGACCCTCCAATTTCCCAGGGGGAAAATAGATTTCTCTTTTAGTTCCCAACTGATTGCCACTGCAGTCTACCTCTAGCCGCCTCTTGATGCCTGGCCTTTCTTTTTTGTGAAACTATTTGATTCCCTTAACCCTTAAGATATGATTTAAAGTCAACCTTTTAATACCAAAGACTGATACTTAATTCAGTCCAGAAACCCTCATTATGGCTGCCATGCCATTCAACCCATTCCATCCTATCACCCCACCCCTTGCCTTGTCTCCAAATGGTTAGTGAAAATGAGCTTAAAAAGTCCTGTCTTTATTGTAATAGTTCTTCCACTTTACCTCTTAGTGTCTCATCTTGCAGACTTATGTGAAAATAGGAGACATGCTCTGGTGACATAGCAGAGAAGTTTGGGCCCAAAGATACAGTGTTGTAGTGCTGAGAGTAGTGACTTAGGGTCACACATCTTTTTGTTTTTTATTTTTTAATTTTTTAAATATTTATTTATTTTCCCTTTTGTTGTACTTTTAAAAAAATTTATTTATTTATTCCCTTTTGTTGCCCTTATTATTTTATTGTTGTAGTTATTATTGTTGTTGTTATTGATGTTGTTGTTGTTAGATAGGACAGAGAGAAATGGAGAGAGGAGGGGAAGACAGAGAGGGGGAGAGAAAGATAGACACCTGCAGACCTGCTTCACTGCTTGTGAAACGACTCCCCTACAGGTGGGGAGCCAGGGGCTCGAACTGGGATCCTTATGCGGGTACTTGTGCTTTGCAGCCACCTGAACTTAACCCACTGCGCTACCACCCAACTCCCCCCCTTTTAGTTGTTGTTGTTTTATTTATTATTGTTGTTGTTATTTATATCATCGTTGTTAGATAGGACAGAGAAAAATGGAGAGAGGAGGGGAATACAGAGAGGGGGGGAGAAAGATAACTACAGACCTGCTTCACCGCCTGTGAAGCGACTTCCCTGCAGGTGGGGAGCCAGGGACTCGAACTGGGATTCTTACGTTGTCCTTGCGCTTTGAGCCACGTGTGCTAAACCCGCTGCGCTACCGCCCGACTCCCTAGGTCACACATCTTACAGATGCCAGTTGCATGAACACACTGACCACCACATTCATTCACTCTTTATGAGTTGTTTCCAGTCATGTCTGGTCAATGTCTTTGCTTCATCAATTGTTAAGTATTTTGATATCATTCTTGGATTAATGTTGCAGTGTTGTAAATTAACAATACTTGAACCTGAGTATGATATAGGTTCAGTGATTCATGTGTTGGAGAAATGAACGTACAAATACTGCCCTTTCTCCTTCACAGAGTTACTGTGATGATCAGATTGTTGTAGTGAATGCAGAAGTTCTCTGTAAATTGTGAAAGCCTCTGCACATGCAAGGGATGATGAAAGCTATGATCGATAATGATGATAACAATGTTGACAATGAAGATGAAGGTGATGGTGAGAATAAAGAATAAAAAGAAGGTAAACTTGGGAATACCAGGGGCTACTCTTTTCTAGTTTTATATGTGACAAACATTGCTCCCTGGCTCACAATTTATAGTAATAGTTAGTAGCATATAAACTGACATCAACCCTCTGGTTTATGCCATTGTAGCTCCCAGGTTGTTTACCGGTCTAGTGCTGACAGGCACGTCCCTTTGTGTGCCTTCATTCTGCTATTTATTTCACATTCTGGCCAAGAAGCCCTTCTACCTGTAATTCCCAACACTAGGGACAGCTCTTGATGTCCATTTAATGATGCTGAGAACTACAGCCAGCAAAATGGAAATGTGAATGATCTCAGTGGGTTCCTGCACCTCTATCCTGCTCAGTTTGAGCTTGGATTCTCTGCTTCTGATACATGTCTAGTGATGCCTAAACCATTTTGTAAGTGTCTTGCTTGAGTTGTTGGTTGTGGTCAGGTAGAATTATAAATAATAACTATCTCCCTTCCTTCCTTTCTTGCTCTCGCCTATTGCTACTGCTCATCTTTCTCTAAGTCTGTGCTGAATCATAAAGGATGCTTCTGACTGACTTTGACAAGAGTCATCTACTCTACCTTTGGAGAAAGGTGCAAAGAGCTTCACTGATCCTGTTCTAACAGAGTAGCACAAGCTCACAGAGTAAATGGCTCCTATATAATTAATTCAGAGCAAAAGCTGAGTCACAGAGAGATGTAAATCCCGTGGCCTTGAAAGGGAAGCATACTCTAGAAAGATTTTCCTTTCTCTTTGTTAACAATGAAATAAAAACATTGCCTGCAGAGGGGGCCCTTCTTGGTGGGGGAATTTGTTGTTCTTTCTGTTAAAGGGACCATGAATTAAAGAAATCAATCTGAAACCTTTCTCTTTTTTTTGGACATGTGAGTCAAAAATCAAAACTCAGCTGGTCTGGTTTGAGGACGATGTTATAGCCCCCAAACTCCTAAGTCTGTGAAGGAGTCTAGTACAATGACCTGAACCATGGACTTCATCAGTTATCAGACACACAAAGAATAGTCACTCCATGCTGCCCAACCCCAGGTCCAGAAAGCCTAATCCCCACTTCCAGGAAGAAGGGTTAACAGGGTAGAAAGGAAAAAAAAATGTTTAGTGACCTTGCTTGGTTGCTTCAATATATACATAACACCACATAGGAGATAGCTTCTTGTCTGACTTAACTCAGCAAAATTCCTAAAGATATTTACTGAAACCTCACCTCAAGTATATATATATATATATATATATCCACAGCAGGACCCAATCTTTGTGGCGTCTCTTGTAACAATTTGAGGACTGCTCTTGCTTTCAAGACCTCTGGTTCTCAAATAAACTCACCTAAAATTTTAAGTTTGTCTGTTTTCAGCTGACCTTTGACACGATAAATGACTCCTGGGACTCTCACTTCCCCTTCTCTCCATGCCTTGAAATAGTGTGTAAGACAGTGGAGATAAGACTTAAGGAGTTAAGACTTAGCTGTTTCTAACACCTCCTTATTTACAGAGGGCAGGGTCTTTGGGGGTAGTGGTGGGGATAGGGAGGTGGCGGTAGGTAGTGGTCATTTTTGTAGTGGTCTTATATTCACGTTTCATTTTCTACATGGTCTCCAAATGAGATTTGGTATATAGCCCCCAAAACACACAGAGAGGGATCAACATCCCAATTTCTGGCTGACCTAATTTGGGCATTTCTTCCTATAAAGGAGTCAGCTTCTCTTGACCTCTGAGAGAATGGGTATATGAACACAAAGCAACCAGACCGATTTTCAGTAGGAGATAGTCTGAGCTTCCATTTATTGGAAGAATTGTTATATTTTGTGATTACATTTGGTCATCTCAAAAGTCCTGTGAAGTTGGTACTGTTATCAGTTCCTTGTTGTAGATGGGGAAAGTGAAACTTTGGTCAAGGTCATACATCTAAAAATAATGGAGCTAGGGTACAAGTGTAGGCTGGTCAAATGTCAAAGCATCCTTCCATTTTGGATGAAAATATACTATGATCTAGTAAAGTCAGTACTTCTTCATCACCTGGGGTTATTTTCGTAGTAGCACCACTCCCTTTCCGGAACCCTCCCAGATGGTCCTACAGGAGCTATTAGGTGGGGCTTAGGTTTATGCCTGGGTTAAAATTCTCTAAGGTTTCCTTTTAAGAAAGTCCGAAGCATCTGATGCCTTGGTTTTCCTGGGTGACATCATGTTTAATTTAGTCTGACTTCCCTGAGTTTGTTTCTTTGTCCAGGTCACCTGTGCTTCCATCAAAAATAACAGGTTGCTGATAATCTGACTTTCAGCTCCCCTGCTCAGACAATGGACTCTGAATCTGTGTTCAGAGCGGGCCTCTCAAGTTCAAAAAAGCCCTCATGCTCTGTATTTTGACAGGTTGAGAAATCCAATCCATTTATTTTGAAAACCCATTAAGCCCAACCAATATGGGATATTTAGAAAGGCCAGAATTTTGCTTCTGGTCAGAAGGTCAGTGCTGTCATAAAATAACAGCTAGAGGAAGTGAAACAAAACATATTTTACTGTCGGGCTATAATTCCCAAGCATTCTTTTAAAAATGCGCTTTCAGTTAAAATAAGACAAAACAAAAACACAGCACACTGAATTGCCGGAAATTGCTACCACTTTAAACTCTTTTTGTTCAGGATACTTATTTAATTTTGCATGCCCAGTTCTCAGACTGGTGATAGGCATATACTAAATCTTGAACAAGTCATCAATGATGAGCCCCCAAATAGATTATTTTGCTGTTTAATTTTTTAAATAAGTATTAGTCTTGCTTATTCCCAATGGCTATTAAATCATCCTCAAGAAAAGAACATTTGATTTTAGTCCTCTGGGGCTTTGGGAGGTGAGTTTCAGAATAAGTAAGTTTGACTTTTCTTGACATCTAGAATTACATTATTGATGATACAGATAACAGGGTCTTATAGTTGGATTCTCCAAAGACAACTCATTTGATCCTTTCAACCTTGTGAAGTAAGCATGGGAGTTGTTATTATTTTTATGCTATTCCTAGGAGAGGTGTATGAGTGCAGACCAAAAGAAAACAACTTACTATCAGGTGATCCTGAACAGAAGGTGGTGCAAAATATTCTTTATGTTCTCACTGAGAATCACCTCCCAGTCTATTTGATGACCTCCTTTGATGAGTGTATGAATAGCCTTCTCTTGTGACCTCACTCTTTCTCTCACCTCTTGCAATCCCCATAATCTTCTCTGTTCTGTATCTCCAAGCTCCCTCCTGGAGAATCACGGAACAACTTCAAGATTCCGAGCATGGGGAACTTCGAAGAAAGCTCAGAAGTTTTATGAGCGGTGAAGCAGTTATGCAGGTATGTCTTTCTCTCTCCGCCTCTATCTTCCCTTTCCCTCTTGATTTCTTTGTATCTCTCAAATAAATAATGTTTTTTTTTTTAATTCCTCAAGGATGAAGCTGATTTCTTAGATTTTTTGGACATTCCAGAGCAATAAGTATATTTCTATTCTCCTAAAAAAGGGGGCGGTAAGGAAGTACATGCATAGTTTATACTTGGAGAGTAAGAGTATATGTGTTGAAGTCATTTGCTCCTTATTAACATCTGAGTCTTAGTTTCTTCAAGTATAAAATGATGATTATAACAACACCTTTCTAATGCTATTAAAGTTTTGATAACAACTCAGTGCCTCACAGACAGGAAGCACTTGAGATATACTCACCCAAATTCAGTGGAAATAATTCTGGGGTGAGGGTAGATAGCATATGGTTATACAAAGAAACTCTCATGCCTCCAAAGTCCCAGGTTCAGTCCCCCACACCGCCATAAACCAGAGCTGAGCAGTGCTCTGGTAAAAAAATAAATAAATAAAAATTCTGTTTTCTACTTACTACCTATTTTGTTCTAACACAGGAATTAGGTGAGTGTTTATGGATACTAACAAAATCTGGGTTGGGCTATGCATCTGCAGATTATGGTTATGAGATACTGATATAACCATAATGGAGCATTCTCTTACAGTTTCTGGTGGGTAGAAATGGAGAAGACTCTTCTGGATGAAGCTGTTAAGGGCTGAGTTGATGGAAGGAAAAGCAAAATGAGGAGGAGTTCTATAGAAGTCAACCCTGAAGAGAACAAAGCTAGGGAGCTGGGCGGTAGCGCAGCGGGTGAAGTGCACGTGGCGCAAAGCGCAAGTACTGGCCTAAGGATCCTGGTTTGAGTCCCTGGCTCCCCACCTGCAGGGGAGTCTCTTCACAGGCGGTGAAGCAGGTCTGCAGGTGTCTATCTTTCTGTCCCCCTCTCTGTCTTCCTCTCCTCTCTCCATTTCTCTCTGTCCTATCCAACGATGATGACATCAACAATAGTAACTACTACAATGGAAACAAGGGCAACAAAAAGGAAATAAATAAATATTTTAAAAAAGAGAGAGAGAACAAAGCTGTTTGCTGTACATACTAAGGAAGGAAACCAAATTATAGCTGCTGGTTAACTTCCTTCTACTCTCCATCTAAGGAACTTCTAAGAAGCAGATTCTGTACTAAGTGCTTTCAACAGAATTCTCTCATTCGTTGAGCACTTTACCTAGGCTAATCCTTTGAACCAGGCTGATCTTTTTTTATTTCTCTATAAAATAGGAAGTATTCTGTTCATTTTATTCAGTGTCCCATTGCTAATGAGACTGCTGATGAAAGGAAGGCCTTTGTGAATGGAAAGGCTCTGAACAAATGTAAGGGCTTTGCTGATGGCTTTTTCACCTGGCAGCCACAGTGGTCTGTTTACAACATTAAGCAAATCATTACCTTGCTGAAAATCCCAATCTGCTTTCCTATTGCATTTATAATCTACACGGTTTACCAAGGCCTACAGGATTTTATACAGTATGGTTTCTGGGCAACCATGCTCTCTCTCTCTCTTTTTTTTTTTCCCCACCAAAGACTAAGTTATCCTACCTCAGTACCTTTGAACTTCCCCTTAAGTTGGTTGTGGTGGCTGTGGGGGGAGGCACACATCTGACTTCCTGTTTTCATTCAGGTCTTGTTTCAGAAACTACCTTCTCAAAGAGCCCATCCTAGGTCACTGAATCTTGGGTGTGTTTTATCCCTCCAGGTGCTCACTTACGTATGTGCATGTTCTCTCTCTCTCTGTACTGCTTATTCGCTTCTTCTGTACTGCTTATCACAGCCCAAATGTTCCCTAATCCTTTATGATTTACCTGTATGTTGGCTTTCCTCCTTCCTCATAAATCCTTCCAAAGGGATGTGTGTTTGATTCATAGCTCTCCTACTGCTTCCATGAGTGTCTGATGCATAAAGGAATTCAATAAAAGTGTATTGTCAGCTAAAGTTTATTTTTAAATTAAATTAATTTTTATATTTATTTTTTTCCTACTAGAACACTTCTCAGTTCTGGCTTATGGCAGTGCCAAGGATTGAACCCAGGACCTCAGATTCTCAGCCTTGAAAGTTTTTGCATAGTAAAGTATATGTGTCTGATCTTAAAAGACTATCTTAAGATTCCCCGAAAGCTTACTGGTTCTGGGCCTTGTATTTAAAGTCTTTGATGACAGTCTCTCCACCCCTACCCCAACCGCAGTAATTCTTTTTTTTTAATATTTTATTTTTAGATTTTATTTATTTATTTAGGAGTGAGACAGAGACTAACTGAAAGAGAAGAGGAGGTAGAGGAGAGAGAGAGCGAGAGCGAGCTGCAGCACAGCTTCCCCCCTGCAGGTGGGATGTGGGGTCTTGAATCCCAGTCCTTGCCCACTGTAGTGTGTACTGTCTACCAAATGTGCCATCTCTTGGCCTCCTGGTACTTCTCAATAAATGCCGAACAAATTCCCTTCATAGAAAAATGGTTTATAACTTACCATAACTTGGAAAGTTCTGGATCATGCTGTACTCGATTTCTGTTGTGTAAGAATCATGAATACTGAGTTAGAATATTACTAAGATAAAGGAAAAAGCTAGTTTGGTCTGTCCATGGCAACACCATCTGGGCTAAATTGCATGAAACCCCCAGTGCTGTGTTCAGACAGGGACTAGGACAGGGTTCCGGGCATTTAAGAGGATAGTGGCTGGCTGAAAGCAGAACTCTTAGGACAACAAAGCCAAGGGGGACCCAGAAGGTCTGTGCTGGGCTTGGCAGGTGCTAGCTGTTTAGTGAGGTAGTTTGTGCCTGGTTGGCCCTGCCCACAGAGATGTCTGCTGGAGGGAGGTGTTGGCAGATCCGCCATGCACCTTGGTGTTCTGAAAACTGCTGCTGCTGTCTAATGAACCGGTCAGCCATTTGCTGCCTCCCACACAATGACAGCATTTGCAAATTGAGCAGCTGAAGGAACATTCTGGACAGTAGAGGAGTTGAGTTTTGACCAAATCCCCTTTACTAAGCTACCTACTCCATTCCCTCTCTTTGGCTTTGACTCCCTCCTTATTCACTTTGCTGCAGTTACAGTGCCCTCCAACCCACCAAGCCTATGCCTATCTCAGGTTCTTGGTACTGGCTGTTCCCCATCTGCCTGAAACATTCTCCCCTTTACCTTGCTGAATCCCTGACTTACTGGGGCCTTAGCTTCCAAGTGGACTCAGAGAGGCCTTCTTTAGACATCCTATTTAAAATAAGCACCTGCCCTCAAACTTCTTACCATATATTTGCTTTCCTTCATAGAAAGCTGACAGCTTAGCATTATCTATTTGTTTAGCTCCTTACATTCTTCAACTCACCTGCTGCCCCTCTCACCTCTACCCATGACAGTTTAGTGTCAGTGTCTGGTGAGAAGAGACCATGTTGGGTGGGGGTAGGTGGCATAATGGTTATGCAAACAGACTCTCATGCCTGAGGTTCCAGAGTCCCAAATTCAATCCCCCTCATCACCATAAGCCAGTGCTGAGCAGTGCTCTGGTAAAAAATAAATAAATAAATAAATAAATAAAAAGAAAAAGAAAAGAAAAAGGAAAAAAAAACATATTCATCTTGCCTAGTGCTGTTTTTCCCTTAGAACCAGATCTAAGTTAGAATACCAAATGATAATAACTGTCCCAATTGAACAAACTTGATTCCATTGAATGAATGAATGAATGAATGAATGAATGAATGGAGTGAGAATTGGGTTTAAATTAAGGATGATCAGCATAGCGGAGTCAAGTACAAAAGGACAACAAGGCCCAGAATGGCAAGGAATCATGACTGTAGGTACTAAAGCAGGAGAGACTTGAGATAAAGAAGAACATATTAAGAGTTTGGTAGAATCTAGGCATATACATTCCATACTCAACACACATTTCCTTTCCTGTAGCAGACAGGGTTTTGATAATTGTCAATTTCCTAGACACTGAAACTTAAGGACAACCAACCACAATGACCCAATTCAATTTTCTAATATAAAGCAACTATTTGTGCTATTCCCAAAGAATTTCTTTGTTTTACTTCCTTAAAGTGTGTTCCTGGCTACTGTTTGTATAGTGCTCCTATCCACTCCCAGTTTGGTGCTGTCCAATTTAAATAGATCTTTGCTCAAATAAAGAATAGAATAGTCGTGGTCTGGAGGTGGTGCAGTGGATAAAGCATCAAACTCTCAAGCATGAGGTCTTGAGTTCAGTCCCTGGCAGCACATATGCCAGAGTGATGTCTGGTTCTCTCTCTCTCTTCCTATATGTCTCATTAATAAATAAATAATTTTTTTAAAAAGAATAGAATAGTCATGCACATGTAGCAATTCTTGTACTACAATAAAAAGAGCTAGCCAGAAAATTATGTTCAACTGAAATGAAATATTTATAGAGTATCATCATTTTCTGAGTGCTTAGTTTCAATTATTCTTTAAATATTTTGGTATTACTTCAGATAAACTTTTTAGACTTAAGATATTATTCTAGGACACTTCCCCTTATTCCCACTCCCAGCTTACTAGCTCTGGGCCTTTTCCTTAAAATCACCCATAACTAAATGGGCCAGGAAAGGAGAAAAACAGAGTCTGGGAGAAGATCCTAATTATGGTCAGGAAGGCTTGAAGTTATGGAAACCCCTCAGATCATATCACCTCCACCAGATGGAAAGAGTTGAGGTATCAGCAGCAAGAATAAAGAGAAGGGGGTGAATTCAGAAGAGAGTTCAAAGAGAGTAACTCTTGAGATCCAGAAGATAAACCGCAATCTAGGGAAGACAAAAGGATGCTTGCTTCCAGGTCCCAGGAGTGAGGGATTAGGATGAAAGGTGAGGGGTTATCCTTGAGAAACACTAGTAGGAAGAGAGCTGGACTGTCTTTTTTTTTTTTTTTTTAATATGTAAAGGGAATAAATTAGGTTTCTCCAGAGATAACAACTACAAGGATGCAGTGTGTGTATAACTAACTAAACAGCAAACTAAACGGTTCACCTGCTCACAGAGGCTGAAAAGTGCCAAGATCTGTATTCAGCAAGCTAGAGCCCAGGAAAGCTGAGGGTATCAGCTTGGATATTCTCAGCTACTCACAGGAGAGACTGCCCTTTTCTCTTATTTGGATCTTAGACTCATTGGATGATTCCTACCCACATACTAGCATAGAGGGTCAATCTGTTTTACTCAGTCTGCCAATTTAAATGCTATTTTCATCAAACACCACTTACATATAGATCCAGAATAATGTTTGCATACAACACCTGTGCTCCAGTCAAGTTAACACATAAAATTAACCAGTGTAGGTGGGGGTGAGGGTTAGTATGGAAGTGGAGGAGTGGAACAGTATTGTAACACAACCTGTTACACAGGGCTGTGAGAACTAAATACAAGTACTTAACACAGTGGCTGGCGCATAATCAGGGCCCAATAATTGGCAGGTATGGTTAGTCATTTTATCAAAACAGACAATTCTGGAAGGGGAGTCCACTTACTAAGATATGGGAATATATTTACACCAGTGCAGTGCATTTTGAGAGGAAACAAGGAATAAATACATATTTCTCAAGTTGTTGAGTTTTTACCCTGTTCTCACAAGGCCCCAAGGAAGCTCAGATATTGGTTCTCTCACTTATCAAACTTGAGAATCATACTCATCTTTTCCAGGACTCCAGGGTGATTGAGGATCAAAACATCATGCATGTGAAGCATCACATAGACTCTAGAGAAAAATACTGATCTAAGACTCTATTCGGTCTATTTATTACTTTACTCAAGGATAATGTGGTCAGCTCCCATATGCATTTCTGTACCCACAATTGTTTATTAAGAGCTTGCTATGGGCTGAAGATGGTGCTAACTTTCCAAATGTGTGCGTATGTCTATGTGTGGGGTGGAGGGTGGGTAGGGTAAACCACACACTCTTTCCTTGGGGGCTTTCTCAGCAAGGCTTTCTCTCCTCCCCCACAGTCCTAGGTGAGAGTTTTTATGAATAGCTTTGTCAGAATGTGCTCTTCTTCTTTGTGATATTTCAATTGGTTTTGTGGTTCTGTGGGCATTTGGGTAATTCACTAATCTCACTCTCTCTGAGTGACTTAGATTTTCAACTCTCTCAGGGAGAAATCTACTTGGTGTTCTTCACCATGGTAGTAGCTACATGCTTACCATAGTGCTTGGCATACAGTCCTAACACAGAAATACATTGCTAGGTGAGTGAATGGATGGATGGACCGATAAATTTATAGACTGGTGAGTGCTTTCTAAGTACCCAGGACACAGGCAGAATAAATGTATGCCAGGCTTGAACCTGGGATGCATGCATGGTGAAGAGGCACCCTCCCAGGTGAGTTAACTTACTGACCCATAAGGTTCCCCACCACCCCCAGGAATTTCTAGTCCTATCTCTAACTCTGACACCATCTCCCCAGACAGTGTCTTTAGCCCACCAGCATGTTAGCTGTCAGACTCAGGCAAAAATCAGTAGTCATGGGACCCTTGGAATCTACCTAAAATAGACCTACTAGCTTTTTTCAAAATGGATTCCATAAATCTCACCTGCTATGTTCTTGTCTTTAGGTTCATGATTAGTCAACAATTTATTCTGCTTTATATCTTAATGCTTTTTTAGCCATCAAGTTCCAGATGCTACCAAGTTGCCAAACTGACTTCCCTGGACCTCACCACTGTGTCCTGGAGCCCCACCTCCCCAGAGCCCTGCCCCACTAGGAAAAGATAGAAACGGGCTGGGATATGGATCAACCTGGCAACACCCATGTTCAGTGGGCTGCGATTACAGAAGCCAGACCTTCCACCTTTTGTGCCCCATAGTGATCCTGGGTCCATGCTCCCAGAGGGATAAAGAACAGGAAAATTTTCAAGGGAGGGGATGGGATATGCAACTCTGGTGGTGGGAATTGTGTGGAATTGTACCCCTTTTATCCTATGGTCTCATCAATATTTCCATTTTATAAATAAATTAAAATAATAATAATAATAAGTAATATATGTATATTTTACCAGAGCACTGCTCAGCTCTGGCTTATGGTGGTGCGGGGGAAAGTACCAGCAACAACAGGAACTTGTGACACATCTGACGTGGGGAGAATCTATGGGACTGAGACCTTATGAGACTTGCACTCATTCCAGGAAGAAAATGTCAGAGCTGAATTGATGTACAGGGCAACCAATTATGATCACATCTAGTGTCAGAAATGTTATGGATCTGACGCTAGGGTGAGAGTAAAGGAAGACAGTGAGTTCAGTGAGTTTTTCCCAGCCAGTGCAAAACACCAGACAATGTTTCTTTTTAAAATGTAATTTATTTTATGTGAGATAGAGGAAGTTTCACGTGGAGAAAGAGACAGAGAGAGATACACAGAGAGAGAAGCCAGAGTTCCATGCTGAGTACAGTACCAAGGATCAAACTGGGAACCTGAGAATAAGAAAATCTTGTGCTGGAAGTCCGGGGTAGCGCAGCAGGTTAAGCACACGTGGCCCAAGCATAAGGATCCCAGTTGGAGCCCCCGGCTCCCCATCTGCAAGGGGAGTCGATTCACAAGCGGTGAAGCAGTTCTGCAGGTGTCTATCTCTCCCCCTCTCTGTCTTCCCATCTCTCTCCATTTCTAACAACGATGACATCGGTTACAACAACAATAATAACTACAACAATAAAACAACAGGGGCAACAAAAGGGAATAAATAAATAAATATTTTTAAAAAATTAAAAATCAAAATATATGAAAAAAAATAAAGAAGAAAATCTTGTGCTCTACTAGCTGAACAATTTATCCAGTCTTCAGGTTCAAATGTGCAGGCAAATAGTGATTGTTAATATGACATTGGACTAGGGCACGCATGCACGTGTGTATGTGCAAGCATTTCTGTGTGTGTGTGTACGTGCCTCTGCGTGTGTGTATGTATATAAATGAGTCTTGCGTATACGGGATTTAACTGCTCTATGGAGAGAGAGATCATAGCACCAGAGCATCCTCTGGTGCCATAGCACCTCCCATGTGGTGCTGGAACTCAAACCTAGGTAGCATGTATGGCAATGCAAGTACCCTGAACAGTGTTAGGGTACTTTGACCCCTTAGACCAGGGAATTTGTTTTGAAATCCTTACTTGATCACAACTTGAAGTTAAAGTCACCCATTCTCTTTGAACTAGGTGTGACAGAGTTGAGACTGTTTAGACTGTTATCTTTGAAAGCAGACAACTGTGGCATGAAAAGACAGGGAGGACTCCTGGGGCCAAATCAGATGCATCCAAGACCATAGTTTCCCTTCCTCAGGTCCTCACACAACAGGGACTGAGAGATTAGTGCTAGTTTTCCTGTGGCTCCCTGATGCCACTTGCCAACGTTATCTGACCCAACCTGCTGTCTGGCCTCAGGGAGGGTGAGCCACAGCCCTATTTTGAAGGGGCCCTGTCACCTTTCCATTAACACGACCTCCATTATTTCTGGTGAAGGAAATGCTCCATCAGTCTCAGGACATTGGGTGCCACTGGTATCCAGAACCACCTCTTGTCAATTAGTCACCTCCAACCCTTTGACAACGTGTCATGGAAACTTGCACTGTGTTTCCTGCTAACTCTTCTGGTTTTCTTGATCTCTTCCTCCCACTAGAGCAACTGATTGGCAGGGGACAAACTCCAGTGAGAGTGGCCAGCCTTGTGAAAGTTTCCTTAGGGAGGCATGGCTATAGAGGAGAAGCCATTTCAGATTACACTCCTGATAAACTAGAAAAAAAAATCACCTGAAAACTCAACAAAATACAACTAGAATCTCTCCAGAAACTCACTAAGCCACAGCCACCAAGTTTCACATGTTATGACGATTTTATCCTGAACTCCCTGGGCAGGTGACTTCACTGATGTGTCCCTGAGCTTCTCCTCTCCAGAGGTGAGTTTTCCTCAGCCCACTAGGGAAAGATAGAAACAGGCAGGGGGTATAGATCCATATGCCAGCACCAGGTCCAGTGGAGAAGCAATTATAGGAGCCACCTTTCCACATAAATTCTTTCCCCATAAAGAATTTTGGTCCAGGGGCTGGGTGGTGGCACACCTGGTTAACTGCACACATTACAGTGTGCAAGGGCCTAGGTTCAAACCCCCAGTCCCTACTTACAGGGGAAAGCTTCCCAAGTGGTAAAGCGAGTTTGCAGGTCTGCAGTGTCTCTCTGTCTCTCTCTACCCTCCTTATCTCCCTCTTCTTTACATTTGTCTGTCCTATCAAACACAATATATACACTTACAAAATAAAGTAAATTATTAAAAAAAAAAGAATTTTGGTTTGTACTCCCAGAGGAGTAGATGTTAGGGGAAGATGACCAGAGGGCTCTGAACTCCAATTCTATCAGGACCTGGAGAGAGAAGAGGAAAAGAAAAAGGGGAGGGCACTTGGAAGTAGTAGGTGTGATTTAGAAAGGAAAAGAAGGCAGGGTCATAGAAAAAGTGGGCAAATATATATAAATATAGATAGATAGTTATAGAAATAGTAGTCAACTGATATCTGTGATCTGGGGAGAAATCATGTAGTTTCTAGTGGAGGTATGGGGATACAGAATTCTGGTGGAGGGAAAGGTGTAGAATTATACCCCTGTTATCTTATAATTTTGTAAAACAATATTAAATCACTACTAAAAATTTAAAAATAAATAAAAGCTTCCTAAGTTTTAGGGATGAAGACATCTCAGAAGAGGTATGTCAACTCACTCCAAATACTTGAATATCCTCCATATAGAACAATGATTAAACTTAAATGTTTTGTGATTCTTGAGAGCACAGCATGAACCCAAGAGACAGTCTTTGGATCAACAAAAAGAGGAAATGCTTATTAACCAGGTCTACCTCCTCACCTGCCCCACCTGCTCTTTGATAAAGACAGATCGAAGCAAAGGGAAAGAGAGGAGGAGAAAGAAAGAGAGAGACACCTGCAACACTGTCTCACCACTTGTGAAGCTTCCCTTTCTGCAGATGAGATCCAAGGTCTTGAACCCAGGTCCTCACACATGGTAACAAGTACATTCTACCAGGTGTACTATGGCCTCACAATCAACCAGAACTTTCTGGAAATGAAACGAACCACTAGTGGGATAGTAAGTCTTTTGTTATTTGGTGGTGTTCAACACTGGTTTGGGAAAGGGTCATATATCCTATCCTACTACTCATGTAATGAGGATTATTCACACACATGCTGCTCTTGAGAAAGGCCTAGATGTTAAAAGGAAGGGAGGATAATTTTTTAATAATTTAATAATGATCAACAAGACCATAGGACAAGAGGGGTACAATTCCACACAGTTCCCACCAGCAGAGTTCCACCTGAAGGGAGGATAATTTATTCTGGCCAAAAAAAAAAATTAAAAGTCATCAGGAACTCATTATGTGAGTATGAGCACTTACATTGCACCAAGTACTATACTTAATACTTTGTGTGCATGATATCATTTTTTTCTTTATGGGGGGTTTTAATGGTTTACAGTCAGTAAAATACAGTAGTCGGTACATGTGTAACATTTCTCAGTTTTCCACATAACACTGTACCCCCCCACTACCAAGTTCCTCTTCCAGCATCATGTTCCAGGACCTGAACACTCCCCCCAAGGCATGATATCATTTCATCTTAGCAACAGTCTTGAACCCTGAGTCCTATAATTACCATCATGTTGGAGACTTAGAGATATTAAATAACTTGCTTAGAGTTGTACACTTAGAAAATGGAGATCTAGGGGCTGGGCAGTGGTACAATGGGTTTAGTGCACGTAGTATAAGCACAAGGATCCCAGTTTGAGCACCTGGCTCCCACCTGTAGGGGGTTTGTTTTACAAGCGGTGATGCAGGTCTGCAAGTGTCTATTTTTCTCTATCCCGCTCTATCTTCCTCTTCCCTCTCAATTTCTCTTTGTCTTATCAAAAAAAAAAGAGGCTACAGGAGCAGTGGCTTCGTAGTGTAGGCAAGGAGCCCTAGCGGTAACCATGGAGGCAAAAGAAAAGAAAGAAAGAAAAAAGAAAATGGAGATCTAGGCAAATGATATCCTGCCTGCTCTAGCAGCCTTCAGCCTCTTCTCCTCTGCCTTTCTCCCTTTTCGGTCTCTTCTACCACAGCAGCAAAACTATTAGAAAAAAAAAAAACTATTAGAGCACAACAAAAGAAAATTTCTCCCCAGAAAGTTTATCAGAATGGGTCTCAATACAGAACTGTAGTTATAAAAAAAACACCCAGATTGGGGGAAATTACTACATTTGAGTACAATTTGCAAATGAGAGCCAATTTTAAAACCCCCACATCCTCTGGCATTACTCTCTCCTCCCCCAAAGGTTCTTCTGCCCAACTCAGGCAAAACCCCCTTTGACTCTATTTGCATTGTTCTTAAGAGGAGGTAAGTGCACTAGCTGTGAAGTCATTCCCCTGAGAAGAGTTAGAATCACTCTTTCATTCTTTTTTTTTTTTTTTTAACAATTTTTATTTATAAAAAGGAAACACTGACAAAAACCATAGGATAAGAGGGGTACAACTCTACACAGTTCCCACCACCAGAACTACATATCCCATCCCCTCCCCTCATAGCTTTCCTATTCTTTAACCCTCTGGGAATATGGACCCAAGGTCATTGTGGGGTGCAGAAGGTGGAAGGTGTGGCTTCTGTAATTGCTTCCCCACTGAACATGGGTGTCGACAGGTTGATCCATACTCCCAGCCTGTCTCTCTCTTTCCCTAGTGGTGCAGGGCTCTTCTTCTAGCGTTTGCCCTTCTTCCGTAGCCAGTTAACAGCGTCAGGTTGAGCCTGATGTAAAGTTTCCAGACCTCCTTTGAATCTGGAGAGGTGCAGGGCTCTGGGGAAGCAGGACTCAAAAAAGAAAAGAAAGGAAAGTAGTAAAATGTTTGTGTAAGAGCTTTACAATAAAAAAATAAGCATCACTGTCCAAAAAAAAAAAAATTACACTTTCAACTTGACCAGCCCTGACTGTAGGAATTTGGCTAAAGAGTTCAAAAATTTGACAAACCAATTAGTCAACGTTTCCCCTAAGACAGTGTGGACACTTGGTACTTCACAGGAAGATGAATGTACTCACCCACTGAGAAGGGCAGTGTTGTACTGGCTTCCACTGGACCCTGAGCAACTGGTTCAGGACAGACCCTAGGCTGCCATTATTTGTCAAACCGCTTCATCCTGAGATTCAGGGAGGCCCTGGAACTATGAAAGTATACCTCCTAACTCATCTGGAGAACAAAAAATTTATGTGGGCCTAGGTCATTTTCTAAAACATTTCTCTATGCCCTGCAAAGTAATTTTTTTTACAAGAATCTGAGGCTCTTAAAACCCCGGGGCCATGGTATTATCTAGAGGTCACACTGTATTAACTTCTTCTAACTCCTTCTTCTTTTGAACCAACTCATGAAGTGCCTACTTGTCCCTGTTTGAGGCTACAGGGGTCCTTTTCATCAATTGTTGCCTAGAGTCCTAGGGTGGCCTGGGTAATCATGACTTTTGTTTAGCAGGAGAATGGAAAGAATACATTTTTTTCCATTTTCATGAAATATCAAAAGCAAGTAAAATGTGCCTGGCTTTCTTTGACCTCCTGGGGCCACTGTGATCCCGTGCTGTCAGAGAGGAGAGAATGACTTTGCAGTTTAAGGATTATTCATCATTAGAACAACAAGACCAGCAGCAGCGCCTTTCTGGCCTTATCTGAATGGTAGGCCTAGCTGGATTCTATTAATTGCCGAATGCTGTTGGGTTTGGCAGATACAGGAAGCAGTTTACATGGCTACACAGTGCCCTGGCTCACAGTCTTTCTGAAACGGTATTATTGTAGTGGGATAATTGTGATTACGGACAGTTCCCTGAGGAAGACCAGGCCTTTGATGATTGAGTCACTTCCTCTCTACTCAGCTTCATTGTGATAGTGTAGCTTGCCCCACAGACACACACCCTTTGCTGGCTGGAGAGACTCGGGTCTCACAGTTTACAGTTTAACAGACTTCCCAGCAGGGGTGACCCACAACTTCACTGGAGCCAGGATCATCAGAGAAACAAAAGCAGGCGGTAGACAACCCCCTTCCCATTTACTATCTTGGGTAATGACAGGAAACATTTTCATGCTCTCAGTGGCTCCTGAGATAGCTTGTATTTTGGAACTGAATTCTATGTTTACTGACCATATAATCTTATAAAAAAGCCCTCTCATACAGCCTCAGTTTCCCCATCTGTAAAGTCGTGATAACCAGACAATATACTCTGAGTGCCAGTGGTTATTATTTTAATATCTGTAAACATTTATTTTTTCCCCATTTTTAAAAAAAATTTGTGATAGTGAGTTACAAGGCTGTAAAATTACAGGGTATAGTTCCATAGCACACCTACCACCTAAGTTTCATGTCTACACTCTCCCACCTCTGAAAGATAGCCACCATAGTTCTCACAAGTTTAGAAGCAGTTTGGTTGTTGTTGGTTTTTCAAGTTCATGTATATCAATTCTCTTGATTGCACATGAGTGAAATTCTCTTGATTGCACATGAGTGAAACCATCCAGTAGTTGTTTTTCATGTCTTATTTCACTAAGTATAATCATCTTCAGTGCCACTCATTTTGTCCCAAAGCTCACAATATCTTTTTTGATTGCAGAGTAGTATTCCAAGGAGTATATATCCCATAACTTTAGCTAGTTATCTGTTGGTGGGCATTTTAGACTGCTTCCACTTTTTGGCTACTGTGAATAATGCAGTCTGCAAGCACTTAATAAACAGTTTTTTTTTGTTATTATTACTGGTGCTCAGAATGCCTCTCTTCCCCAAGTGTAATAGTGTTCCCAGGTCTGGATCAAGGAATAGCAGCCATCACAGAGAGGTGAGACCGCTGAGCTGTAAAGACCTAGAATGGGGTAGCTTTGAGTCTTGATTTCTTTAGGGGCTGTTTTGGGGCCCAGACTTCTCCAGGAAATAAAGTTCATCTTTTTTTTTTTTTTTGGCCTCCAGGGTTATCTCTGGGGCTTGGTGCCTGCCCTATGAATCCATTGCTCCTGGCGGCCATCTTTGTTGTTGTTGTTGGAGAAGACAGAGATAAATTGAGAGGGGAGGGGAAGGCAGAGAGGGGGAGAGAAAGATAGACACCTGCAAACCTGCTTCACTGTTTGTGAAGCGATCCTCCTGCAGATGGAGAGCTGAGAGCTGGAACCAGGATCCTTGCGCAGATGTTGACACTTCGCATTATGTGTGTTTAATCCATTGCACTACTGCCCGGCCCCCAACGTCTATTTTTTTTCACCTGTCACTTGACATGCAGACTCTAGTGCCCCCGTGGGCTACGCCAGTTCATCCACTCTGCCAAGACAAGTTTTCATCCAGCTCCCTTTGGAGCTCCCTTGAACCATGCTTATCTCAACTTCTAGGAGAAAACCAGCCCTTTACGCACATGGGTTGGAACAGCCTCTGCCCAGACAGGGAATTCTACCTCACTACTGGGACCTGCAAAAGC
Organism: Erinaceus europaeus; assembly: GCF_950295315.1. Taxonomy (NCBI): domain Eukaryota; kingdom Metazoa; phylum Chordata; class Mammalia; order Eulipotyphla; family Erinaceidae; genus Erinaceus; species Erinaceus europaeus. The sequence continues at coordinate 27,904,948 of NC_080178.1, forward strand.
CTTCAGATGGGAAAGGGTACAGGGGCGGGGGGAGGTATGATGGATAGGTCTGCCTCGTACACAGCCACGATGCTAAGGATGGAACAAGTGCTGAGTGGCACATAGCCACCCACAGTGGCTTTGTGAGTCAGATGTACTGGGCTCACACCTGTCATTTACTAATGTGTACTCTTAGGAAAGTCACTTTTGCTCTGAGAACCTCTGTTTCTTCATCTGGTTCTCTTCTTCTAGCGTTTGCCCTTCTTCCGTAGCCAGTCAACAGCGTCAGGTTGAGCCTGATGTAAAGTTTCGAGACCTCCTTTGAACCTGGAGAGGTGGCAGTCGTTGACTATGTGGGTCATAGTCTGTCTGTAGCCGCAGGGGCAGTTTGGGTCGTCTCTGGCTCCCCGGCGATGGAACATAGCGGCGCACTGGCCATAGCCTGTTCGATAGCGATTGAGGAGGGCCCAATCATAACGTGCTAGGTCAAAGCCGGGTTGACGCTTGCAGGGGTCTGTGATGAGGTGTTTGTTCTTGACCTCAGCTGACTGCCAACTCTGGTAAATAGGGCTAAAAATATGTCTCTCAGATTGTGTGGTCAGGATGAAATTGGTTAATTATGCAAAACACTCAGTACAGTTACACACACACACACACACACACACACACACACACACACACACACACACACACACAGTAAAGCAGGTAGGCTAAGGAGTCAACAGACTCTGGATTCTAGAAAGGCCGGAGCTCCCACTGCTTCCAAAATACTTCTAGGACCTGCTGTGTTTGAGGAGCTTCCAGTCAGACCCAGTGTTCATGGGAATATCAAGCAAGCCCTCAAAGGCAGAAACTATTTGTCTTGTTCTCCATTACACTCAGCACAAATATATTTGCATCCTGTGACCACTGTAATAAACATCACAAACTTGCTGGCTTAAAATAACACAAATTAGGGGCTGGGTGGTGGCACACCGAGTAGAGTGCACATAGCACCATGTGCAAAGACCTGGTTTCAAGTTCTTGATCTCCACCTGCAGGGAGGAAGCTTTGTGAATGGTGAAACAGTGCTGCAGGTGTGACTTTCTCTTCTCTCTCACACACACAAACACACACACACACACACACACACACACACACACACACACACACTCACTCTCTCTCTCTCTCTCTCTCTCTGTATGTTTCTCTCAGTTTTTCTATTAAAAAAGAAAGAAAAAAGAAAAAAAAACACTGATTTTATTATCTTGTTCTGGAGCTCAGAAGTTTAAAATGGGGCTCATGGGGCTAAATCAAGCTGTTAGAGGGCTGTATTTCTTCTGGAATTTCCACGAGGGGTTCTGGGCCATCAGAATTTCTTGCCTTATGGTCTCTTTCTCTTTCAAAGCCAACAAACAGCACAGCTTCTTCAACCCCAAGTCTAATTCTCATGTAAGGACCTTGTGATTACATTGGACCCATTTGAAAAATCCAAGCTGCTTTCCCTATCTCAAGGTCATCTGATTAGCAACCTTCATTCCAACTGTAATAGTTTTTAAAACATTTCTTTATTGGGGGATTAAGCGTTTATAGTCAACAATAGGATACAATAGTTTGTACATGCATAACATTTCTACATAACAATACACCTCCCACTGGGTCCTCCTCTGCCATCATGTTCCAGGACCTGAGCCCTCCCCACTCAACTGTAATCTTAACTACACCCCTCTCCACCACTAAGTAACACGACATACCCACAGGTTCTAGGATTTAGAATATGAACATTTTGAGGAGCCATTCTTTTGCCTTACTGTGAAGAAAAATAGATAAATGTTAGAGTTATTGTTTTTATTAATTTTAGTTGAGATAATGTTTGTCCACCAGACAGTGTTTAGGGTAATGTAGGCTTCCCTGTTGTTAAGCTATGCATGGTTATATTGCTCCCCTCCAGGAATTTTGTGCATTCAGGAAAACTTCACAGAAGCAGCAAGGATGAAGCCAGGGCCAGACACAGGAAAGGTCAAGGATTTGGGGAGATTGTGATGATTTAGAGAGGTAGTTTGCATAGTGGCTGTGTATTTACATCCTTCACCATACCAAACTCCCACCAACGCACCAGTATCTCTGTCCTTCAGTCGATGGAACCCCTTCACCATCTCAGACTCCCTCACCCTCCTGCCACCTCAGTCTTGCAGTAAAGTTCAAGACTTGTCTGCAATTGACTTCTTATATTCCCTTACTTTTGTTTCTCTCAACACCACATTTTAGAGTGATACCCCCTGGTTTTACAACTCCTTCTTGAGGGCTGCCATTTCCATGTTGATTTTTCATCTAGTTTATCCGTCCAGTGGTAACAGTACTCTGTTTAAGTCCCCATTTGGCTTTGATATTGCTGTTGCTGCCTCCCTTCAGCTCTAGTAATACCTGCTTTATTTATTTTGAGGCATCTTCATATGTGAACACCTATTTTAGACTGAGATTCCTGCTGAAAAAAAATCAAAGGATATAATGGTCCTTCCCAAGCCACAAAATGGTCACTTGTGAAAATAGCCACAAGCACATTACTAGTGATTATAACTCAGAGAGTGATAAAGTATCAACAAAACCTTTAGGATACAGAGAGATTTTGATCAAAGCTTAATAAGTCATAATGTCCATTCATCAAATATTTCCAGCATCAGGTGCTAAGTGACAAGAGGCAGAAACGAATAATATTACTGCTGTAGTCCTGTGTGGCTTAGTGACTTTTTGGTCAATAATGGGTGACAGGGGCTGGGTGTTGACACACCTGGCTGAGTACACATGTTACAGTGTGCAAGAACTCAGGTTTGAGGTTCTAGTCCCCACGTGCAGGGAGAAAGCTTTGCAAGTGGTGAAGCAGGGCTGCAGGTGTTTCTCTGTCTCCCTTTCTATCTCCCCCTTCCCTCTTGGTTTCTGGTTGTCTCTATCCAATAAATAAATTAAGATAATAAAAATTATTTTTATAGTGTCATGAACATTACAAAATTATTAGCTACCTTTTTGTTCTTCTCTCAGTTTTCAGTAGCAGCAAGAAGTGGGAGCATATTTCATCCGTTCCTGGAAAGAAGACAAGTAATACGGCTAATGGTCTTTGGTGGGAATGCTCATTTGGTTTTTAATTTCTCCCATGAAGGTAAAAAAGGGATTCTTTTTACTGATCACTTGAGTTTTCATGCCAGTTACTTTATGGATCCCCAATATAGACAGACCAAGGAGCACTAAGTTTGACCTGAGTAGCTCAGACTTTCTGGGAATAGGCTAAATCTTGCTTTAGCTTCAAGACTCCTGGTTCCAGATTAAAACAAAACAGAACAGCAAAGCTAGAAGCTCCAAGCCCAGACTGGGATCAGGGGTCCCAGATTCCCTGGGGGTAAGTTTCTGTTTGGACACTGAACTATTCTACCAAACATATCCAGAAACATCATTCTAGTTTCTGGGGACCCTCCAGTGCCTGTTCTTTCTATAAACTTAGAGCTAATGGCTGATTAGTGAACACATGTCTCCTTTACTGTGGAGGGCTAAAACTGAATTTGTTTAAAGCATTTTCTGTTTGGAGGTGCAGTAATTGCTCTCTGATCAGACAGGAAGTCCTATTGCTCCAAAGGAGCCAGTGTTATCAAGAGAAAACACATCAGCGCCTGTCCTCTCGGGAAGGGAATTGTGAGTAATCAACAAGGCTCCTCTCCAGCTGGCCCTGGGGTCTTTGTTTTGACAGCAGACAGGTCAGGGAAAGTTTGATCAGCCAGTGCTTTTAAGGGTGTGGTAGCATTTCTAATCCTTTTTCTTCATATTTTCCTCTCTAGGGGATGGGCTTTCCTCAGGGAAGGAAGTTAACCTGGGTAAACCATCTAGAAGCCATCAGATAAATCTGATCTCATCAATCCCTTCCTTAAAACTCAGTATGGATACCCCATGTTGCCGTCAGAATAAAGTATAATTCCTTAATATGGTTTATAAAACCCTTTGTCACCTGGCCCCGCTGGTCAACTTCTTCCTCTTGCTTTGTCATCATCACCCACACCCTGCACTTTTCTTCCTAGTTCTTTCAGTCACTACCTGGAATGTACTTTCAATATGCCAGGAGCACTATCTTTACCCAGTATGATGTTTTGAGGTCTTAAAGATTTCCTGTGAGCTCAGGAGACTGGCTGTACAGAAATGAGAGGGAAACCCTGTAAAGGTTATAGAAGGAATCTGACAGTCCTGACTGGGACTGACTTCTTCAAACCAGCCCCACAATCTAGGAGCTAATCTCAAAGTGGCTTTGTGTGTGTGTGTGTGTGTGTGTTCTTCTGCTCTGCTTCTTGAGAATGGGAGAAAATTTTCAGACCTTAGTGTTGCCCACCAGAAGAGATTAATGAAGGCAATGATACTGCTGATTATTGTTTGGTAAGTGCCACAACTTGTAGGTACAGTTTATTTATTTAAAAAAAATTTTTTTAAATTTATTTATTTTCCCTTTTGTTGCCCTTATTGTTTTTATTGTTGTTGTAGCTATTATTGTTGTCAGATAGGACAGAGAGAAATGGAGAGAGGAGGAGAATACAGAGAGGAGAAGAGAAAGATAGACACCTACAGACCTGCTTCACTGCCTGTGAAGCGATTCCCCTGCAGGTGGGGAGCTGGGGACTCAAACCAGGATCCTTATGCTGGTCCTTGTGCTTTGCACCACATGCGCTTAACCCGCTGCACTACCGCCCAACTCCCTAGGTACAGTTTATTAAGCACACACGATATGTCCAGCAAATGCTGAAGATTTTCTCCTTTAATCTTTACAGTGACTGTAAGAGGTAGATATTATTACCACCTTTTGGTAGATGAGAGACTTAAGCTCAGCAAAACACAGTCTGTTTGTGGTGAAACAGAAAGTGAGCCCAGACTCACCAGAACTCCAAGGTGTACAGTTTTCTACCAGGGAGCCTGTGGACTTGTGCACAGAGGCCTTGGGGAGCTCTAGGGAAGGCAGCACAGATACCATTAGGGTAGGGCTTCTTTTGTTTGGCTCCACTTCAAACAAAGATGACAACAGGAAAACTGAAGCCCCCTACTTCCCTTCTCTGAAGACCAAAGCGAGGCCAAAAATAGGAGAGACAGGAAGCATTTGATCCCAAAGTGTCAAATGAACATAAACATCCTGCCAACTTTGCCATCAGGGAATGCCCAAAAGCAGCTGCTATGCACAGGCTACTCAGAGGTCAGTCTGTTGGCCAGTATCCCATTGGAACTCCTCATATGGTTAGTTGTTTAATCCTGGGTTGCTGGCATGTCTCTGGGGGGTACTTAGAATGTTATACATCCAAGTATACTGCGTGCTTAGAGGTCACTGTGGCCGAAACAACGCACACTGCTGACCTCTGACTATAAGAGGTCCAGATTCTCACTCTGAAATTCATTGCTATGTTTGCTCCAAAGTCACACTTGCCAAGGGCTGCTCCCATATGATAGCACAGCTGGGATGCTAAAGCAGACCAGCTCCTGAGAAGCACTTGACTCCTCTGATAGCCCTCTTAGAAATATCTGGTAGTCCTCTGGCTTGAGCACTCCCTACTGGCCTTGATGACACCTTCTTGGTGAAGCAAGGCTGCAGATCTCTCTCTCTCTTTCTCTCTTCCTTTATATCTTCCCTTCCTTCCCCTCTCAATTTCTTACTGTCTCTACTCAATAGATAAAGATAATAAAATAAACAGGGTATCCTAATGTGCTCCCAATTAACCTTGTCTTTTCGTCGTTCTGTGTAAAATATTTTAGTAAGTTTGTGTGGCATGATCTGAACACACACAGAAATAAGAATACTAAGCTGTCAGTAATGACTTCTTGTTTCTCTTTTTTTGACTCTGACTCAGTTTTGTATCACAGCCTGAGGCCTCTCCCAGTCCATCTTCTTTTTCATGTTTGTTTGTTTTTGTTTTTGTTTTTACAGGCTTGTCTCCTTATAACAACCTTGTATGCTTACCTCTTTCTTGGCATATGTCCCTTTCTCGGAGGGCCTATCAACATATGAACTTAGAGACCATTAACTGCTTCATATACGAGGTTTTTTTTTAACACTCTTTTAAAATTATCCTTTATTTATTTACCGGATAGGGGCAGCCATAATTGAGAGGGAAGAGAGTGACAGAGGAGAGAGACAGAGAGACACCTGCAACACTGCCTCACTACTCACAAAGCTTTCTCCCTGAAAGTGGGGACCAAGGACTCAAAGCCAAGTCCTTGTGCATTGTAACATGTGCACTCAACCAGGTACTGCCACCACCTGACCCTCTCATTTACGAGTTTTATAGCTGAGAAAACCAAGCTCAGCGTGGTAAAGGGATTTTTCCGAGGATGCACAGTAAACTCATGTAGAGCAGGAAGTTGTTTTCTAGGCTGTTTGGCCACATCTGTTTCCTTTACATTGTGTATGTTTGGGATTGGAGACAAATGATGAGATTTGTCTGACTCTCTTCAGAACAAGGTCCTGGGAGCCTGGCAGTGGCACACCTGGATAAGCACACACGTTACCATGCTCAAGGACCCGAGTTTGAGCCCCTGCTCCCCACCTGCAGGGGGGATGCTTCACGAACAGTGAAGCAGGTCTACAGGTATCTTTCTCTCTCCCTCTCATCTCCCGCTCCCCTCTCAATTTCTTTTTTCTTATATTTTTAAAATTTTTATTTATAAAATGGAAACACTGACAAGACCATAGGATAAGAGGGGTATAATTCACACCACCAGAACATTGTATCCCATCCCCTCCCCTGATAGCTTTCCTAATTTTTATCCCTCTGGCAGTATGGACCCAGGGCCATTATGGGGTGCAGAAGGTGGAAGGGCTGGCTTCTGGAATTACCTCTCTGCTGAACATGGGTGTTGACAGGTCGATTCATACTCCTAGTCTGTGTCTCTCTTTCCCTAGCAGAGCAGAGCTCTGGGGAAGCGGGGCTCCAGGACACATTGGTGGGGCCATCTGCCCAGGGAAGGCCAGTTGACATCATGGTAGCATCTGGAATCTGGTGGCCAGAATTTGTACCCTCACTCGAACTTCCCAGTTTTGAAGCAGCCTCCTTGCAAAGCTCAGGCCATGTGTTGTCTTTGAATCACATCTTGGCTCCACCCCACCCCCAATTTCTATCTGTCTCATTAAACAACAAAATAGAAAGAAGGAAAATTAAAAAAAAAAAGACTGCTAGGAGTGGTGCAGTCCCAGTACTACGAGCTCCAGTGATTATCTTAGTGTCTATAAAAATAAATAGATAAATAAATAATACAAGTAAAATAAATAAAATAAAGCACACTCATCCACATCTCCCTCTATGGTCTCAGAGGACAGGATAGAGTCTGTCTTATTCACCCACTTGTCAAGATCTTCCAGTCTCCAAAACTTGAGGCCTTAGCTGCATCGTTTGCCCAACAGAATAAAAGTGAAGACACTATTCAAAAGAGAGGGGTCAATATGGCTTTTGTAATTCATGCAGGTAATGTGGACAGGTGTCCCCCATCAACTGTGTGTGTACAGAGAGTAGACCAAAAGATAGCAAGAAGGGGTGGGGATCTTCCCAACCAGAGAAAGGGGAGCATCAGCATTTGTACAGGGTCTTCTCCCTGTTGGAGCTTGTGCTGACCTGTCAGTTAAGGCTTTCTTCTAGTTTCTTCTGCACCTGGCTAGGGGCTGGGACTGCTGTAAGGCTTCCATCATGCTAATTGCTACTATCTCCCCAGCGACACTGAGCTCAGTGCCTGATAAGGTGCTTCCTTAATAGTCTCCCATTTCCCTGCTGACACTGGAAAATAGGCCTGCCTTGGCACTATATTACTGGACTGAGTGAGGCAGCACTGTCACACCCAGCTGCACAGCCTGAGCCATTAGTGGACCTAGAATCAATAGTATTCAGGCAAACCTTGTTTCCCTGAAAGCATTCATTTGGCACATTTGCTATTTGTCAAGCAGTTTCTTTCTCTAGTGTCCCATGCTCCAGAGCCCTGGCATCTTAGTCTCTCTTCCTTCTACAAAGTGCTGAGCAGAGTTTGCAACTTCCATATAGCATCCACTTGCTCATTTCAGAACAAAAAGAATTATAAGACCACACCAGCTTGCAATTAATAACGGTTTTGTTTGCAAGCAACAGAAACTGACAGTAGAACAGAAGCAACCGGTGGCACAGCCATCTACAAGATGGTGGGTATTATACAGCAAACCCTAACAAAGGGACTTTTCAAAGTTAACCCAATCACCAAATAATGTGATGATAACAATAACTATCTATTGTCTTCTAGAACCCTAAGACAGCAGGAACCTCACATTTCCACTATAGAGCCTATATTTCCCCCAGTCCTGGAACCTTAGGGTGGGGCCCACCTTCCTGCATGCTTCTCTCAATGCACATCAAATAATATTGCATCCGCCGATTGCAACCCAATCAACGCAATGAGTGCCACCCCAGCATGCTTCACTTCAGACTGTGTCCAGAGACTTCAGGTGTGGAATGATAACCCTGCAGCTTCATCACTCAGGTGAGACCTTTCCTTTCATAGTATTCTCCATTCCAGGTAGTCCACTCTCCAATAAAGTCCCTAAAACTAGATATAGACCAGGTTCCCTGATATAGAGCATATGTTCACATGTGTCCATAAACCAGGGAAAAATATATATCTGAAAGCGGAAGTACACAAGAGTCTGCAGTGAGTACCCCCCCAACACTTCATCTGCACTATTCCAACCTTTAGGTTTATGATTGTCCAACAATTTGTCTTTTATGTTAACTCTCTTTTCAGCCACCAGGTTCCGGATGCCAGCATGATGCCAGCATGATGACTTCCCTGGACTGACGACCCCACCAGTGTGTCCTGGAGCCCCACTTCCCCAGAGACCGACCCTACTAGGGAGAGAGGCAGACTGGGAGTATGGATTGAACAGTCAATGCCCATGTTCAGCGGGGAAGCAATTACAGAAGCCAGACCTTCCACCTTCTGCAACCCACAACGACCCTGGGTCCATACTCCCAGAGGGATAGAGAATGGGAAAGCTATCAGGGGAGGGGATGGGATATGGAGATGGGGTGGTGGGAATTATATGGAGTTGTACTCCTCCTATCCTACGGTTTTGTTAATGTCTCATTTATTTATTTAATATTTATTTTATTTATTTATTCCCTTTTGTTGCCCTTGTTGTTTTATTGTTGTAGTTATTATTGTTGTTGTCGTTGTTGGATAGGACAGAGAGAAATGGAGAGAGGAGGGGAAGACAGAGAGGAGGAGAGAAAGATAGACACCTGCAGACCTGCTTCACCGCCTGTGAAGCGACTCACCTGCAGGTGGGGAGCCGGCCTTCGAACCGGGATCCTTATGCCGGTCCTTGTGCTTTGCGCCACCTGCGCTTAACCCACTGCGCTACAGCCCGACTCCCAATGTCTCCTTTCTTAAATAAAAAAAAAGAAAGAAAGAAAGAAAAGAAAACTGACAGTAGTGAACTTAAGCCAAGTAGGACTTAATGGGAAGTCACTTTAGATCTCAAGTAACAAGGCTTGATGAGCACCAGCCAAGCTTCTTAAGATTCAGGTTCAAGGACGAGAACACCAATTTATTCTAGTTTGGGTCACTTGCCTTCCCTTTGGCCCAAGGAGACTGCAGCAGCTAACACGGTCTGTTATCTAACAAAGGTGGATGATGATCACAGGAGAGGAGTGAATGGATATGGGCCAGGAAAAAAATAACAGGAGTTATTGTTGAGTGAACAGGCATTTAGGCCCAAAGGAGGGGCTAATGACCCACTGTACAGTGATTTAGAACCTCTCTGACCATCTGCTCTCTTTCTAGGTCTGTGAAAAGCTCCTGCCATTGTACACATATGAGTTTCATAAGTACTTGTTCCAGGAGTGCTTGACCTAGTGCTTTTGTAGCATACTGTAAAACACTAGGCAAAGTTAAAAACACCTGGTAGAATGCTGAGGCATGACCTAATTATTCCCTTGAAATCCTTGTAGTGTTATGATCAGTTCTTTTTAAAAGATCATTGCTAAGTTTCACAAGTAATGGGAACAGACTTTTTTGAAAGATTTGTGTGAGTTAGACAGCTTGCATCCCCTGGAAAGAGCTATAAAAGAGCTTTGTCAGTGAGTTCTCCACATTCATCATTAAGCAGACCAGGGGTTTGCCCCCTAGGATAGTGCAGGCCTCTCTCAGCATCATCACATGGAATTGTACTGAGTTTGCTTGTTTACATGCCTGAACCACATTTAGATCACCAGCTTCTTGGAGAAGAAGGGTGAGTTTTGGGATCGTTTCTTTTTTATTCCTCAGGGCTCAGTACAGGACATGTTCATAATGTTTGATCAGAAAATAACTGTTGGTTGGTTGAATGAATGACAGGGAGTTGACCTTTCAAGGTAAAAGTCTGCAGTCTCTGAAAATCTACTTGTAGAATTAAAAAAAAAAAGTTTCCTGGACTTTGGGGTCTGCTGTGCTGGTACATAGTTGTTCCTACCTGAAATCTTGTAGAGTTTATTGGGTGGAGCGAAGAGAGAGAATGGAAGGGCTAGCAAACAAATTTATGACTCAGAGGTGAGGCCTAGGACAGAGGAAATGAAAGGCAAGGAGGGGTGTAGACAGGAAATTCCTGTGGGGACCCAGGGACAGGGCCATTGCCAGAGGAACTACACTTAGTTCTGATCTGGAAACTGTTGATCAGAGGTCCCCTCCTGATCCAAATGCCCATTGGCTGGTGAGAGAGTGGCCAAAGTGTGTTATTATTTCTCACCGAAGAGAAAATGTTTAGTAGCAACATAGGATGTGTCAAAGACAATTCTGGACTTCATGTCAGTGTATGTGGAGGGAATGAAAGCTTGCAGTAGTTTAAATGGAGAGACAGGCAGTAGTCAGAGATGGCTTTGTGGTTAAGAGGGGAAGGAGGTTAGACTGTTCTCTTGATGAGAGAGAATTGGAGACATGGAGAAAAAGTATCCCAGGTAGAGGATAGAGTCTGAACAAAGCACAGAAACAGAAACATAAAGTGTGTGCTTCTGAGTCAACAGGTCCTGGTGAACTCAGGAAAATGACTGCTCAGAGAAAAGCAAGTCAGCCAGGTGAAGGCCAAAGTAAGAAAAGCTCTTTAAAAAAAAAAAACCATCATCTGGGGCTCTAGTCAGGGAATCCTGGGATTCCCACACAGATATGATAGGCCTAGATCCCTTTCCACCATAGCTGGTCATCTCCATCAGGATAGCATCGTGGACCATCTGCCCTCACTGTGGAACAAAAATGATAGAAACTGCCCCACTCTCTAAAGGGAGGCTGGGTCAACACACTCTGCTACTCGAGGAAGATTGATCCTGAAATGCAGCCTAGAAAGTTCCTAGCTGTAACCATGGACTGCGAGCTCAGATTGACAGGGATGCCAAGGTTACACAGGCTCCTGTGCTAAATATCAATAGACACGGGTCCTAGGTCAGATAGATGGGGTCTACAGTTAATAGTATTTATATACTTTCCTCATATTAGGGAGCTACTCTATGTCTTAATCCAGCTTTCTAGTCCTATTCACAACTCTGACACCATCTTCCCAGACAATACTTTTAGCCCACCTGCATGTTAGCTGTTGGGCTCAGGCAAAAATTACTGAAGTCATGGACCTCTTGGAATATACCTAAAACAGATTTCCTAGCTTCTTCCCACAATAAGACCCTTAGTTGTAGCTGCCCTACTCTTGCATTTAGGTTTCTGATTATTAAATATTTGCCCTGCTTTATATCTTAGCACTTTTCAGCCACCAAATTGCAGATGCTACCATGATGCCATCCCAATTTCCCTGGGCAGATGACATCACTAATGTGTCCTGGAACCTCAACTCCTCAGAACCTTATTCCACTAGGGAAAGATAGAGATAGGTTGGGGGTATGGATCAACTTGCCAACTTCCATGTTCAGCAGAGAAGCAGTTACAAAAGCCAGGCCTCCCAACTTCACTACATAAAGAATTTTGGCCCATACTCCCAGAGGGATAAAGAACAGGGAAGCTTCTAATGGAGAGGATGGGATATGGAACCCTGGTGGTGGGAATTGTGTAGAATTGTACTCCATCTTATCCTACAATTTTTAAATCATTATTAAATCACTAATAAAAAAGGAAGAAAAATATTTCATTTATTTATTTTCATTTGAAATTATTTTATTTATTCATTTATTGGACAGAGACCAAGGGAAACTAAGACACCTGCAGCACTGCTTCACAAGTGGTGAAGCTTCCTTCTGCGACTGGGGACCAGGGGTTTGAAATTGGGTCCTTGTGTATAACATGTTCATTGATACCAAGCTATAATATTACACACACACACACACACACACACACACACACACACACACACACACACACACACACACACACACACACCATACTCTACTATCTACATATGAACCAAGGAATGAATAGATGAATATTAAAAAGGACAAAGCATTGAGTTAACTAGAGGGGAGGAGGTGATCTTCTGCTGTTTGAATATTGCTGTCCAATCCAGTCATGACTAAATGCTGTAGACATTTCGCCTAGGTGAGTAGTGTTCCTTGGTGATGCAGATCCGGGAAACTGCCTATGAGTTGCCATCCAGAACTCAGGTGACCACACTAAGAGAGATTATTCTAGAGCTTCTAAGGCAGTGCCGACAGCACAGTGAAGGTCCATAAAGACCTCTCTCCTGGAGCCAGTGAAATAGCTCATTTACATCGTGTGCTGCTTTACCAGAGGCATGCTCCAGTTTCAATTCCTTTCACTCTCTCTCTAAAAAACAAAATAACAAAACAAGCACTCTCTTGTTAGCTAGCAGAGGGTTCACCCATGTGGGTTTATTTGGCAAATTAAGTGAAATATTTTCTTTTTTTAAAAAAATTATTTCTTTATTGGGGAATTAATGTTTTACATTCAACAGTAAATACAATAGTTTGTACATGCATAACATTCCCCAGTTTCCCATTTAACAATACAACCCCCACTATGTCATTTATCATCATTCATGGACCTGTATTCTCCCCACCCACCCACCCCAGAGTCTTTTACTTGGGTGCAATATGCCAATTCCATTTCAGGTTCTACTTGTGTTTTCTTTTCTGATCTTGTTTTTCAACTTCTTTTTTTCTTTTACCAGAGCACTGCTCAGCTCTGGCTAATAGTGGTACTGCGGATTGAACCTGTGACCTTTGGTTACTAAGACATGAAAGTCTTTTTGCACAACTATTTTTTTATATAAATACTTTTTTTTTGCACAACTATTATGCTATCTCCCCAGCACCCCTTAGTCGAAATCTTAACGGTGCTGAGAAGGCTCCCCACCTCCAAACTGCACATTCTTAAAAAAAAAATTTTTATTTATTTATTTTCCTTTTTTGTTGCCCTTGTTGTTTATATTGTTGTTGTGGTTATTATTGTTGTTGTTATTGATGTTGTTGTTGCTGGATAGGACAGAGAGAAGTGGATAAAGGAGGGAAAGACAGAGAGAAGGAGAGAAACATAGACACCTGCAGACCTGCTTCACTGCTTGTGCAGTGACCTGTTTGCAGGTAGGGAGCCAGAGGCCCGAACCCGGATCCTTGTGCGGGTCCTTGAGCTTCATGCCTCCTTATGCGGGTCCTTGAGCTTCATGCCATGTGCACTTAATCCACTGTGCTACAGCCCGACCCCCCCAAATTGCATATTCTATGACTTAACTCTGTTGGTAATGTCTGAAATTCCAAGTTAGAGCCTCACCTTTTAGCTAGAAGCACCTATAGTTATTACAAGTCCATTACAAGTTACTGTAAATGAAGGATCTAAAAGCAGATTTCACAGTGGGGCTGGAGAGAGCAAGAAAGATGCAACTTGAGTACCAGAGGAAGAAGATCATGGGTGACACAGAAAGTGCTGAAAAGGGTACAGAGAGGAGAAACTGGAATGGTGACAAGCTACGCCTTGGGCAATTGTGCTGAGGCCTAGCCACTAAACCTGACACCAGCCTGATGGTCCAGTTATTAACAAAAAAACGTTTCACACACTCAGTTTGATTGTGGTGTTCACCAGATGATTTCAATGACTGCATCAGGCAGCTAAATCCATTGTTGCTGGCCCCTGGAACCCAGAGGGTGTTTGGCTAATCTTAACATTAGCAGGTTGCAGCAACTCGTCAACAGCTGCCTGCCACAGAAGGTGAGTGATGCTGTTCTCAAGATTCTGAGGAGGCCTAGAGAGTTTAGGAGGATGGAAGTGCTCATTCTTATTATAAAATCCCCCTGAGAATAGCAGGCTGTTTAAAGGATCAGTGTGGGGGCTATTTTTCTTCTGAGGAACTTGCTTTACAATCGCCTGCCACATATTTCCCACTCATAATAGTTGGGAGAAAAATATTGCTAAATGGCTACATAAACAATTTTAATTGGCCTGGGCTCCCAAAAATGTGCTATTTTTGTTCCATTGCCAAGCTTGCTTTTTTACTAGCTAATTATGTCCAGCATTTAACTTTGGCCAAAAAAATACAAAAATTAAAAAAGAAAAGAAAAGAAAAAACAGGAAATAGGGCATTCATTACCCGAGTGACAACTTTTCAACAAGTCCTCATTTCAACATCCATTGTGTAATTTCCTCTCCCTGGCTTACAGTTAGTTGTTCCATCAGGCCTTTTGGAGACAAACAGACCTTGTTCCATTTTAATGTTTGCCTATCTTCATGACAGGCCAAGGGAGAGGCCACCAGGAGCCACCCATACCCATGAGATATGTCTCCTCCCTTGGCTGGGGTCGTTGAAGAACTTCCCCAACTAAGGTTTCCGCTAACTTGTGTTTGCTACCCAGTTGGGCTCTCCCATAAGAAGCTAGGCTGTACCTGTTGTTTATGTATCAACCCAAGGTTCCAGAGAATTCATGTCACCTTCAGAGGGACACCCTTTTATAGCCCTAGGATTCACAAAAGACAATCAACTTCTGTTTGGTAGGTATTACTTCCCAGAAAGTTCTGTAAAGCCATGTCTTGTGGCATAAGACATGTTTGTTTATTTTTAATAAGATAGGAATTTATATTAATTTTTTGTTGCAAAGTATAGTACATATGCACAGAGTATATAAATTAAAGAGTATCCTGGCGAATGAATTACCATAGTGAAATACCATGTGACCACCAACGAGATCAAGAATAGATTCTTTAAAAATATTATTTATTGGGCAGGGGTAGATAGCATAATGGTTATGCAAAGATCGTGTCATGCTTGAGGCTCCAAAGTCCCAGGTTCAATCCCCTGCACCACCATAAGCCAGAGCTGAGCAGTGCTCTGGTTAAAAAAAAAAAAAAAAATATATATATATATATTATTTATTTATTTATTGCCTCCAGGGTTATCGCCGGTACTCAGTGCCTGCACTACGTTTTGCCTTTATTTTATTTATTTATTTTTATATTTATTTATTCCCTTTTGTTCTCCTTGTTGTTTTATTGTTGTAGTTATTATTGATGTCATTGTTGTTGGATAGGTGGATAGGACAGAGAGAAATGGAGAGAGAAGGGGGAGAGAAAGATAGACACCTGCAGACCTGCTTCACTGCCTGTGAAACGACTCCTCTGCAGGTTGGGAGCCGGGGGCTCGAACTGGGATCCTTATGCTGGCCCTTGCACTTTGTGCAACGTGCGTTTAACCCGCTGCGCTACCGCCCGACTCCCTAGAATCCAATGTTTTATCCACTGCATCAGGACCTCTCCAGACTACTTTTCTAAAGGGATATTCCCATTAATAGTGTAGAAGAGGTCTTTTCTTTCCACATCCCCACCAGCATTTATTACTATATACTGTATTTCCTTATGTAAGGCCATTGTGCTTTATTTATTTATTTGTTTATTTATTTATTTATTTACTTATTTTTTTTTTACCAGTTGAGCATTGCTCAACTCTGGCTTATGGTGGTGAGGATGGGGGATTGAACCTGGGACCTTGGAACTTCAGGCATGAGAGAGTCTCTTTGCATAACCATTATGCTATCTATCCCTACCCCTATTGTGATTTCTTTATTCAATCTCCTGTTTTTTGTTTGTTTGTTTTTTTGTTTTAACTATTCTCACAGTAATACGCTGGAAAATCCCGGGTGGGATGGGACACAGTCTTTTGGTGGTGGGAATGGTGTTTATGTACACTCCTATTAATTTGTAGACATATAAATCACTATTTAATTAATATGAGAGGGGAAAATTGATTGTATGTCTCAAACTTTTTAAAGCACAGACTGAGTCTTTTTAATACATAGGCTGAGTCTTTGACATGTTGACTCTCTCAAAAGCCTAGACCAGGGAGAACAGAAACAACCGGTGGTACAGCTATATACACATAATGTCAAAGGACATAAATTATGGTGATGTTGGGTATTATACAGCAAATCTTAACAAAGGGACTTTTCAAAGTTAACCCAATTACCAAATAATGTGATTATTATAATAACTATCTATTGTTTTCTTGAACCCTAAGACAGCAGGAACCTCACATTTCCACTATAGAGCCTATATTTCCCCCAGTCCTGGAACCTTAGGTGCACTTTCCTGCATGCTTCTCTTAATTCAGACCAAATAATATTGCATCCACAGATTGCAACCTAATCAATGCAATGAGTACCACCTCAGCATGCTTCACTTCAGACTGTGTCCAGAGACTTCAGGTATGGAATGACAACCCTTCAGCTTCATTACTTGGGTGAGACCTTTCCTTTCATAGTATTCCCTAATTCCATTCCAGACAGTTCACTTCCTAACAAAAATCCCAAAACCTAAATATAGACCAGGTCCCGTGAGATAGAGCATATGTTCACACTTATTCATAAACTAGGGCAAAATATATACCTGAAAGCAAAAGTACACAATAGTCTGCAGTGAGTCAGTATAAAGTTCCTAATGAAATAGTATATAATTAGACTTAGATACCCTCCTCACCTACTTCCTATTACAGTTCTCTCACTCAATCCAAAGCTAACCTTATCAAAGCAAGGGCTGGAAAAGCTGAAAAAGGGCAAGAGACTGGCATACTTTAATGATGACTCTCTAGTCAGTATCAGGCCACCCAATCAGCTGGGGCCCTAATAGGGGAGTCCTGAGATTCCCAAACAGACATGATGGGCCTAGACCTCAAATAAATCCTTCTCTTCATTGTTACAGGTCATCTCTATCAGGAACAACAAAAAAGACCACTTTGTGGGCCCCCCATAGGACCTTGCCCTCAACTTGGATCAACAAAAGTAGGTAGAGAATGTTCCATCCTCTGAAGGAAGGATGGACAGTATACTCTATGTACTCTATATACCTCAGGAAGATGGGTCGATATGGGGGCAGCTTGGAATATTTCTACTCATGACCACAGAATGTGAGTTCAGATCTACAGGGATGCAGAGGTCACATAGGCTCCTAAGCTGAATATGAGCCCCAGACCACATTAAATCGATGGGGTTTACAGTCAACAATATTTATACCTCTTTTCCATATTAGGGAGCTACTCTCTTCCCTGATCCAGCTTTCTGTTCATTTTCCAGCCATGACATCATCTCCCAAGACAATAACTTGGATCCATCTGCATATCAGATTTCAGGCACAGAGAGAGAGAAAAAAAACTAGTATAGCTACAGGCCCTTTGAAATATAACTAAAATATGCCTACTAGCTATCTACAAAATGGAGGACTCCCCAACACTTCATCTGCACTATTCCAGCCTTCAGATCCATGATTCGTCAAAAATTTGTTTGGTTTTGTGTGTTAACTCTCTTTTCAGCCACCAGGTTCCAGATGCTATCATAATGCTGACCAGGCTTCCCTGGACAGAGGACCCCACCAATATGTCCTGGAGCTCTGCTTCCCTAGAGCCCCATCCTACTAGGGAAAGAGAGAAGCAGACTGGGAGTATGGATCGACCAGTCAATGCCCATGTTCAACGGGGTAGTAATTACAGAAGCCAGACCTTCCACCTTCTGCATCCCACAATGACTTTGGGTCCATACTCCCAGAATAAGAATAAGAAAGAATAAGAAAGCTATCAGGGGAGGGGATGGGATATGGAGATCTGGTGGTGGGAATTGTGTGGAGTTGTACCCCTCTTATCCTATGGTTTTGTTAATGTCTTCTTTTTTAAATAAAAAAATTATATATATACATATATATATATACATATATATATATACATATATATATATATATATATATACCTTTAAGGCTAATTCTTTGGGCATAATGAGACTATTTGCTAATGCCAGCATATTTCAAAATTATTTTATTTTGAGGGCAAATTGGAGAGCATTTAGGGTTGTAGACTTCATTACTATGAACACTGGTTTTCAATCTTTTTTTCTTTTTCCAGAGCCATAACCTTGTATATGCACGAGTTCAGTGCTCCTGTTTTTTCATTAAGAGGCAGAAAGACAGCCAGAGAGAGGTGGAGACACAGCAATAGTAGAGAATCCTTTGGTGACTAAACCCCCTTCTTTGTGGTATTGAGGCTTGAGCCTGGGCAGCGTGCACCCTACCTGCTGAGGTATGCATTCATCCCCTTTATATTCCTTTTTCCCATTTATGAGTCTGTTCTCCATTGCCACCAAAACTCAGTGAATTCCTAAGGGTGAATTAAATGGAGTGAAAGAGATGGTGGTGGCAGGGTCGACACAGATATTCCATCTTTTGCTTTGGCTTCTTACTATGAATCCAGTAATAATAATAACAATAATTGTTATTATTTTCTGAGCTCTTATTATATGGTAAGTACCATGTTAAGTACTTGGTAATAGAAGTCATTGTTTCATCTTCATAATCGTGTGATTATGCAGCACAGATGCTGTTATGGTGTCCATTTTATTAGGTGAGGAGTTGGAGACTTAGAAAGCTTAAGAGCCTTACCCAGGGTCATACAGTAAGTGGTAGAGTAGGAATTGGAATCCAGCTGTCTGATCCTATAATCCCAGCTCTTGACCATTATACCAATACTTCTCAACTTTTGTATTCTGGCATTCTGGTGTACAGTGACCCTTTCCTAGGGACATCACTACATTTTATGTATAAAATGTATTTTAGGAGGAGTTGGGCTGTAGCGCAGCAGGTTAAGTGCATGTGGTGCAAAGCACAAGGACCGGCATAAGGATCCCGATTCGAGCCCCCAGATCCCCACCTGCAGGGGAGTTGCTTCACAGGCGGTGAAGCAGGTCTGCAGGTGTTTATGTTTCTCTCCCCTTCTCTGTCTTCCCCTCCTCTCTCCATTTCTTTCTGTCCTATCTAACAATTGACATCAATAACAATGATATCAATAACAACAACAGTAATAACTACAACAATAATAAAAAAACAAGAGCAATTAAAGGGAAAATAAAATATTTTTTAAAATGTAGTTTATACTGAGTGGTAAATGCTATGTGGTAGACTGTTTAAAGAATTGGCTTTAATGCTTCATCTTTCCATTTATCCATCACTTTTGCAACTTGCCTTTGAAGTGCTTCCCTTTGAGAAATGAAAATTATTTTCCCCTTGAACATGAGAAGATCTTATGCCTTTTCTTGACCAGCAGAATATGGTGGGAGAAATGGTGTATTATTACCAAGTCTAGGTTTTATGACAGGGTCCCCATTTCCTTAGCATAACTGGCTCCATCTTGACCTGAACCTGAACATTTGCAACCACTTTACTTGCCAACAAGAAGTTGAAATTATTGATTAATTGCTGATTGTTGATTGTTTTCCATAATGGGTTGTCCTGACCGCAATAGCAGACCGCCCTAACCACTGCATGTTTGGCTTCTGTAACCTAGCTGACTTTCTGCACTTACCCCTATAAATGGCTGTGTTACACTGAGTTCAGGACTGCACTCTGAGCAGCGCTTTTAGCTGCTGAGTGTAGTCACCAGCCAGCTTAATAAAGACTCTCAAATCTGACTGAACTGGTCTCGGGTGGGTCTCTGATGTTTACCCCACAACAGTTTCAGTAAACCTTGCTTGCTTTGACTCTTACCTCCTGCTTCTCTACGCCCTATCATGGGAACAATCCTGGGCTAACTTGATAGAGGATGATTCATGAGGATTAGGGCCAGGTCAAGGACTGAAGTATGTGAGAGAACCTGACCTAGACAAGACCAGCCAGTGTTCCAAAGGCAACCTATTGTGGAGTGTAGATGCATGAATGAACTCTCCACAACCCAATAAAATCAGTCAGCTCCCTGGGTCCAGCTTTCTAGTCCTTTTTCCAACTTTGACACCATATCCCCAGACAATAACCTGGGTCCACCTGCATATTAGCTGTCAGGCTCAGGCAAAAATTAGTAAAGTCATGGGTCCCTTGGAATATACCTAAAATAGACCTACTAGCTTTTTCCAAAATGGAGACCCCAAATCTTCATCTGCTATATTCTTGCCTTTAGGCTCATGATTAGTCAACAATTTGTTCTGCTTTATATCTTAACTCTTTTTTAGCTACCAGGTTCCAGATGTTACCATGATGCCAACGTGACTTCCCTGGGCAGACAATGACCCCACCATGTGTCCTAGAGCCCCACCTCCCCAGATTGCTGCCCCACAAGAGAAAGAGACAGGCTGGGAGTATGGATTGGCTTGCCAACACCCATGTTCATCAGAGAAGCAATTACAGAAGCCAGACCTTCCACCTTCTGTGCCCCATAATGAGCCCCATAATGGATCCCTGGGTCCATACTCCCAGAGGGATAAAGAGTAGGGAAGCTCTCAAGGGTGGGGATTGGATACAGAGTTCTGGGGGTGGGAATTGTGTGGAATTATACCACTCCAATCCTGTAGTCTTGTCAATATTTCCATTTCATAAATAAAAATAAAAAAAAACAGCTCATGAGTAGTACGTTTGGTGGTTCTTTGTTTTGCAGTATTGTCATAGTTGGTAATATATACTATGGTGACTGTGTCTAGTTGACAGAATACTAGCTGATAGGTCATAATATGTAGGATTAAATTCAGGTACAGGTTGACCCCTTCTCAGCAAAAGTTCTAGCTGCTACCTAAGAAAAGTATCTATTGACTGAAGAATCATGCTCCAGGAATATATGAGAAGATGAAGAGGTTGACATACCATGTCATCTCAACAACAGTTGTGCACCATAAGACCACTCAGAAATAGTTTGGCATCACTCTCTATCAGATAAAGCTTAAAGGGACTGAGTGAAGCCCAGCTACCTTGTATTCATAAGCTATGCCAGTCTTGTTCAGGTGCTGGTTGTACTCATTAAGTTGGATTTCTGTACCTGGCAGTTTGGAGTCCAGAGATGGGAGCTTTTGAGAGATTATACTATCTTCCCTGTTGCTTGATGCAATTGACACAAACCTGAGAGAGCATGTTGTAAACACTGAAAGGGCAGGCTGATCATTTTCTACACCAGTGTCCTCATATTATAGAGACTCATTCCAGAAACCATGCAGGCTTAGGTCCAAGGAGGCAAGATTTCTGCTTTGTCAATATCTGTCTCCACCTCCAGGCTCCCAGCTGCTGTTATCTTCATACTGGTACTGGCATTCTGTAGTCCTTAGATTTGTCCATAGAGCTTCTAAATGTCTTCTTCTTCTTCTTCTTCTTCTTCTTCTTCTTCTTCTTCTTCTTCTTCTTCTTCTTCTTCTTCTTCTTCTTCTTCTTCTTCTTCTTCTTCTTCTTCTTTTTCCTTTTCTTTTAACTGAGCACTACTCAGCTCTGTTTTATGGTGCTGTGGGGAACTGAATCCGGGACTTTGGAGCCTCAGGCATGAGAATCCTTTGCATAACCATTAGGCAATCTACCCCTGTCCCAAATATCTTCATATAGTTGTTTAAGACAATTGCCAACCTCAAGGGAGGAGATGTAGACCTCACTTCTTATTTAAATCAGTCAATGAATTGGCAGTCATGTTTTTGAAAACTGCCATATACCTTAAATTTATTTACCCATTGTCTCAGATCCCTTATCTTGTGTAGTGAGTGATTTTTTTGGTTGTAATGTATAAAATATCCAAGCTTTATTATAGGGATGCAATGCAATTTTACATGTCACTATATGGCAAGAATGTTAATATAGTCCTACTGTGTGCTCTGTGTCAGTGCTACTCAGGGGTTAAAGAGGCAAACTCATCCCTGCTGATGTGCTCAACACTTGACACTATTATCCAGGCCTTGAAGATCCTCAGGGAGTGTCACTAAAAGGAGTACCTGGAGCACTGTGGCCAACTTGTCACATACAACAGGGAGGAGGCCAAGACTGGAGGCTAATTTTGTTCCCAAGTAAGAGGCGTAAAATTCTGGGGATGATACTTGGAGCAGTGTTTTTACACCCCCAAAACACATGGTTATCTATTCTTCAGGGTCATTTCCTTAGAACTCTTTCCTCCTTTCTAACCATGAGGTTGACTCTGGCCACGAGTCTAGAAGATTCTCTCATTCATTAATTCAGCAGATATTGATGGAGTCACTTTGTATCTGGCACTTTGGCAGTAAATGAGACATTAAAAAACTTGATGACATTTTAAAAAATCCAAGCAAATAAAAACCATGACCTGTGCCTTAGGAGCTCTGATGCTGCTGGGTACTCTCCAAATGGCTTTGGACATGTGCTTAATCCTCTCTGAGCCTCAGTTTCTCCTTCAGTCAAATCAAGGCCTTGACCTTGAAGATCCTCTCAGAACCAGCCCCCACCCCCAACACACACACACACACACACACACACACACACACACACACACACACACACACACACACACACACACAAAGAATGATGATTCTGGCACACCAGGCACTCCTAAAATTTCAATCTCCAACCTCAAGTTTATTTTCTGTCTTTTGCCTTTACTGCTAGCTGGCTTACACTTACTGTAATTTATTTAACTGAGCCATGCTGAGCAGTTTGGAACTGAGTTTGCATGAATCACTGTCCATAAAAATCAAGTTAAGTGGATTTCATTCCACACAGCGCACCTGTGTATATACTTGGGGAGAAGAAGCTGGATTTTCTTAGCTCTTCCAGACCACTGTTAGAATTGCTTCTTTATAGATATAGCACTCACCCTGTATTTATAGTCCATTGTTATAACAGTCTCCTTCAGTGACCTGAAAGTAAAATGCTGGATGCAATTTTTCCTTCAGATCATTTTATAGAGCTGTCCTGTTTCCTACTACCTAGATGGGAAAGCTGACATTGATTTCCTCTATTTTATCAGTGGGCAAATATCAGATTCAACTTCATTCAGTCATTCAACAAATATTTATGGAGTGCTATGTGAAGTCATACTGAGTTTTGAGGAGGAGTGGGGGTGAGGGGGCAATGCTGGGCTGCTCAAAAGACCCTGTGAACTGTGTGAAGTATTAAGTAATAAGAATGTAAAGAGAATGCTTCAGGCAAAACATGGTGGGATGGGGGGAGACCTGATGTGTTGGGTGGAAGCAGAAGCCACAGAAAGTGAGTGATGTGGGAGGGTTATGAAGAATTTGGGGAGTATGTTGAGCCTGGGGTAGGGGAAGGGAGGGGGATTCTGCTTGAACCATGACTCACATGTCTCTCTTCCCTCCCCTATCTGACATAACCATCTCGAGAATCATTTCATATCATCATTTTGTAAAACAATATGATCAGGAAAGAAAAAAAGATTTTGAGTGGAGATGAGCACTTATAGGAAGAAATACCCAAAGGGTCTGCTCTGGTGCTTGTAAAAATACTTTTTGGGAGCCAGTGTGAGGGATTATAAAGGGATTTATTTCATTTTGTATTGCAGCCAAAAGCACAGGCAGGCTGTGACTAAAATGGCACTTTGAGGGACTGGCTAGTTGGATCATTGTTCTTTTCTTTTCTTTCCTTTCCTTTCCTTTTCTTTTCCTTTTTCTATCATGATAGAAAATATGCAGTTTTCATGTTGCTATAGAATAAACATTTTATAATTTGCCTGGCTCTTATACAATGCATCTCGGGATATTCGATTCCATCTACCCTCCAGAACTCTGGGAGATATATTGGGATGCTGAGGAAGGGCATGGTGGGATCTGCCCTCTCCTTAGACCTTATAGGTAGACAGTCCTTTCAAAAAAAAAAAAAGAAAGAGAGAGAAAGAAAGAAAAACCAGAATTTCTTGAAAAGACCCTAAGCTTTGTTCCACCTGAGTTTGTATGCAGGATGGAGGCAAAAATTTGCTTTGCTTAGTGGATTCTGTTGGGGGCTAAGACACATCCACACTCATTTCACCCTCCTCACCCATCAATCATTTGGAATATATTCATGCTTAGATGCTATTTTTAACTGGGTGGTCTTTGCCAAGAGACCCCTGACAGTGCCAGTTCTGCCCTGGAAGAGTAATACCATGGTCTACAGAACATACTATCTAGGGAAATGCAAGTAACATATGTAACTGTAAAATGTCTAGTAGACACACATAAAGTAAAAAGAAAAGGTGAAACTAATTGTAGCACCATATTTATTAGACACAACATATCTTAAAGATTACTGTTTCAATATATAATCAGTACGAAAATATTATATTTTCTTTTTAAAAATTTTTATTTATAAAATGGAAATATTGACAAGACCATAGAATAAGGGGGGTACAATTCCACACATTGCCAACCCAGAACTCCATATCCAATCCCCTCCCTTGAGAGCTTCACTATTCTTTATTCCTCCGGGAGTATGGACCCAGGGTCATTGTGGGATGCAGAAGGTGGAAGGTCTGGCTTCTGTAATTGCTTCCCCACTGAACATGGGCGTTGTCCATACTCCCAGCCTATCTCTCTCTTTCCCTAGTAGGGTAGGGATCTGGGGAGGCGGGGCTCCAGGACACATTGGTGGGGTTGTCTGCCCACATATATTCTTTTTTTTCATGCTGAATGTTCTTCATGACAAATTTTAAAAGACTGGTTGGTGTGTGTACTTAAACTACTGCACATCTCATTTCAGAGTAACCATGTCTCATAGTTACATGTGACTATGACACTGTACAGCTCAGATCTAACATTCTCCACGGATCCTTCCACAGAACATTCAGAGCTGTGGAGGGTCTTTTCACGACACCTTTATAGGCTATGAGGACTCCAGCCTTTCCACCTTGAATAGGAATAGATCTTGCAGCCTTTCAGCAGTATAGGTGTTTCACAGTATAGGTGTTTCTGTTGCTTCCAGAGATGAAATCTGGTGAATTTCAGAGTCTCTCCATTTCAGTACCCATCACCACCACCCTTCTTTATGCTCAAACAGATTTTGTTTGCATTTTATGTTTTGACTTTTCTGTAATTCATACTTTTATTTTATTTTTCTGGTTTTAATGGTTTTATTTATTTATTACCAGATAGAGACAGAGAAATTGAGAGAGGAGGAGGAGAAAGAGAGGGAGAGAGACAGACACTTGCTGCCCTGCTTTACCACTCATGAAGCTTCCCTCTGCAGCTGGGGAGCAGGGGTTTGAACCTGGGTCCTTGCGCACTGTAGTGTGAACACTTAACCAGGTGTATTATGAGCTACAGCTGGCCTTTTGTAATTCATACTTTTAAATGCTACTTTTCCCAAGTCCCCTTTCCTTCAGGACTTGAAGGTAGTGGTGATAAGGGTTATGGGTTAAAATGAACTGTGTTACTCTCCCTGGGTATGATAATATACTAATTTGCTTCAAAATTAACAATACTCACACAGAAGATAAATGACATGTCTCAGAAATGACAAGGAAACTAGGAAGAATTTAAAAAGTTCCTTGTTTAGTGCTCTGATTATTGAGTTTTGTGGTTTTGTTTGTTTGTTTTAACCAGAGTACTGGTTTACAGTGGTATTGTGAATTGAACCTGGGAGCTCAGAACCTCAGTCATGAAAGTTGTTTGTATAACCACTATGCTATCTTCCTAATTGAAGTGATATTTGTGTACTATAAAATTAGCCATTTTAAGAGGCATTTAGTACATACATACTCAGTGCGCAATTATCATTAGTTCTAAGATGTTTCCATCCCTCCAAGGGCAATCCCATTTCTATAAAGTAGTCATTCCTCTTCCTTCCTCCCCTTATCTCCTGGTAATTGTTAATCTCCTTTCTGTTTCTGTGGGTTTGCTTATTATGGACATTCTATATCAATGGATCAAACAAAACGTGACCTGTTGTATCAGGTTATTTTCTATAGATTTGTGTTTGTGACTTTCATATATACTGTAGCATGTATCACCACTTCGCTTTTTATTGCTGAAAAAAATGCCATTGTTTTTATTAGTTAACTATTGCTTAAGTCCTGAGAGATACATTATTAGATGATTCATACTGTACAAATATCACTGAATATCACAATGAATATCACTGAATATCAATGAATATCACTGAATATCACTTTTATAATTGAATGCAATTATAAAAGACCTAGGTGGTATGTCTACTATACACCTAGACTTTCACCTATTGGGCCCACTGTCACATAAACTTCAGTTGTTGGCCAGAACATCATTAAACTATATACTATGATTTATTTACTTCTTTATTTATTGTGAACATTCAGGTAGCTTCCACCTTTTAGCTATTGTGAATAGTGAAGAAGCTACGAACAGTGGGAGAGAAATTTTTGTCTGAATACTTTTTTTTTCTTCAATTATTTTACATCTCTACCCAGGAGCAGAATTGATGTGTCATATGGAGATTCGATGTTTGACTTTTTGAGGACTTGTTGACCTACTTTGCAAAGGAATGAATATGATGGTTCCAGTCAAACTTTTCCATATTCTTGTTACTTTCGAAACTTTGCATTGTTAAAATTATAAGCACCTAATGAATGTGAAATGTCCTCCCCTTTTCTCTTTCTTTTCCTACCTCTCTTTTATTTTCTCACACAGAAGAAATTTAAAGATAAACAAACCTCAACTCCAAGGTCATCAGAGATCCAGGCTCCTTTTATCCAATTCTATCACCACAGTATATGACTCTCATTTTAATGGATCATTTTTTGTTCTTTATTGGGGGGGAGGGATTAATGGTCTACAGTCAACAGTAAAATACAGTAGTTGGTACATGTGTAATATTTCTCAGTTTTCCACACAAGAATCTAACCCCTTCTAGGTCCTCCTCTGCCTTCATGTTCCAGGATCTGAACCCTCTCCCCTCCCCCCAGAGTCTTTTACTTTAGTGCAATACACCAACTCCAGCCCAAGATCTGCTTTGTGTTTCCCTTTCTGTTCTTATTTTTCAATTTCTGTCTTTTAGTGAGATCATTCCATACTCATCCTTTTCTTTCTGGCTTATCTCACTTAACATGATTTCTTCAAGCTCCATCCAAGATGAGGTGAAGAAGGTGAATTCACCATTTTTAATAGCTCAGTAGTATTCCACTCTGTATACCCACAACTCACTCAGCCACTCATCTGTTGTTGGACACTTGGGTTGCTTCCAGGTTTTGGCTATTATAAATTGTGCTGCTATGAACATAGATATACACTAATCTTTTTGAATGGGTGTGTTTGGTTTCTTAGGATATATCCCCAGGAGAGGAATTGCAGGGTCACAGGGTAGGTCCACTTCTAGCCTTCTAAGAGATCTCCAGATTAATGGCTCATTTTAATGTATGTCAATTACACCCCAAACTATAGGAAAGAAGGGGAGGAGGGCAAAAAGGAACAACTTCCCATGCAGTCAATTCCCTCTAAGCAGACTTCCCAGATACCTCACACACTTATTGGTACTTATATCTTACTGATTGACACATGTTCACTTGGCCTCAGTAAATTTCAAGGGAACCTAAGATATGACTTTTTTTTAAAGCTAGTTTTTTCCCCCCAATTAAAATAGGAGATTTTATTCTAAAGAATAAAGAGGGAATGAGCATATCTAGAGTTTACCACAGATATTTATTGGAGTTACCTTTTAATAGTAGAAAAATTTTTGCAAATAATGTAAATATCAAGAAACTCAACTGGCACATAAGTCAGTTGATGCATTAATACCATGCAAGCTTAGACATTGCATCTCAGGCTATTTAGCACCAAGGCAAAGTGTTTATGATATTATGTTGAGGAAAAAAAAAAGAATCACTACTGTTCAAAAGAAACAATTAAGGTACGGGAATCCAGCGGTAGTGGAGTGGGTTAAGTGCACAAGGCTCAAAGTTCAAGGACTGGCATAAGGATCCCGGTTCGAGCCCCCAGCTCCCCACCTGCAGGAGAGTCGCTTCACAAGCGGTGAAGCAGGTCTGCAGGTGTCTGTCTTTCTCTCCCCTTCTGTCTTCCCTACCTCTCTCCATTTCTCTCTGTCCTATCCAACAACAACATCAATAACAACAGCAATAATAATTACAACAATAAAACAACAAAGGCAACAAAAGGGAATAAATAAATCAATATTTTTAAAAAAGATATGTAACAATCATGAAACAGGAGCAGATTTTTTCCCTTTTTTGCCCTTTATTGGGGGATTAATGTTTTATATTAGACAGTAAATACAGTCGTTTGTACATGCATAACATTTCTCAGTTTTCCACATAGGAGCAGATATTTGATGATGTAAAAGGATTATGGGACTGTGATTATGTTTTTTAAAAAGAGCCTTTATCAGAGGTCGGGCGGTAGTGCATGGGTTAAGCGCACGTGGCACAAAGCGCAAGGACCGGCATAAGGATCCAGGTCTGAGGCTCCCCACCTGCAGGGGAGTAGCTTCACAGGCGGTGCACCAGCAGGTCTGTAGGTGTCTATGTTTCTCCCCCCACCCCCCGTCTTCCCCTCCTCTCTCCATTTCTCTCTGTCCTATCTGACAATGAAGGACATCATCAACAATAATAATAATAACCACAACAAGGGCAACAAAAGGGGGAAAAATATGGCTTCCAGGAACAGTGGATTCATGGTACAGGCACCAAGCCCCAGCAATAACCCTGGAGGCAAAAATAAATAAATAAATATAAATTAAAAAATTTAAAAAATAAAAAAGAGCCTTTATCATTTAGAAATAGATTTGTGAATGAAATAAGATTTTTTGCTTTATGGCAGGAAAAAAAAAGGGTGAGGTAGGAAAGCATAGATGGAATAGGAATAGCCATGTGTTGATAATTGTTAAAGCTGTGAATAGATGAAGAGTTGGGGTCCTATTTTCTTTCTCTTTTGTGTATGTGTGGAAAGTTCATTTTAAAAAATGTTAAGGGTAAATTACAAATCATTTAGCTTTTGTCTCATTTCTCAAATGAACAATATGCTCACTGGGTGGAGTGGAGACTAAAAGGAATAATAGGGTATATAACAATGCTTTTAGATTAATTAAAAACAATCAGACATGTCAGTCACTCCTATGAGGATGGGACTTGCTTAAAGCCAAGTTAGAGACAATACCTACATCCTCTCTCTCTCTTTACCTCCTTCACCGCTTGTGAAGCGACCCCCCTGCCCATGGGGAGCTGGGGGCTCGAACTGGGATCTTTGAGACAGTCCTTGTGCTTTGCACCATGTGCGCTTAACCCACTGCGCTGCCACTCATCCCCCCAATACCTACATTCTCTAACTCTTCATCTCTAGAGTCTTTTCTTTCCTATTTTGCCTTCCCTCTAGAGATACCTTCCCCTAAACTCTACCTCAGGCCCACCCCCAGGGTGAGGGGTGCTGGCACAACTAGGTGCAGTTCACTGCGATGGCAATGGTGAGGTCTCTCAGACCTCCAACACTAAGTCTGTAGGTCTTATTGTCTGTGTATGGTGTCAGCCTTTCATCTGCACAGGCTGGGTCCAGTCAAGGCACTCCAGCAACTGGCCATGTGGTAATGGGTAAATGATCCTCCTCATAGGGTCTCAATGAAATAGAAGGAATGGAATACACTGCTTTCCAAGGATTCTCTACCCTTGATGTATTTAGACAATAACTTAGTAATATTAACAAAAGTCAATATTTATTAAGTCTCAACTATGAACCAGTTGTAGTGCTTAGCACCTTATAAACTTTAATTTGTGTAATCCTACAGCTACCTTTTTTGAGATGGTGTCTATTGTTCTTTCCTTTTTACAAAAGAAAAGAGAGGCTTGGGGCTGGGTGGTAAAGCACCTGACTGAGTGCACATATCATAGTGTGTAAAGACACTGGTTCAAGCCCCCAGTCCCAACCTGCAGGGGGTGGAAGCTTTGGAGGAGTTGAAGCAGTGCTGCAGGTATCTCTCTCTCTCCCTATCTTGTCTTTCCTTCTCGATTGATCTATTTCTATTTATTAAATAAATAAAATATATTTTTCTAAAAAGAGAGGCTCAGAGAGGATGAATCTCTTGCTCCAGGTCATAAAACTGGGTTTCAGACCTAGATATTATGACCCCACAATTACAGCAAGCATGAGAAAGAAACAGATGACATGCCACTTAGTTGTGTGAAGTGTGTTATTGTATGCATTAGTTCTGTTAAGAAGGATAAATCCATTGTACGGTTGTCAAACTAAATTCTGGAATTGTTGGTAAAACTGTGGGTCTGTGAAACTCATGAAAGTATAGCCTAGTATGTTTCTTTTCCAAAGAATGAGAAATTGTTCTAGGCATCCATTCTGGAGTGAAACTTTCAATGCTCATTCAGTTTAAGCAGACAACAGACTAATGATCAGTTGGCATGGACCAGTTTGGCCTTATAGATTCTTCACAGCCGTGAATTCAGTCCATGTCCATGTTGTAGCAGTTATCAAATAAGTAATACCATCCTGGGTAAAGAAAAGAAAGTCTTGAAAGACTGTAACATGCCTTTGGGACTAAATGGGTGGGTCTGGCAGTGATTATAGTTAGTAAAGTAAGGAAGGAAGTAAAGGACAACTATGGGATGATTTCACTCATATGTGCATTGTAGAGAAATAAAGCACATGAGCTTGAAAAACGGAAAATATATATATGTAGTTAACTCATATCTATGAACTTGAAGAACAATGGTGGTTACCACTAGAGGAGAGTGGGGGCACAGAACTTTGGTGGTGGGAGTGGTCTGGAATTATATTCCTATCATCTTATAATTCTATAAATCACTATTAAGTCACTAATAAAATATGATTTAATTTTTTTTGTTGTTTGTAAAGGTTTAGAAGTTGGATTTTATAAAAAAGAGAGAGAGAGAGACTGGGAAAGAGTCTCAAAAAAAATGGAAAGTTCTCTGGCTTGGTTAGACAACCAGACCATATGGTTAGAGAACATGCTCTTATACATATACTCACATTCATTCCTATAAATAGTGCTAGTCTGGGAACTCTCATTTGGAAAAAATGATAGGTTAAAACCACTAGAGGAGTGGTCAGGAGGTGGCACAGTGATAAACCTTTGAACTCTTAAGCATTAGGTCCTGAGTTCGATCCCCAGCAGCACATGTGCCAGAGGGATGTCTGGTTCTTTCTCTCTCCTCCTATCTTTCTCATTAATAAATAAATAAAATATTTTTAAAAAAAACCACTAGAGGAGTTCTGTGGTGAAATATGTCTTTGCTAACCCAACTGCAACATTCTCTTCTTTAGTTATTCTACCTTTAGTTATTCTACTTTGAGAACTAACCCTCCCTGCTCATTCACTGTCTTGATGGATTGTCCATCAGGGTGTCCCATCCCCCAGGCCAAGTGAGAGACATGTGACCCAGTGAGCCTGCTTAGATGCTTTCCTAGAACACACATCCTGGATCAGAAACAGATGCAGGAAGAAAAAAATGAAAAATAAGAAAACATCATAGGTGCAACCCCAAACAGCACCTTCAAGAATGTGACCCTGCTTTCTAATATTTCTGAGAACCAGCAGTGCATCCTTTTTCTTCAATAATACCTTGTCATGTGACAATATTTTTATTTGCTGAACTTATCAAGAGTCTGTTTCTGTTGCATGAAATAAAAAATCCCTTACTCAGCACAGGATTCAAAGTCAATACTTTTCTTTTTCACTTAGAAGTTTTTGATACTTCTTCAATGAAACAAATCCAATTACAAAGAAGACTAAGGCAAGTATAAACCTATGGGACTACATCAAATTAAAAAGTTTCTTCACAGCAAAAGAAACCACTACCAAAACCAAGAGACCCCTCACAGAATGGGAAAAGATCTTTACATGCCATACATCAGACAAGAGTTTAATAACCAACATATATAAAGAGCTTGCTAAACTCAACAACAAGACAACAAATAACCCCATCCAAAAATGGGGGGAGGACATGGGCAGAATATTCACCACAGAAGAGATCCAAAAGGCTGAGAAACACATGAAAAAATGCTCCAAGTCTCTGATTGTCAGAGAAATGTGTCATCAGAGTTCAGGGCCCCAGTATGCCAGGCTAGTTTCCCGGCAGAAGACAGATGACCAGGGACACATGGCTGAGCAGAGAAGCAATATTTCTTTATTCACCAGCGAACAGTTCAAAAAACTAATCTAATCACAACCCAAATCTGTCCTGAGTCTCTCTCCTCCAGTGGAAGAATCAGGAACCAAGGAAATATGTACGATAGGGGGCGGGGAGAAGGAAGAAGCAGGGAAAGGCAAGGACTAAACCAAAATCTCCCGGAGGCAGGGGGAGTGAGACCAAACCAATGTAACAGAATGATCATGTAAATAGACCACAGTGTCAAGCAATGTAACAGAAGGGATCCCAGAAGCAGAACTAGAAGCATACCAATGCAAATAAAGACAACAATGAGATACCACTTCACTCCTGTGAGAATGTCAGACATCAGAAAAGGTAACAGCAGCAAATGCTGGAGAGGGTGTGGGGTCAAAGGAACCCTCCTACACTGCTGGTGGGAATGTAAATGGGTCCAACCTCTGTAGAGAACAGTCTGGAGAACTCTCAAAAGGCTAAACATGGACCTACCCTATGATCCTGCAATTTCTCTCCTGGGGATATAGCCTAAGGAACCGAACATATCCATCCAAAAAGATCTGTGTACACATATGTTCTTGGCAGCACAATTTGTAATAGCCAAAATCTGGAAGCAACCCAGGTGTCTAACACCTGATGAGTGGCTGAGCAAGTTGTGGTATATATATATACAATGGAATACTACTCAGCTGTAAAAAATGGTGACTTCACCGTTTTCAGCTGATCTTGGATGGACCTTGAAAAAATCATGTTGAGTGAAATAAGTCAGAAACAGAAAGATGAATATCCTCTCAGGCAGAAGTTGAAAAACAAGATCAGAAAAGAAAACACAAGTAGAACCTGAAATGGAATTGGCGTATTGCACCAAAGTAAAAGACTCTGGGGTGGGTGGGTGGGGAGAATACAGGTCCAAGAAGGATTCAGAGGACCTAGTGGGGGTTGTATTATTATATGGGAAACTGGGGAATGTTATGCATGTACAAACTATTGTACTTACTATTGAATTTAAAACATTAATTCCCCAATTAAAAAAAAAGTCATCATAAAAAAAAGAAACTGTAAAAAAAAAAGTTTTTGATACTAAAAGACAAACTCTTCTTTCCTAATCCAACTTCCTGCAATCTCAGAACCAAAGTCCTTTCTCCTCTCTTTCCTTCCAGAGCTTCCTGAGCAAGGTAGGGAAAGCGCTCTTGTCAGTGTGCTAAGCTTTACCTTGAGAGATGAGTGAGGACACCCTTTAAATTACCTATAAAACCCTTTGATTCACTCAGCGGAGGTTGCCATGGGCAATTTGCCAAGCTTATTGATTATTTTCTGTTTAAATTAAAGTTTGATGTCCTGGAACAGGCTGTGCAGTGCATGAAGTTAATGGAAAAGGTTGAGATCCAGGGGAGAGACACTCGCTGGGGAAATGGAGGGTATTCAAGGGGAAAACAGGGAGTCTATGAAGAGGAGATTGTCAGCACCAAGTTGTTGTAAATATGACAGAGAAAGAGAGAGAGGGAGAGGGGGGAGCAGATGGAGAGTAGGTTCTTGGGTAGTTAAAGCCCCTGGGATCCAATGGAAACAATTTATTCATTCCAAAAATATTTGATTCATGCTTACTGTATGCACTGGGGGGAAATAGTGGAACAGGTATAATTCTTGTTTCAGTGCTTTAAATCAGGAGGTCTCAAAGTTCCATAATAACATTCTCATTACCAGAGAATGTATCAGACTTGTCAAGTTTCAGGTTTTAGCCCAGATCTACTGAATCAGAAATTATACAAGTGTAGGTATAATTTGGGGTGAGCCTGATGCATGTACAGTTCCAGAAGCTCAGCTCTAGAGCTCCAGGCTTCTGAGAAGTAAATCTTGAGGCTTTGCCTGCCATGAGTTCTGTTTGTATCAATATTACTACTACCAACATCTGGAGGAGTTATTGTGCATGACATGTGGATTTTCTCGTTTCATCTTTCACGATAGTACTTTTAATGAAAAATGAAATGGAGGCAGCCTGGAGGTAAGTGTCATAGGTCGAATCAAATGCAAGTGCTCAACCTCTCTGCTTTACTGTCTCCCAAACATCAAAACTCCCATAAGCTCAGTGACTTATTCTGCCCTGGTCAAAACTGATCTTCAGATAGCTACAGAACTATGGTTTTCCCCAGAAGAGCCATACTGTACGGTTGAACTTTCAATGCTTGAAAAAGAAGAGGAAGTAAAGAGAAAGAAAGGCAGGAAGTGTGGAATGGACTGGGAAGGAGGTGGTGGGCTTGTCAAGTGGCAAGGAGCAGCTAGGCAGACGACACCACATGCACAACTAGGGACCAGAATTTAAAAATCGCCATGTGTTGATCATGTATGAGGAATCTTGTCAGTTCAATTAAAAGGAGGCTTCTTGCTGAAATCCTAGCTTTAAATTCTCCCATTTGTAGGGTGTATTAACTTCCTATTGCTGTTATAAGAAAACCAGTATTAGGTTCATATTGCTGCTATAACAAATCATACAGTCCTAGAGAGCAGAAGTTTAAAATTAGAGTCCAGCAGTAGTGCAGCGGGTTAAGCACACGTGGCGTAAAGCACAAGGACTGAAGTAAGGATCCCGGTTCGAGCCCTGGCTCCCCCCACACACACCCGAGCCCTGCTCCCTCCCCCTACCCGTAGGGTGTCACTTCACAGGCAGTAAAGTAGGTCTGCAGGTGTCTTTCTCTCCCCCTATCTGTCTTCCCCTCCTTTCTCCATTTCTCTCTGTCCTAACAAAATGACGACATCAATAACAACAACAATAATAACTACAATAATAAAACAACAAGGGCAACAAAGGGGAAAATAAATAAATAAATATTTTAAAAAAATTAAATCAACTTATCAGTAGGGTAGCATTCCTTCTGAGAGCTTCCAGGGGGCAGGAGGAATTTGTTTCCCACAGCTTCTGGAGACTGCTTGCATTCTTTGACTGTAGAGGCCCCTCCTTTACCTTCAAAGTCAGCGAGCAGTATAGTATCTTCTCTCCAGTTGAACCTCTGCAGTCATTCTTACCCCTTCTTTCTATGACTCTGGGTCTCATGTCTCTTTTATAACGATCATTGTGATACATCAAGTCCATCCGGATCATCCAGAATAAACTTCTTTCCTACCTACCCTGAATCTAGTTATATCAGCAAATCCATTTCTTAAAAAAAAAAAAAAGTATTGGGGAGTTGGGTGGTGGCGCAGTGGGTTAAGCACACGTGGCGCAAAGCGCAAGGACCAGCATAAGGACTCTGGTTCGAGCCCCCGGCTCCCCACCTGCAGGGGAGTCGCTTCACAGGCGGTGAAGCAGGTCTACAAGTGTCTGTCTTTCTCTCCTCCTCTCTGTCTTCCCCTCCTCTCTCCATTTCTCTCTGTCCTATACAACAACAACAATAATAACTACCACAATAAAACAAGAGCAACAAAAAAGAAATAAGTAAATATTTTTTTAAAAAAGTATTTATTTATTATTGGATAGAGACAGGAAGAAATTGAGAGGGGAGAAAAAAGATAGGAGAGAGAGAGAGATGCCTGTAATACTAGTTCACCACTTGTGAAACTTTTCCCCCTGCAGGTGGGAACCAGAGGCTTGAACCTGGGTCTTTGTGTACTGTAATGTGTGCACTTAACCAGGTGTGTACTTAACCCGTCTGGCCCAGCAAAGCCATTTTTTAATGTGTAATGAATAGTGGTTTACAGGATTGTAATATCACAGGGTATACTTCCACACAGCACTGGCCACCAAAGTTCTGTGGCCCTACTTCTCTAGCTTTTTGTCATGTACAGTAACATCGCAGGCCTGGAAATTAAGGTGTACCTTGGGAGGCAGAAAGGCATTTTTCTGAATAGCACAATTTATGACTTTAGGAAAGTCATTTTTCCTTCTGAAAGCCTTTAGCTCTCCCAAAAATGTGGGCTATAAGAATTTTGGTCCTAATCTTATAGGGCCAAGATTGTATGTAAGTCATTTATTATTATATATATATATATATATTATTTATAAAAAGGAAACATTGACAAAACCATAGGACAAGAGGGATACAACTCCACACAGTTCTCACCATCAGAACTCTGTATCCCATCCCCTCCCCTGATAGCTTCCCTATTCTTTATCCCTCTGGGAGTATGGACCCAGGGTCATTATGGGGTGCAGAAGGTGGAAGGTCTGGCTTCTATAATTGCTTCCCCAAAGAACATGAGCATTGGCAGGTCAATCCATACTCTCAGCCTGCCTCTCTCTTTCCCTAGTGGGGCGGGGCTCTGGGGAAGTGGGGCTCCAGGACACATTGGTAGGGTTGTCTGTCCAGGGAAGTCTGGTTGGCATCATGCTAGCATCTGGAACCTGGTGGCTGAAAAGAGAATTAACATATAAAGCCAAACAAGCTGTTGACTAATCATGAACTTAAAGGCTGGAATGGTGCAGATGAAGAGCTGGCGTGTCTCTGTTTTGTAGAGCCTATTTTAGTTCTATTCCAAAGGGCCTGTGACTATACTAGTTTTTTTATTGTTGTAGTTATTATTGTTGTAGTTATTACTGTTGTTATTGATGTCACCGTTGTTGTATAGGACAGAGAGAAATGGAGAGAGGAGGAGAAGACAGAGAGGGGGGAGAGAAAGATAGACACCTGCAGACCTGCTTCACCGCTTGTGAAGTGACTTCCCTGCTGGTGGGGAGCCGGGGGCTCGAACTCAGGTCCTTATGCCGGTCCTTGTGCTTTGTGCCACGTGCACTTAACCCGCTGCACTACTGCCCTGACTCCCTTTTCTTTTCTTTCTTTTTTTTTTTTCCCTGAGCCTGAAATCTGATATGCAGGTGGATCCAAGTTATTGTCTGGGGAGATGATGTCAAGACTGGAAAAAGGACCAGAAAGCTGGATCAGGTCAGAGAGTAGCTCCCAAATATGGGAAAGGTGTATAAATATTGTTGACTGTAAACCCCATTAATTTGATGTGATCTGGGGCACATATTCAGCTTAAAAGCCTATGTGACCTCTGCATCCCTGTAAATCTGAGTTCATATTCTGTGGTCATGAGTAGGAATGTTCCAAGCTGCCCCGATTTCAGGACCCATCTTCCTTGGGTGGAGTAAACAGTATGTTGTCCAGCCTCCCTTCGGAGGATGAAACATTCTCTGCCGTTGTCGATTCACGTTGAGGGCAAGGTCCTATGGGGGCCCACAAAGGGGTCTATTGTGTTGTTCCTGATAGAGATGACTAGTAATATTGGGGAGAGGTATTTATTCTAGGTCTAGGCCCATCATGTCTGTTTGGGAATCTCAGGACTCCCCAACTAGGGCTCCAGTTGATGGAGTGGTCTAATAGAGGTCATTTACTCATTTTCTTTTAAACATGGGGCTGGCAGGCTGCCTTTAAGATGATCTAGGTGGATTTTATTTTTTGCACTAACAGTTTTTCTTTTTTCCTTTATTGGGGGGATTAATGGTATGTAAGTCATTTCTTTTTATTTATTTATCTATATTATTGTATAGAGGCAGAGAGAAACTGAGAGGGGAGAGAGAGAGGGAAAGAGACAGAGAGACACCTGCAGCCCTGCTTCACCACTTGTGATGCTTTCCCCTTGCAGGTGGGGATCAGGGGCTTGGAACTGGGTCCTTAGGCATATAATGTGTGCATTTAACCAGGTGCGCCACTGCCTGGCGCCTTTTCTATCACACACATAAATATTATTGTCTGAGGTTCCTCACCTGAAAAATGGGGTAAAAGTAGTGTTTCTTCCTCAGTCATTTAAAAAAATACATGATGTTTAGGGACCGGGGTGGCACACTGCGTTAAGCGTACCTAGTATGAAGCAAGGACCCATGCAAAGATCCAAGTTTGAGCCCCCAGCTCCCCACCTGTAGGAAGGAAACAATCAGTGAAGCAGGTCTGCCAGTGTATATCTTTCTCTCTCCCTCCCTATCTTCCCCTCCCCTCTCAATTTCTCTCTGTCCTATCCAAAGAAACTGAAAAAAAAATGGCCATAAGAGCAGTGGATTCACAGTACAGGCACTGAGCCCCAGCAATAACCCTGGAGGTAAAAAAAAAAAGTGCAAATTGTTTGCTCTGAATTACAGTATATTCATTGTGCAGTGGAAAGAGCTTAACAGTGTCTGCAACAGAAAAAAACCAAAACCAAAACCAAACAAACAAAAAACATTCAAGAAAATGTAATTGAGGTGCTGAGTGGTGGCTTACCTGGTACAGTGAATATGTTACCATGTACAAGGACCCAGTTCAAACCTCTAATCCCCACCGAGTAGTGGAGCACTACTGCAAGTATCTTTCGTTCTCTGTGCCTCTCATCTTCTATCAAAAAGAAAGAAAATAATGCCAGCAACAGTGTAGCTATGAAGGCATCACACCCCAGGGATAACTCGTTAGTGGGAAAAAAAAAAGTAGTTGAAGTAGTTGTTTAAGTTAGTTAGCTTTTAAAACCTTAAATATATGTCCACAATCGACAGAGAGGAGGCCAATTCTCTTGAGGAACCAACCAACCATCTGATGACTCATATTATCATGCAATGCTGGGGAGAGAAGCAATGAGCTCAAGTCCCAAGATGCTCCAGTTATCATGAACTTAAGAATGTCCATTCTGTGAACTGAGGGTCAAAATGAGCTTTTCCACCTCTCCCCCCAAAAAACCCTACCTCCCTACCTCAGTGACAGGATAAGGACCACATGTACCCACTAGAGGCTGTTTTTGTCATTCTCCTGGAACTGTATTTGTTGGTGATCAAGGGAACAAAAAGCAGCAGCCGGGTCCACCAGAAGAGAGACATTAAAGTTGATTAAGTGAGTGGGCCAATTAGCGTCTGGCTTCATGCAGTGTGGAGTTAATTAGCCTCTACAAAACAACAACAGCTGTTTTAATGGTGGGGCAGGAGGCCCAGCCGAGAGGAGCCATGGGAAGAGAAGTGATAGGGCTAGTGCTTAATAACTTGGCTGCAGTGGGCCCTGCCCCACTAAAAATGTAGAACAAAGCCCTGGGCAGACTCCCTTGTAAGCTTCCAGACAATGCAAACGAAAGAGAATCAGACCTTTCCAGTGTCCTCCCCTGAGGGAGAGGCCCAACTCAGACTTCAGACTGAGTTTCTTTTTGAGACTATTTAGCCAAATTAGTTGGCATTCTAACACAAATCATCACCCTACACCTTTCATCTTGATCTTCCACTCATAATTCACATGGTTTCCTAATGGGGATGTGTTTGTCCTTATCGCAAAAGTAATATTAATTGAGGGAAACTTGGGAAAGTATATAAGCATATAGAGGGAAAATATAGTTCCTCTACCCTAAAATAGATCCCTTCATTCATTAACTATTTATTGCTTGCTTGTTAAATGCCAGTGATATTCCAGGTAGACATCAACTTTGCTTTTTCCACAGGCAAATATATGTGGCTTTATAAATTGGACTCTCTATGCTTGATCTTTAATAACCTACTGTTTGTAGCAATATGTCACAGTTTCCCTATCTCATTAAAGTATATTTTTAAAACTACACAGGCTCTGTGGTTCTACTAATTAAGCTATATTTTAGTTGTCCGTGTATTTACGTCTCTTGTCTTCCCTCCTAACAGAGTTTTTGAGGACAGAGACACACACTCTCTCTCTCTCTCTCACACACACACACACACACACACACACTGTATTCCCAAGTCTAGGTCACAACCAGGCATGTGGTAGGCACTCATTAAAAATGTGAAGGACTAGCAAAATAGCTCGATTGGACAGTGTGATGCTTTGCCATGCGCAAAACCCTGGTTCGAGTCTTGCCCCCACGACATTGAAGGAAGCTTCAGTGTTATAGTCACTTTCACTCTCTCTCTGCCTTTCTCTAAAAATAGTAATAACACTTTTGCAGGAGTCTCTCCCATGTGTACAAGAACTATACACACTAAGCTACTAATAAGTCTATTTCACTTCTCAAAAAATAAAATAATAAAAATAGTAATAACAAAATTTTTAATGTGGTGACTAGGTAAGCAAATAAATGAATGCATTTAACCAGTTCCTTTTTTAAAAAATATTTATTTATTTATTTTCCCTGTTGTTGCCTTTGTTTTTTTATTGTTGCTGTAGTTACCATGTTGTCGTTGTTAGATACGACAGAGAGAAATGGAGAGAGGAGGGGAAGACAGAGATGGGGAGAGAAAGAGACACCTGGAGAC
The DNA here is from genome assembly GCF_950295315.1 of Erinaceus europaeus. Classification (NCBI taxonomy): domain Eukaryota; kingdom Metazoa; phylum Chordata; class Mammalia; order Eulipotyphla; family Erinaceidae; genus Erinaceus; species Erinaceus europaeus. The sequence continues at coordinate 27,945,297 of NC_080178.1, forward strand.
TTGCTTCACTGTCTGTGAAGGGACTCCCTTGCAGGTGGGGAGGTGGGGGCTCGAACCTGGATCCTTAGGCCGGTCCCTGCGCTTTGTGCCACATGCGCTTAACCCACTGTGCTACCGCCCAGCTCCCAACCAGTTCCTTTCTTTCATTAAAGTTCTTTCCACTTCTTCACCATTATAAAATATGCTATATTATCAGTTAATATCTGGTTTGACCACCAAAGTAAAAGACTCTGGGGTGGGGGGGATGATTCAGGTCCCGGAACATGATGGCAGGAGGACCTAATGGGGGCTGAACTGTTATGTGGAAAACAGGGAAATGTTATGCATGAACAAACTATTGTATTTTACTGACAACTGTAAACCATTAATCCCCACTAAAGAAAAAAAAAAAGATCTGGTTTGACTACAAGTGACAGAAAATCCCCTAAATCAGTGACTTAAATAAGATAAACCTATTCATCTTTTGCAAACATTCTAGAAATGTTTTAAAGACATGCATATTTTATTTTAATCAGAGAGAGAGAGAGAGACCAGAATATTGCTCAAGTATTGAGTTGTTGGAAAAGTCATGATGTATTTTTTCTATGATTTTCTTCACAAAAATACGTCATGATTTTTCTGGTAACCCAATATGTCTTGTGGTGATGCTAGGGACTGAATCAGAAACATTTGGGTCTCAAACATGAAAGTCTGGCATGCTACCACTACATTCTCACACCATTAGAAATTAATCCAGGAATGGGATTCCCTGTCTGTGGGTAGGGACTCCATTTTTGAAGTAACATTATTGTTCTACATGCCAGTCATAGTCCAACCACAAATGAGGAAAGGAAAAGAGTAGATGGCACGACCCTTTCTGTAAGGACCCTTCCTGTAAGTTCCATATGCCATACTATTGTATTCTCACTAGTCATGATTTGGTCATGTGACCATATCTAACCGCAAGGAAGTCTGGGAGATGTGGTCTTAGTCACACAGCTATTCAAGCTATTGTTAGTGAGGAAGTAGAGGAAGAAAATTGGGGGACCATTGGCTGGGATGGCTCTTGGGCTTCTACACTGACCCCAGCCTTTCATGCTAGTCCTTCATGGGTGACTCCAGGTTTATCTGAATGGATGTCATTGAACTAGGACCACGTCTGGGACCAGGCTCTAGGCCTTCATCATCCTGCAGCAAACTTAATCTCGCCAATTGACATAGTCAACTGCCAAAGATTGACTCAATAAATATGCCCCATGTCCCAGAGGATGTTTTTCCAATTAGTGCAAAGAGGAAGTTCCAGCTGTGAGGACAGGAATCAGGGTTCCAGAAATGGAATGATTATTAGGAACGATCAATCAGTGGCCTCCTAAGGCAAGGCAGAGAAAGCCAGCCCTCAAGGATGCTATGTGGGACAAGGGTGACCGGCTGTCTATAACAAGAGGGAGTGGGGCTCAACCACAGTGTGGCCAAACCCCCAAGACAACAAGGGACTTTGTAACAAGGTTTTACTGCCTGCAGTAAAAATCCTGCCAAAATGCATTCAGGACCGTGTGGGGAGATGTGTATTCATTATTATGCCCCTAGCAGCTATCACAGGAAACCATCTGGGCTCTGTTGGCCTATAAATTTGCAACTTGCAGTTGGGTGGGCTGCAGGGACTCAGCCAAGCGGGAAGTCAAGGTGTGAAGTGGATCTGGCAGGTTCCATGTACAGGGCTAACTCAGAAAGTCACCATTCCTGGCAGCTATTTTTCTTTTTCCTATTTTCAAAATTGAGAAGTATATCACACATACCGAAAAAGTACAGAAAACAGTGCGCTTTAACAAATTATCATAAAGTGACTACATATGTAATAGTCACCAAGTTAGAGAAAAAGATTTTGCCAGCCCCATGAAAGGCTCCCAAGATCCCCTTCCAAAACACAACGATAATGATTCTGACTTTAATGAGTGTAACTTCCTTGATTTCACTGAACTGCTTAGTCATTTATGTGCCTAGCCCCAAATGATATAACTTTGTCTATTTTTCAAATTTATATTGTTACACAGGCCCGTAATGTCCGTAATTCTTGTGTTTCTGGGTTTAGTATTTGTGCCTAAAGTTCTCTTTTAGTCTACATACATGGAGCCTGCACTGGTGTACTTGTTACACATAGTCATGTTCAAGGGTCTGGGTTCAAGGCCCCAGTCCTCCACCTACTGGTGGGGAAGCTTCATGAGCAATGAAGCCATGCTTCTTTCTCTCTTCCTTTTTATTTTCCCCTTCCCTCTTGATTTTTTTTTGTCTCTATCCAGTAAATAAATAAAATATTAAAAATAAATAAATACATTTAGACTCATATTTCATAAGACTTGTTCATTTTCATTAGTGAATATTGTTTCCTTTTGTCAGTTTTTACCCCTTTTGTTTTTTATTTTGCTTTTTATTTATTTATTGGATAGAGACAGAGAGAAATCAAGAGGGGGGAGATAGAGAGGAAGAGAGGCAGAGAAATACCTGAAGCCCTGCTTCACCGCTCATGAAGCTTCCACCCTACAGGTGGGGAACAGAGGCTTGAACCTGGGTCCTTATGTTCTATAATGTGAGCACTTAACCAGATATGCCACTGTCTAGCTTCTTGTTTTTACTCCTTTTGGACTTTAGAATTATTTTTAGTTTGAGTACAGATCAATTGCAGTGAACAGTGTGTGTGTGTGTGTGTGTGTGTAAGTAAAATATTTCATAAAATGTGAAAAACACAAAATTCAAATTTTTGTGTCTGTAAATAAAGGTATGTGGGCACACATAACTTTAAATTTCTTTATATATTATCTGGCTCATTCAGTGCTCAGCAGAGTTGTAGCATAGATTGACTTACCTTTTGGTTTTTTACAGAATAAGTGTGTGGAATTTATATGTATATGAATAGAAGCTACTCCCTTCCCTAATCCAACTTTCTAGCCCTTTTCTCCACTCTGACACCATTCTCCCAGACAATATTCTCATCTAACCTCAGGCTAGCCACCAAACTCAAGCAAAACTACTATGGTTGTGTGCCCCTGGGAACATGCCTAAAATGGTTCTCCTAGCTTTCTTCTACCCTAAAATCCCTAATCTCATCTGCTCTGCTCCTACTTTCTGGTTCCTTTTCATTAACCATCTTGTCTCAACTTAGGTCATGCCACCTTCCTAACCCCAGGCTGCAAATACTACCATGACTCCACCCCTATTTCTCTGGGCAGATGACCTCACCAATGTGCCCTGTACCCTCAACTCTCCAGAGCTCTGGTCCACTAGGGAAAGATAGAAACAGGCTGGGGATATGGATCAACCTGTCAACACCAATGCTCAATGGAGAAGCAGCTACAGAAGCCAGAACTCCTACCTTCTGCTCCCCATAAATAACCCTGATCCATACTCCAAGCAGGGGAGAAGTGATAGGATGAAGATAAGAGGACTCTGCACTCCAGCTCCATCAGCACGCAGAGAGAGAGAAGGAAAAGCAGAGGGACATAAGGAGGTAGTTATGATGTCATGAGTGGCTTAGAGGGAAAGAGAGGATTGAATCAGAAAAAGAAGGGGCAACTATATATAAATGTGGACAGGTAATTGTAGAGAAGATGGTTGGCCCATGTCCACAACTTTAGGGAACTGTGATGGGTTGCAGTGGGGAAGAGTACTCATTTATAACACATCTACTAGGTAGTGTTGTACCACTTCTCTTTGATTTGTATCTTTTTATTATTATTATTATTTATTGCTGGGGCTTGGTGTCTGCATTATGAATCTACTGCTCCTGGAGGCCATTTTTCCCCATTTTTGTTGCCCTTGTTGGTGTTATTATTGTTATTGTTGTCATTGTTGTTGTTGGATAGGGCAGAGAGAAATCAAAAGAGGAGGGGAAGACAGAGAGGGGAAGAGAAAGATAGATGCCTGCAGACCTGCTTCACCACTTGTGGACTGACTCCCCTGCAGGTGGTGAGCCTGGGGCTCGAACCAAGATTCCTGTGCTGGTCCTTGCACTTTGCGCCATGTGTGCTTAACCCACTACGCTACCACCCGGCCCCCAAGTTGTATCATTTTACATTCCCATCATCAGCAGATAAAGTTCTTGTTGCCCTACATTCTTACAAATACATCATCTTGTCAGATTTAAGTTTTTAACCAGAGGTACATAAGATAGCTCACCTGAGAGTGTGCCTGCTTTGTTAGATTCCAGTTTCAGCAGGTGGGAGAGTTATAAAACTATGGGGAGCATTTGTGCTCTGGTGTCTCTTTTTCTCTCTTTGTCTTTCTCATTCTCTATCTGACAAAGATGGCCAGTGAAGCCCTGATAACTATATATGTTGCCTCCAGGGTTATAGCTGGGGCTGGGTGCCTGCACTAGAAATCCACTGCCCCTGTGGCTACTTATTCAATGTTTTTTTTTGGGGGGGGAGGGGATAGGACAGAGAGAAATTGAGAGGGGGAGGGGAAGATAGAGAGAGAGAGAGAGAGAGAGGAAAAAAAAAATAAGACACCTGCAGATCTGCTTCATCGATTATGAAGCAGCCCTCTGCAGATGGGGAACTGAGGACTCTAACCAAGATCCTTGAGGGTCCTTGCGTCGTACTACGTGTGCTTTACACAGTGAGCCACTGCCCAACTCCAATAAATAAAATTTTAACCAATCATCTGGCTGTGTAGTGGCACCCCATTGTCATTTCAGTTTACATTTTCCTGATTTCTGATAGGCATTAAGTACATTTTCAAGTGCTTATTGACTGTTTGGATTTTCACTTTAGGAAATGCCTGTTCAAGTCTTTTGCACTTTTTCTTTTGAGTTACCTGTCTTTTTCTCAACACTTTCTGGGCCAATTCTTTTGCTATTAACAGGTGTTGCTTATTACACCAGGGCTTGCCTTTTCACCTTCTGACTGTATCTTTTAGTGAATGGAAGTTTTACATTTAAATGTAGTCAAATTTAGCAAACATTTTTTTTGTGTGTGAGATGCCATTGTTTTATTTACTTTTTTTAAAATTTATTTCTTTATTGGGGAATTAATGTTTTACATTCAACAGTAAATACAATAGTTTATACACGCATAACATTTCTCAGTTTTCCATATAACAATACAACCCCCACTAGGTCCTCTATCATTTTTTATGGGCCTGTATTCTTCCCCCCATCACCACCCCTGAGTCTTTTACTTTGGTGCAATACACCAAATCCAGTTCAGGTTCTACTTGTGTTTTCTCTTCTGATCTTGTTTTTCAACTTCTGCCTGAGAGTGAGATCATCCCATATTCATCTTTCTGTTTCTGATTTATTTCACTTAACATGATTTTTTTCAAGCTCCATCAAAGATCGGCTGAAAATGGTGACATCATCATTTTTAATAGCTGAGTAGTATTCATATATATCACAACTTGTTCAGCCACTCATCTGTTGTTGGACACCTGGGTGAGATCATCAAATTTTTATTGTGTTATTTTTCAAAATGGTTACTATTTTACCTTTTATAATTGGATCTTAGCTTACTTGGAACTGACTTTTTGTGTATGATATGAACCTAATTTCACTTTCTGAATATTTAATTATTCTAACACCATTCAGTGAACGACCAACCTCTTCCTTGATAATTTTTGGGGTGATACTTTTGTCATAAAGCAATATCTTTGTATACAGTGTGTCTGGGGCTTTTTGTTCTATTTCACTGATCTGTTTGTCTGTCACTGTGCTGGCACTAAATACATTTAATTTCTATGTGTTGAAATCTTGTCAAGTAGATATTTTCCAGACTATTCTTCAACAGTTTTTCAGCTTTTTTTTTTTTTTTTGCCTTGGATTCTCGTCCTTGATTTATTAAAAAAGAAGAAAAAAAAGAAAAAGAAAAGAAAGAAAGAAAAAGAAAGAAAGAAAGAGAAGCCAGACCATGAAATTGATGGATACTGAAAAGTCACTACTGACTGAGATAGCAAGGTCAATTAATACAACCTCTTTGGAAAGCTTTTAGTGATATTCTGACTATTGAACCCTTTTTTCTTCCCCTTCCCTGAAGGACATATACTTTAACCCACTAATTTCATTTCTAGACATCTATCCTAGAGAAAACCCAAAACCAAAAAATCAAAACAGGGGAGCAGTTTTTGATCCAACAAACATTCAGACTCAGCATCAGTTCTATGTGTTGGAAGTATAATGAGGAGGAAACCTATTCAATCTTCTCAAAGTCTCAAGTCTTAAGGGAAGCCACCATATAAATATGTCACTGCAGTCCACAATGATATCTATTCAGGTAGAGATATATACACAATATACACTAAAATGTTTACTCCCACTTGTTTTATAATGGGGGTAAGCATCAAGTAATGAAGGATGAGTAAACTATAGTACACACATATATGGTGGAATATTTATTAAAATAAAGGCCATAGCAACATGAACAAATGATTTTACTATAATACTAAGTGAAAAGGAAAGAATGCAATGCCTGGAAGAAAAAATAGCCATATTTGTGAGGGGGAAATAGAAAAATTAGAAAAATGAGTGAAAAGGGGATTTTGGTGCCAATTAACTAGAGAGGATGGACCCTGTAGCCCCTCAGTTATAATACAGTTGATGTTTTCTGATCTTTAAAAATGTAAGCCATGGGTCCTGGTTAAGTACATATACTACAGTGCACAAGGACCCAGGTTCAAGTTCCTTATCCCCACCTGCAGGAGGAAAGCTTCATGAGTGGTGAAGCATGACTGCAGGTGTCTCTCTGTCTCTCCCTAACTTGCCTCTCCCTCTCAATTTCTTTCTGTCACTATTCAATAATAAGTGAAAGGGATGCATTGGATCGACCTTCTCGTGGTGCATCCTGTGAGTACCCATTCATTGGGGAAACTGACGATCCTTCCTAGCCGACTGAATCCACATGGATCCCAGTCACTTTCAAAGCCAGCAATAAGCAGCTCCTGACAGCTTTCAACCTGACGCTGTTGACTGGCTACCGAAGAAGGGCAAACGCTAGAAGAATAAGTGAAAATAAATAAATAAAAAATGTAAGCCATCAGTTATTCAGTACTGAGTCTAGGCCAAAAAAAAAAAAATGAGTGAAAGATATAGCCCATAATGAAAGTAGTAATTATGAATATGTTGCTATGCTTCACATTGGTTTGGTCTCACTCTCCCCCGCTGGGAGACTGTGGTTTAGCACTTGCTAGTTTTCGCGCTACTCACTTCTCACCGCCCCCTATCCTACTTACTTCCTGGGTTCCTGCTGCAGCTGCAGGAGGAGAAAGATGGAGAAGCACATGGTGTGGTGATTTTCTCGCTCGTGTATAAAGATTAAATTGCGTTCTCTGCCCAGCCGTGTGTCCTCGAGTCTCTGTCTACCGCCGCAAAGCTAGCCCGGCCTACTGGCGCACCCGAACTTTAATGATAATTTTATGGATAATTTTTTCCTGTTTCCCAAACTTTGGTCATGTGGTTACATAAATTGATTATAAAAATTTAAGTAGAAGTTCCTCCCTGCTACCAACTCACTCCTTTCTCTCTGCCCTGTGTCAGGCAGTATGTAAATTCTTCCTAAGTGTGCTAGCATTTAATCCTCAGAGCCCTAGTGGGGATGAGGTTATTATCTCCTCATCAGTAAGAGCAAAGGATGGCTTGGGGAAGTGAGGGGCTCTCTCCAAATCACAATGTGAAAGCAAAGCTTACTGCGTGGATGTATCTTTGCTGCTCTCTGTTTTCTTAACTGCTGTACCAGTCTGCTTCCACCAGCTACAGAATAACTGGGTCTTCCAGAGCGAAAAAGGCTCAGGGCTGGCTAATGCACAGTAGTCTAGAAGAAAGAGAGTCACTTGTTTCTCAACTCTTCTGGCAGTAATTCCTGAATCTCAACCCCACCTCCCATTAACTAGCTAGATTATCACAGCTAGTGTCCACCCAACTCAGTCCCAGCTTATGCTTCTGTCAGGTGCAATAAACACAGTTCACCTCAGAGGTTGTAGAGCTGATTAATGAGATAATATATATCTTATGTCATACAAAAGAGAGGCGCTTGTTAATTTATTTCCTTCCACCCAAGGACACAGGAATACTTCAAAAAAAAAAAAAAAAGCCCCAACCTTTTCCTGTCACTTGGCCTCTGGTTATTGTCCTGAGTGTAATGGAGTGGAAAGCTCTATACATGGCTCCCTCTGACAGTGAATTTCTAATCTCAGAAAACTTAATAGTTTTTGTCAACCTGATTGTCCAGAGAGAGAGCGGATTAGGAGAATGACTTCCTTGTCACTGGAAAGTTGACTTGCTTCACAGCATTTTCCCGGTGCTGGTGGGAGGCATGATCAATACAACACAGACCTAAACACTTACCTGTGGTTTGGGGGGCTGAGGACAAAGGTTGGGTGTTCCATTTAAGTGCCTTCAAAGCCATTTCCAAGTAGACCCAGGCGTGATGTGCATTAAGCGGTTTAGGTTGGTGACCCAGAGCTCTACAGTCTGAGAGAGGCAAACCAGAAATTGAGCAGCCGCTTTCTTCTGACCAGCAATGCACAAGTCCCTTTGGCCCAGGCTGGATTTGTCTTCTCTGCTCTCTTTTTCCCCATCTGGGAAAGAAAGGCCCATTAGTTACTGTCTACACTATGCACACGGGAAGAATAGCTTTGCTTTTTTCTGTATCAGGACATCCCAGATACTAAGCACAAACGGACAGCGACTACTAATGGACACTTGGGTCCAAATATTCCTTCCTATTGCCACCCAGACATCTCTCACACCTATAGCAGATGGGGCTGAGACACGGACTTCAGGAGGGGCACCCACAGAATGTGGTCACCCAGAGCGACCCCTGACTTACCCAAAGAAGCTCACTCAATCTCATAGGTCAAAATAAAGTTCTTGTTTTTATCTGAGGCAGCTAAATTGATGCCACTTCCTCAGGGATGTCAGTCCTGACCTTTCAGATTAGGCATGTCCTCTATCCATTTCCTTCACGGCATGCTTTCTAGTTAAAAACCAGCAACGTCTGGGGTGGGGGTGGTTGGTAGCACAGCAGGTTAAGCGTACATGGCGTGAAGTGCAAGGACCAACAGTAAGGATCCCGGGTCCAGCCCAACCCTCCGCAGGGGTCGCTTCACAAGCTGTGTCTGCTGGTGTCTATCTTTCTTTCTTTCTTTCCCCTCTCTGTCTTCCCCTTCTCTCTTGATTTCTCTCTGTTCTATACAACAATTACAGCAATAGCAACAACAATAATAACAACAACAATAAACAGCAAGGGCAACAGAAGGAAAAAAGTAGCCTACAGGAACAGTAGATTCATCGTGCAAGCACTGAGTCCCAGTGATAAACCTGGAGGCAGAAAGAAAGCAAGAGAGAGAGAGAGAGAGAGAGAGAGAGAGAGAGAGAGAAAGGAAGGAAGGAAGGAAGGAAGGAAGGAAGGAAGGAAGGAAGGAGCAGTATTTACATCCATTAGGATGTAAAATTCATGTGGGCAAGAACATTTGCCTACTGATCCTTTTTAGGTGTTTTTTAAAACCTTCTGGCACATAGTAGGTGCTCTGTAAATATCTGTTGAATACATTAATTAGTTGAAATATTGCTGTGTATTACTATATATGTCCTGTACCTCTACTTAACTAGAAATTAAAGAAATATTTCTGTCTTATTCACCCGGCATCTTAGCATCCAGTCTAGAACTTTGCACACTCTAGTTGTTCAATAAACACTGAGAAACCCACTTTTTAAAAAATTTATTGTCATCAGGGTTATTATTAGGACTCTATTGTTACTTGTGGTCATTTTTGTTTGTTTATAGAGGGAGAGAGAGAGAGAGAAAGAGAGAGAGGAGAGACACCCGCAGCATTGCTCTACTGTTCATGAAGCTTCCTTCTACACATGGGGGCTGGGGGCTTGAACTTAGGTTTTCATCATGGTTAATGTGTACATTCTACCAGATGAGCCATCACCCAGTCTCTAAAAATTTTTACTGTTGAATCAATGTTATTGATTTAAAAGAATTTTTAAAACTTTATTTATTTAATCTGATAGAACAGAGAGAAATTGAGAGGGAGGGGGAGATAGAGAGGAAGAGCAGGACAGAGACACCTACAGCACTGCTTCAGCACCCATGAAGCTTTCCCCTTAGGTGTGCACTTAGCCAGGTGTGCTTCCATCCAACCCCAATTATTTTTTAAACTTTTTTTTTCTTCCTTTTTTTTTTTTTTTTTTTAACCAGAGCACTGCTCAACTCTGGCTTATGGTGGTCTGGAAGACTGAACCTGTGACCTTAGCTCCTGAGGCAGGAGAGTCTGTTTGCATAACCATTATGCTATCACCTCACCCTTTATTATTATTATTATAAATATTTATGAAACTGCTGCTCTACTCTGGCTTATGGTGATGCTAGGGATTGAACCTAGGACTTTAGAGTCTCAGGCACAAAAGTATTTTTTACATAAGGATACTAATTTTATTTAAGTAATAAAATTACAATACAGTCAGCTCAGAAAAAAAAAAGAATAAAGTAAAAGACACATCTCCTATTAATATCACCAGTTCTTCTTCTAGCATTTGCCCTTCTTCCGTAGCCAGTTAAATGGCTTTGAAAGTGACTGGGATCCATGTGGATTCAGTCGGCTAGGAAGGATTGTCAGTTTCCCCAATGAATGGGTACTCAAGGCGTGCACCACGGGAAGGTCGATCCAATGCACCCCAAATATAACCAGTCATCTACAGTTAATACAGTCTACTTTAATTACTATGCTCTTTTTTTCAGTTTTCATTTGTATGTTTTATATATACTTTTTAATTGGGCTATTTTAAGTATACACACACACACACACACACACACACACCAGTCCAGGTGGCAGGGGGTTTTATGAATTTGAGAGCAGAAAAGGAGGCCTGGATGGATAATGTCTTTCTTATTGTTATAATTAATTGTTAGGCCTGCAGTAGAATTGATAGCATCATGGGAACCTCTAGTGAGAAGCATTGCTCTCTAAAGGTTCACCCCTGGGGTCAAGGCAAATCTGCCTGTGGAAAAAATCTGCAGGTTTGAAATAATCCACAAGAAAATGTTTTATTTTTATGCTCACAAATCAGAGAAACTTACCATGGTCACTTCCAAACATAAACCGGTTATGCACACTGCAGTGGGCTTAGTGACTCAGAATCCATTTCTCAGCCTTTTTCATTTGGATCGTTATGTGGGAATCAACTCAGTTTTTAATCTCTAAGCTCCTCATGATACAGGGTCAACAAGTGACTTCTACTGAGATCACAGAAGTGAAGAAACCACTGCATGTTTTAAAAAATAAAACAAATCCAAACATTATCCAGTTATATTCAAATTGTTCTTTCTTTTTTAACATTCATTTTTATTTGATAGGACAGAGAGGATGGGAGATAGAATGGAAGAGGGACACCTGCAACATAGCCGCACCACTTGTGAAGCTTCCCCCTTGCAGATGAGGACCAAAGGCTTTACACTGGGTCCTTGTATGTGGCAACATGTGCACTCAACCTGGTGTGCCACCGCCTGGCCTCCTTATTCAAAATTTGTTTCCAAACACATAGAGAGAAAAGGTTCTGCTCTCAGTAACAGGCAGCCTGAAATAGTTGAAGCGGTTCGTCACTGTTTGTGAAGTGACTTGCACAAACAGGTGGGGAGCTAGGGGCTCGAACCGGGATCCTTACTCTAGTTCTTGCGCTTTGTGCCATGTGCACTTAACCCACTGTGCTATGACCTGACCTCCTGCCTGTCAACTTTGGAAAGTACTCCACGGTATGGATTTTATTTAACCCTCTAGGACACCTCTGTGTCAATGTTGCACAGAAAGGTGATCTGGTTCACATCTGGAAATGGAGCTAGAACTAGAACCTTATCCCTTTGATTTTTGACTGAACCATCTCCTGAAGGGGTGTTTTTTCTTATTATTATTCTTATTAAAAAAAAATCCTCTCTCCACCATTCTTGTACTCTATTCCAGGTAAGGGGAGAAAAAAATCAAGATATACTTCTTCCTTCCAATCAGCATAGTTTGTCTCCAACCCCCAAAGCAGTTCTCCAGGAGTAGTCAAATAATTTGGCTACTCAGCTTGCTGTGTACTTTACCAATAAGATATTTGCCTAATTCTTCCTTGTTGTAAACTGCTTCAACTATTACAGGCTGCCTGTTACTGAGAGGAAACAAGAAAAAGTACATATAAACAGCCTGCTTACACATCTTAAAGACCTAGAAGAAGAAGAACAAAGGAACCCTAAAGCAACCAGAAGGACAGATATCACTAAAATTAGGGCAGAAATAAATAACATTGAGAATAAGAAAACCATACAAAAGATCAACGAAAATAAATGTTGGTTCTTCAACAGAGTGAACAAAATCGACAAACCTTTAGCCAGACATACAAAACGAAAAAGGGAGAAGACCCAAATAAATCAGATTGTAAATGAAAGAGGAGATACCACAACAGACACCACAGAAATTCAACATGTCATGCGAGGCTTCTATGAACAACTATATGCCACCAAGCTAGAGAACCTGGAAGAAATGGATGATTTCCTAGATACCTACCAACTTCCAAAACAAAGTAAAGAGGAAGTGGATAACATGAACAGGTCCATCACAGCTAATGAAATTGAAACAGTTATCAAAAATCTCCCCAAAAATAAAAGCCCTGGACCAGATGGTTTTACAAATGAATTCTACAAAACCTTCAAAGAAGAACTAATACTAACTACCAATAAGAACTAATACTAACTACTTTTAAAAGTCTTCCAGAAGATTGAAGACACTGGAATACTCCCTGACAGCTTCTATGAAGCTAACATCATTCTGATACTGAAAGCAGGCAGGGACACAACTAAGAAAGAAAACTACAGACCAATATCTCTGATGAACATAGATGCTAAAATACTGAACAAAATTCTAGCCAACTGGATACAGCAGTATATTAAAAAGATTGTTCATCATGACCAAGTGGTATAATATACGTAAATTGATCAATGTGATCCACCACATCAACAAAAGCAAGACCAAAAATCACATGGTCATATCAATAGATTCAGAGAAAGCCTTTGACAAAATACAACATCCCTTTATGATCAAAACACTACAAAAAATGGGAATAGATGGAAAATTCCTGAAGATAGTGGAGTCTCTATATATATCAAACTTACAGCCAACATCATACTCAATGGTGAAAAACTGGAAGCAGTTTGCCTCAGATCAGGTACTAGACAGGGCTGCCCACTATCACCATTACTATTCAACATAGTGTTGGAAGTTCTTGCCATGGCAATCAGGCAGGAGCAAGGAATTAAAGGAATTCAGATAGGAAGAGAAGAAATCAAACTCTCCCTATTTGCAGATGACATGATAGTATACACAGAAAAACCTAAGGAATCCAGCAAGAAGCTTTTGGAAATCATCAGGCAATACAGTAAGGTGTCAGGCTACAAAATTAACATTCAAAAGTCAGTGGCATTCCTTTATGCAAACACTAAGCTAGAAGAAATTGAAATCCAGAAATCAATTCCTTTTACTATGTCAACAAAAACAATAAAATATTTAGGAGTAAACCTAACCAAAGAAGTGAAAGACTTGTATACTGAAAATTATGAGTCACTGCTCAAGGAAATTGAAAAAGACACAAAGAAGTGGAAAGATATTCCATGCTCATGGGTTGGTAGAATTAACATTATCAAAATGAATATACTACCCAGAGCCATCTACAGATTTAATGCTATCCCCATCAAGATCCCCAGCACATTTTTTTTAGGAGAATAGAGCAAATGCTACAAGTGTTTATCTGGAACCAGAAAAGACCTAGAATTGCCAAAACAATCTTGAGAAAAAAGAACAGAACAGGAGGCATCACACTCCCAGATCTCAAACTGTATTATAGGGCCATTGTCATCAAAACTGCTTGGTACTGGAACATGAATAGACACACTGACCAGTGGAATAGAATTGAGAGCCCAGAAGTGAGCCCCCACACGTATGGACATCTAATCTTTGACAAAGGGGTTCAGACTATTAAATAGGGAAAGCAGAGTCTCTTCAACAAATGGTGTTGGAAACAATGGGTTGAAACATGGAGAAGAATGAAACTGAACCACTGTATTTCACCAAATGCAAAAGTAAATTCCAAGTGGATCAAGGACTTGGATATTAGACCACAAACTATCAGATACTTAGAAGAAAATATTGGCAGAACTCTTTTCCGCATAAATCTTAAAGACATCTTCAATGAAAGGAATCCAATTACAAAGAAGAGTAGGGCATAAACCTATGGGACATAAACCTATGGGACTACATCAAATTAAAAAGCTTCTGCACAGTAAAAGAAACCACTAAAAGAGACCCCTCACAGAATGGGAGAAGATCTTTACATGCCATTCATCAGACAAGAGTTTAGTAACCAACATATATAAAGAGTTTGCCAAACTCAACAACAAGACAACAAATAACCCCATCCAAAAATGGGGGGAGGACATGGACAGAATATTCACCACAGAAGAGATCCAAAAGGCTGAGAAACACATGAAAAAATGCTCCAAGTCTCTGATTGTCAGAGAAATGCAAATAAAGACAGTAATGAGATACCACTTCACTCCTGTGAGAATGTCATACATCAGAAAAGGTAACAGCAGCAAATGCTGGAGAGGGTGTGGGGTCAAAGGAACCCTCCTACACTGCTGGTGGGAATGTAAATGGGTCCAACCTCTGTGGAGAACAGTCTGGAGAACTCTCAGAAGGCTAAACATGGACCTACCCTATGATCATGCAATTCCTCTCCTGGGGATATAGCCTAAGGAACCCAACATATCCATCCAAAAAGATCTGTGAACACATATGTTCTTGGCAGAACAATTTGTAATAGCCAAAACCTGGAAGCAATCCAGGTGTCCAACAACAGATGAGTGGCTGAGCAAGTTGTGGTATATATATACAATGGAATACTACTCAGCTGTAAAAAATGGTGACTTCACCGTTTTCAGCCGATCTTGGATGGACCTTGAAAAAATCATGTTGAGTGAAATAAGTCAGAAACAGAAGGATGAATATGGGATGATCTCACTCTCAGGCAGAAGTTGAAAAACAAGATCAGAAAAGAAAACAGAAGTAGAACCTGAAATGGAATTGGCATATTGCACCAAAGTAAAAGATTGTGGGGTGGATGGGTGAGTGGGGAGAATACAGGTCCAAGAAGGATTCAGAGGACCTAGTGGGGGTTGTATTGTTATATGGGAAACTGGGGAATGTTATGCATGTACAAACTATTGTACTTACTGTTGAATTTAAAACATTAATTCCCCAATTAAAAAAATAAAACAATTAAATAAAAGGAGAAGGGGAAGAAGAAGGAGAATGGAAGAAGAAGATGAAGAAGAAGAAGAAGAAGAAGGAGGAGGAGGAGGAGGAGGAGGAGGAGGAGACGTTGTTGATCGGCAAATATTTTAAAATCAGCCAGAGATAAAGTTCAAGATTAAAGAGGAAGCCCTTATGAGAAATTCCCCCTTGCAACTGCCAGCACCTTCTTGGAGACTGAGAGCTCAGGAGCTTTGCATATTGGAGGTGCTGAGAGGTAGAGAGAATGTGGGTCTTGAACCTGTAAAGGAGTGCCACAGCACTTCTTCTAGATGGAGGTGAGGACAGGATGAGTCTGAGAAAGGAGGAGAAATAGCTAAGGTATTGCTCCACCACCACTTGTGAAGCTTCCCCTTTGTATGGTGTCCTCATGTGGTGCTCAGGGGCTAGAACTTACATCCCCATGCATCGTCAAGTATGTGCTCTACTGAGTGAGCTATCTCTTAGCCTCTTCATTTCTTTTTTATGTTATTGAGCTCACTTATCCATTCAACAAACATGTATTGGGCATCTACCCGAGTGTAGAGAAAGGAAAAAATTAGTTTATATACAGTAGTTCTTATAGACTTCAGTTTATTAGAATTTGCAAATATCTATAAGAAGAAACTAGAAAAACAACTGTAATATTCAAATGCCATCCAGAATTCAGAAAAGAGCCATCATATGTAATAACAGGGTCTGATGGCTATTCACCAAGTCCATGTTTTCTTCTTTCCTGAGCATATAAATTGACTACATTTCCCACTCTCCCTTATAGCCAGCTATGGCTTCTGGATGAATTCCTGTGCGTGGAATGAGAAGTGACACGCATCACTTTCAAGTCTAATCATAAACCTTCCCATCCAATGTTCTTTTGCTCACTCAGCTGCCTATTTAGGATCATATATGTTAGCAAATAGTAGAGCGTCCATCAGCCTGGATTCTTGAATGACCTCTCCTATAAAGTGCACCCCATGCAGGACATCTCTAGACTCTATTGGACACATAGAACACGTGTCCTATGTGCCACAAAGGGACAGTCCAGGACTTCTCTGGATAGGGGCTTTCTCTAGAAAGCCTTCTCTGGCCTTGTAAAGTATTTGTAGATGCAAGCATGAAATCATTCTTAATGCAAAAGTATATATAGTCAGTGTGCAGTCCTAAAGATGGTTCATAGATAGAAAATTCCTGAGATATTTCGGGTGAAAGAGTAAGTATCATGGGTTCCTTGGAGGTTAGTAATAGGAGACATTCCATAAGGGTAGAGTCTCCATCATTGGAATTTAGTCTCCTTTAGTAGGTGATCTCAAGAAAAAGTCTGTTTTTTATTTGGAAAATAATGAAGATATATTTAATGATAATGATAACAGTTGACATTTATTGAATCTTTTCTATGTATGTTCTAAGAGTCAAGAGAAACCCTTCATATATTTTGCATTGGATCATAACAACATTTCCATGAGAAAGATATTAGATCTTTTATAAGAAAGTGATAGAGACACGGACATTCACACAACTAGTAAGTGCCAAGAATTAGGGATCAAATACAACTAGTCTGACTTTATGGGTAGTGCTCTTAATTTTAGAAGTGATTTAGTCACACAAAAGACTTAAGCAGAGGTAGGAGACATCCAAACTAAAAACATCAAGTGGACAGCAGGTTGTCTAGCTGACTCTAGCCTAGAGATTAAGCTCAGCCAAAGTGGCGCACAAAAACAAAAGTCAGAGTAGGAGTACCTGGGTTCATAATCCAGTGACCCGGGTCAATTGCAAGTCCTGGAGACCTGAAGCTCCATTGGCAGTGAAAGGTGACCCACCAGGAGGCAATATAACAAGCTGCTTAAATGTGGGTGTGGCCCTCCTCCCGTGTGCATCTTGGATGGGTTCAATCCTTTGGTACCCACAGAATCTGAACCTCAAAGCACTACACAGACAAATTAAGAGTGAGACTGAAGGGGTTGGAGGAGTACACGTGGTCAGTCAGAGCCCAGAGACCACATCAAAGTACTTTCTGGGGGCTAAATACCCCCACAGGAGAGTATGCAATGCCAGGGAGCATGGTGACAGTGACTCACTGTAGATTTAAGGTCTGTGCATGAAAGAGAGAAAACAGGAAACAAGAAAACGAGAATTAAAAGAGGAAGGAATACAGGGGCAGAAAAAGAGAAAACTGAAGTGGTGTTGGCACACAGTCAGAGACTCTCATTTTGAAAATTCCCATCCTTGACTTTGAGGGATGCCCCTCCCCCCAAACCTGTTCAGAGTATGAAAAGAGTAATGTGGGTGAAGTCTGCCAACCTGGGTTTCCTTCCCCTGGGCTGGTCACTCTTTTAAACTAGTTTTGAGTATAAAATGTCACTCTCTAGACAGGAAGAGCTTCAGTAACAAGGACCCACAGTTAACTAGGCCCCAGAGTTAGCTAGGACACTCAGGCCTCTTGTGATAAGGAAATGCATTTATTTTATTTTATTTTATTTATTTTGGATAGAGACAGAGAGAAATGGAGAGAGATGGAGAGATAGAGGGTAAGAGAAAGAGGGACACCTGTAGTGCTGCTGAACCACTCATGAATCCCCCCTCCCTCCATAAGTGGAGACTGGGAGCTTGAACCCAAGTCCTTGCACATGGTAATATATGCACTCTGTTAGGTGTGCCACCACTGGCCCAGGGAAATATATTCTTATGTCTTCACAAAAATGCCCATTTCTTCTAGGCCTGCTGTGGAAAATGGTCACTCTGAAGACAGAAGGAAGATAAGAGCATGTGACTAAAGTTTGGGGCAAAAGGGAGTGGCAGGGGAAGAGTGTGTGTTACCTCCCAGCCAGAGAGCCAAACTGCCCTTCTGCTGTGCCCAAGCTAGCAGGAAGCAACACAGGGCAAGTCAGGGAGGAAAAGGAGAGAACAAGTGAGGTTCTCTGGCCTGACCCAGCCCTGGCCAGAGCAATGCAGCTTGTAAGAGCCTCCCAGGGACATAACTTCCCCAAGGGAAGGCTGTTCAGTGGAGGGTGGAGTTGCTCCCAGATGTCTGCTAAACTGGAACTCCTCTAGCCTGATGCCGTCAAATACAGGTCTACCAGGCTGTCCACAGGAGCCCTTACACTAGAGGTGCCCCAGTTTCTGGGCTATGGAGGCAGGGACTAGCTGAGTCTAGCTAGATGTCTAGCTGAGTCACCCTAGATAGTGTTCATCTCTGAGCCTCTGTCTCATAACCCAGGACTGCTCTAGTGTGTGTGTGTGTGTGTGTGTGTATTTTACAAAACTTCCCTTAGTGTCACCCTTCTAAAAAGACTTATTAGGCTGGGGAAATAACATAATGGTTCTGCAAAAGACTTTCATGCCTAAGGCTCTGAGTTTCCAGGATCAATCTTCAGCACTACCTTAAGCCAGAGCTGAGCAGTACTCTGGTCTTTGGCTCTCTGTGTCTTTCTGTATCTCTCTCATTAAAATATATAAATGAATAAAACATTTAAAAACTTAAGAATTCGGAGCACCCCAAATCATGAAGTGTAGGCAACCTTCAGTGTTCTGTAAAGTGTCACAAACTTCCACATTTCCAGCACAGTCTGAGACCCTGTGTGATGCATATTCAATTAACCTGCAAGTTCTGTCTGAACCACGCAGGTAGAGAGAAAACCCTCAGAACCTGGAGCAACTGTCAGCCCCTGGCAAATGCTATCTGACTCCATCCCAAGGCTTAGTCTGAGACCTCCTGCAGGGTGTCACTCTAAAGATAACCCCAGGGCTCTCATAGTTTCCTGCTTGTTCAAACAACTATTATAGCAGGAATTGAGAACAACACAGATCAGTGGGGTAGAAATGAGGAAGGAAATGATAAGTTAAATGACATTTTTTCCCCAACTGGCCCTCCTCTTTCTAGCCCCAGAACTTGCTGCGTTATAGTAAGATTACTTGGTTGGTCAAATGATGAAAGTCTTCTATGATATAGGCTGTTCAAATCTCCGCTAACTTTGAAGTCTGGAGTGTAATAGAACTCAGGGGATTCATTCCTTTATCTCTGTTCAGCTGATTAGACACAGTTATACCTCTGGAGACCTTGTCCTAGGCATTGTATGCACTGTCATAGCCAGCAGTAAAGAAAAGTGTGTCATGGGGGGTAGGCAGTGGCACACTTGGTAGAGTGCACATAGAATAATGTGAAAGGACCTGGGCTCAACTCCTCAGTCCCCACTTGCAAGGGGAAGCTTCACTAGTGGTAAAGCATAGTTGCAGGTATATATATGTCTCATTCTCTCTCCCTCTTTTTTTTTAAAGAATTTATTTATTTATTTATTCATGAAAAAGATAGGAGAAAGAGAAAGAACCAGACATCACTCTGGTACATGTGCTGCCAGCGATTGAACTCAGGACCTCATGGTTGAGAATTCAATGCTTTATCCACTGTGCCACCTCCTGGACCTCTCTCTCTCTCTTTCTCTCTCTCTCCCTCTTCTCTCTGAATTTCTCTCTGTCTCATCCTAAATAAATAAAATGTAAATATTGGGGAAAAGTGTCATTCTCTGACCTTCTAAAGAACTATTTTTTTTAATAATAATAAAAAAAAAAAACTTTGGTATGACAAAAAGAGAGAACCAGATCGTATGTGGTGCACTCTACCAG